>NW_026591086.1:12005522-12044809 GCF_907164565.1 Psammomys obesus | reverse complement strand
CACACACACACACACACACACACACACACACACACACACACACACACGAACACATCAGTCAGTTCCAGGCAATGCCACTGATTTGGAAAATCAACTAGAGGAATAACTTCCGGGCTCCTGTTCAACCCAGAAAATACATCTGGAGACCACAGACAAAGTCCTGCATGTAAACAGAACACACAAACAGAGTGAGAAGGCCCAGATAGACTTGAGAGGCATATTCCTATTACTCTATAAGACCCTGTAATTAGATTCTCAATATTATTCAAGGGATATAAACATTACAGAATTAGAGCTCTGAACTATGTGTTGGTGTGCTCACTTTTGAAAACCCCACATTAAATTCTTTCTTTGCAGGAGACCAGTGGTTAACTCCTCCACACCAATCACTTTGATCCAAACTTGGACAATTCTTCAGCGTTCTGAGTGATTTGTTGTTCTCTCTGCCTGACAAAAAGGCGTTTTGTGTCCCTTGCTTTGGTGGCATGGTTGTGGGCATCAAAAAAGAGAGCAGGACCTTGGAATCTCAAAACTGGGTTGACTTCTGAGCAGCCTGGAAGAAAATGCACAGTCTTTCTGGAAACCGCTAGACCTAAGTGGTACAGTACAGGCAGAATGATCAGACAGAAAATGAAATAAAATGAAATAAAATAAAAAGTGTTTTGAGAACAACAGTCTCATAATAAGCAATGTAGGTGTCAATTAGGGTTTGTGATCTCCTTCAGTGATGGGCAGCTTGCCTAAAGTGTACACGGCTATGAGGTCCCCAGGACCTCAGAAAAAAAGAAAAGAAAGTAGGAAAGGGAAGGGGAGGAAGAAAGGGTAGGAAAAAAAAAGAGGGAGACAGGACAAAGTTAGGAGAGGGAGGAATAAAAGAAGAGTTGGTAAAAGAGAAAAAGCAAAAAGTAAGTGATGTGTAACTCATGCTTATAATCTAGCACTTCGGAAGATGAGCAAAAGATCACCATGAGTTCAAGACCAGCCTGGGCTATGTAGTTGGTTCCAAGTCAGTATGGGCAACAGTGTGAGACCCTGCTTTAAATAAATAAATGAGTAATATAAAGAAAAAAAACAAATCAGCAAAAGAGTAGACATAAAATACACATATGGTTTATTTCTATTTATATTGAATTCAAAAGTGATGATTCCCAAGTCTTTTTTTTTTTTTTTTTTTTTTTGAGGGATCTATTCATCTGTACACTATAAATGTGACACCTAGGCACTTCCCACTAGGGAGCAGGTGTGGCTAGGCTGTGCCAAGGTGAGGTATGAGGGTCTCCTGACACTCTCCCAATGTCTGAGACGTGCCTTCAAGGTCACGCTACAGTCTGACTGTGTCCCCCAGATTCGTAGGCCGTGAACTTGAACGTGATTCCAAGTGCAGCAGGCAGAATGCTGAGCTTCGTGGAAAGTGTTTACAGGTCGTGAGAGCTTACAATAACAGAAATGTCTTCTGTCAGATTCTGGAGGGGAAATCCAGGCACTGGGCAGGGCTGGCTTATTTGAGGAGGCTCCGGGAGAGAATCTCCTCCATGACCCTATCCTAGCTTCCCGTGGTTGCTGATAAATAGTGTTGGGTGAGCTCTGCCTTTAGAAGCCTCCAACTTCCATCTCTAATTTCACGTCATATGGTCTTTGTGAAAGTCTGGATAAGATTGTCCCTCACAGGCTCATTCGTACGTTTGCATGCTTAGTCCCCAGTGATTGACTGGGAAAGATCAGGAGGTGTGGCCTTGTTGGAAGAAGTGTGTCTTAGGGTAGTCTTTGAGGTTGCAAAAGCCTGTGCCTGTGTCTTTCTCTTTGCCTTCTGCCTGCAGCATGGAACGCTGTCAGCTACTGCTCTAGCGCCATGCCTGTCTGGTTCTCACCATGATGATCATAGACTAACCCTCTAAAACTGTAAGCAAGGCCCCAGTTAAATGTTTTCTTTGATAAGGGTCGCCTTGGTCATAGCAGCAGAAGAATAACGAAGAAGGTCTTCCTCTCTAATGTGTGTCTCTGTATCCAAATCTCTCTCTCCTCCTCTTCTTCCTCCCCTCCTCCTCCTTGATTTTCCCCATTTATTTTTTGAAACCAAGTCTTGGTATGTAGTCCAGGGTAGTCCCAACCCCTTCCCATTTGGGGAGTCTAGGCATATGCTCGCATGCCTAACTTTAAGTTTTTTTTAAGGACAGCCATCTCTGAGAACACCCTAATGTAGCCTGGCACAATCACAACTTGATTACATCAGTAAAAACTCTGTTTCCTAGTAAGGTCATGACCAACACTGGGTGTAGTTAGAACTTCCTAATGTGGCGATGGAGCAAGTTCAACCCACAATATCAGCTAACAGAGTGGGAGAAGCCTGTGACCTCCGCCGGTGGAGACAGGTGGACAAGGAAGGAGTTCTGTGTTCATTCCAGCCTCGTTCCTGCTTTCACTGCTCTTAAGGCCAATTACAGACTGTGTGCCATCTCTCCTCTATTTCAGGCCTTGAGCTTTATTCACTTAATGCTTTCTCCAGGTTCCACTCAAGCAGACTTTGTTCTTGTAACTCACTGATGTAAGGTGGTTGGTGCTAAAATTAAACATCCTGGGCACACAGGGACAGATGGCCATCCTGACTCTCACTGGCTTTGCTTCTTCAGCCTGCTTGCTCATCTTCTGTCCTCTGTTGGCACACAGTAACAGCGTGACATGTTTATAGCTTTGTTAAAACTGTGGAATGTTCCAGCTTATCCCTATCCAAGCCCAGCACTCGGAATTATCCAATAAGCAGTGAGCTTTTGTGATTTGGTAAAATCACAAGAAATGTTCAGTTCTGCAGAACCACACCTAACTGCCCACACTGTGGTCGGAGAAAACCAGAAACCTCGGGATGACAAGGCTGAGCTCTGGAGTGGCCCTCTTTTGTCTGGGCGTGTACTTATGTCTGCAGCACCCACTCCTAGCCCAGGCTCTCCGAGAAGCCTGTGTTGTCTCTTCTAGCTCCCACCCTTTCTTCTGCCACAGCCAGGGTGGGGTCCCCACATCTGTGTGGAAAGGCTTTCCGAAGACTGTCAGAACATTGGCATGGCCAACGTTTAGGGCCAGTGCCCAGTAGAATGGATAACATTTAAAAGTCTGATCACATTGAATTCTGGCGAGGACGTAGGCCTGGAACACTCAAGCATTGCTGACGAAGAGGTGGGGATACAACTCTCAAACATGGAAAAGTTTGGTCATCTGGGACTCCATTTTGTTCCGTTTTATGCATACTCACACCACACACACACACACACACACACATGCACACACACACACACACACCATTCTCTATGTAATAGTATACATTTCTCCAACCCTCACAATCAAATTTAAACGGTTTCTGCTGTAAGGTATTTCCAGTGTTTCTGGGTAGGGAAAATAGAAAGGCTGGTCCAGCCTAAATTGGTTTGGGGAGCACACTCAGTAAAGCAACCTGTCTTTCAAGTGAACTTTTAGGAAGAATCCCCTACTTAGCATCCAGTACCTACCTATACCTAGGCATGCATAGGATTAAAATCAGATGCATTATGGGAAGAAAGCTGCACAGTAGAAATGCAATTATATGACCTAACCTATATCCCAAATCAGAAAACCACATGAGCCATGCTCCATACTAACCAAACTGCTCCTTGTCCTGAACCACATAAAAGGAAAACCCAAACTATAATTGGGCCCTCGAGTGTCTTCACTCATGTGACCCACTGTCAATCTTGACTGTGTCATTCATTCAGTCTGTACTATCATTTCACTCTGAATAAAGTTACCTCACTACTTCTGCAAATCTAGGTGAGCTCTGATTTTCTTCTTCCTCTTTTTTTTTTTTTTTTTTATAACAGACCAAGAACCTAGAAACACTTGAGTCAGACACAGTGACAGACAACAGCAAACCATCACCTCAGGGTTTGGAGATTCTAGCACGTGAGTGGAGGGAGGGTCACAACCGTTCAGCACATGGCATAAACATTTATGCAAATACATGGCCAAGGATGCTCAGAGAAACTACTTGTAGTAGCTACAGCTGGACGCGACTTGAATGGAGAAACGGTTTTATCCACACAGTGGAAGAGCCAGGGGGCCATTGATATACACTCTGAGAAGGATGGTCATAGCTTCAAAACAACTGAACTAAGTGAACGATGTTAAAGAAGCCTGAACTCAAGAAAGAAAATGCCAAATACAAGGCTGCGTGCTTTCATTCTTATCAAATTCTAAAAGTGCAAAGCAATGTCCTGTAGTGACTGAAAGCAAATCAGTCATTGCCCGGGGAGAAGGGGCAAAAAAGATGGGAAGACAGATTCCAAGGGGGTTAGGAGATGGCAGGAGTGCTCGTCGCCTTGCCTGGGGAGAGAGTTTGGGAGTGTGCACAAATATCCAAATGCATCAAACAATACACTTAACGTGTGTGTCTCAGAGGCCAGGGAGATGGAGGGAGCAGCGGGTGAAGCCCAGAACTTGAAACCTCAGCATCCACATACGTCCTGATGGACATGTCCACCCACCCATAGTTCTAGCCCCAGAGAGGTGGAGCCAAGGGATCCTGGAGGCAAGCTGGCCAGCTAGACCACTGAATCAGCGGCTCTGGGCTCAGATGAGACACCCTGCCTCTATACGTGAGGTAGAGAGAGGCTGAGGAAGACATCCAACGTCAGCTTCTAGCCCCTACATGCACACACATGAGCATTCATATTTGGCAAATTGCCTACACACAGCAAGGCTGTCTTAAACTGGAAATAAGTGAGTGTATATTTCAATATCTTTTATGTGCAAACTGTACTGCAAGAAAGTTTTATTATTATTATTATTATTCTATACATACATAGCAGTCACATCACTTTTCTCCAGTGTTCTGGGAAAGTCAGTGATGTCCTGGAACTCCAGAGCCTCTTCCCGCCATACCATTATGCGATCGGCTGAGGGTTCAGGTTGGTGTTCCTTGTGGGATTCCGATGTGAGATGGAATGCTTTCCTGTCTTCATCTTGGGCAGCCAAAGCACTGGGAGAAAGGCAGATAGGATACATTTCTAATCAACCTGCAAACGCAAACATCTCCAGAAATCTGTCTGTGTTTTCTGTGATGCCAGAAGGAGGAAGGGTAGGTTACTGTCTTTGAGAATCAAGGAAAAAGAATAACAACAACAACAACAAAAAGACAGAAGATACTAAAAACCAGCTTTGGATAAACCCGAGAACTTTCCATGTGCCCCTCAGAGCCACAGTGATAATGAACGGATGCCCATTTGCCCACGTGAGCACTGTGGCTTTCCAAGAGGATGGAAGAAGGCTGGGATTTTGGCTCCTTGGATAAGAAGTATCTCTGGGGTGACCTCAGGGTCCCAGCTTTTCTCTGCTCATGAAAGAAGACCAAATTTCCACCCTCAAGTCCTATGTCCACACACGCAGAGCCAAAGGTCACACAGGCTAATTCTCTTTCACACTGTCCCTGCCTTTCCATGCAGCCACAGGGTGGCTTTTATGAGATTTGCAGCCAACTTAATTTTAGTTTGCCCGACAGTTCTCTAAATATGTTATGACACAGACTTATTTAATCAGCCACTACATGTACTTTGAATGTCTGCAAAAGATGAAATCTTCCAGAACATGGCCCTGGAGTGAGGCTCTGAAGGACAATGATGAAGACGTGGCACCCCAAGCAGATGGCTAAATGTAACCCCAAACTGAATAGGATGGCTTACCTCTGTGATCCCAGAACTTGGGAGACAGAGACATGAGATTGGGAGTTCAAGGCCAGCCTCTGCTACAGTTCCAGATCAACCTAGACCACATGAGACCCTGCTACAAACAAAGGTGCATTTACTACCAAACTTAACTTTATGTTTATGTAGGTGTATAAGTGTGTGTGTGTGTGTGTGTGTGTGTGTGTGTGTGTGTGTGTTTAAATTCTCTGAAGTTCAGGTGGACTTTGAATTGGTGATCCCTTCTGTCTCAGCTTCCTGAACACTGGGATTACAATCATGCTTAACACACTCACCCAAAGATTTACTTATTTTTTATTGTCTACTTGTTTATTAGTCATTTACCAGGAAGCTTTAAACTAAGCTTTTCCGTCAAATAATAATAAAAAAAGATTGGTGCTCTTAAAACCTTTGGGTTCGAAGATATTGCTACAGGAATATTTATTGACCCTTTTCCTTTTGGAGTAGCATGCTCAGAGGACAATTCCCACAGGAAAGCAAGTGCTTCAGTTACAGTGTTCCCGGGGAATTGGTGCCAGGATACATATGGCTACCAAAATCCAGGAGATGCTCAAGTCTTTTCCAAAAACAAATGCAGTGTTTGTCCAGAACCTAAGCTCCTCTTCTCATAAACCATTTTTTGAGGGTTTCACATGGTCCCAGCTGTCATTGAACTCACTATCTATCCGAGGCTGGTGTTGAACCCTTCATCTTCCTGCCTCTGTCCTCTAGATATGGGGATTAGAGATATAAGCCACCATGTCTGGCTTTCCCACCCCAGAACCCAGGCTTTAGTAGGTCCTCAGACCTTAGCACAACTGACTCCAAGACAGAAGTACCATTCAGGCTGTATATAATTCATCACTTATACAGCACCACCTGCCAGAAGGAAAACAAGGGCCTAATCTATCAAAGTCTATATTTCCTAAATGTACGGAGCTTGTGTTTTGGCTTCTGGAGTTTCACTTCTGGCTACCTGTTCTTGTTAACTGAAGTATGTCAACCCAGGGTGTGATGTGTTTTGTTTTGTTTTGTTTTGTGTGTGTGATTAAAAGCTGACTCAAACAACATCTTTGAGTCAGGATTGATTGGATCTGTATATATAAACTTACAGACAAAGAGGATGTACTTTAGAGTTTTTGCCTGCTCTTAGCATATCCGACAGGCATTCATTGCATCCCTGTGTTTGTGCTCATACACACACACACACACACACACACACACACACACACACCCTGCTGAGTCTGTTTTTCTGTATTCATGGATGATCACTGAGATCAGATAACTTATTATCAAGAGAATGATGTTTAAGTACCCTTGTGTGCTGGCTAGGTTTTGCTGTTGTTGTTATTATTGTTGGTTGGTTGGTTGGTTGGTTTTTGTGGTGTGTGCTATTGTCCTGACACAAGTTAGGGTCATCTGGGAAGAGGGAACCTCAATTGAGAAAATGCCTCCAACAGATTAGCTTGTAGGTAACTCTATGGGCGTTTTCTTGATTAATGATTGATGTAAGAGGACCCACCTCACGAGGGGCATCGCCATGGTACTGGGAACTCTAAGAAAGCAGGCTGAGCAAGCCATGGGCAGCAAGCCAGTAAGCGACATCCCCCGCCCCATGGCCTCTGCTTCAGTTCCTTCCTCTGGGTTCCTGCCTTCAGCTCCTGACTCAAATTCTCTTCGTGATGGACTATGATGTGACCTGTAAGGCAAACAAACCCTTTCTTCCCCCAGCTGCTTTTAGTGGTGGGGTTTTACTGCAGCAATTGAAAGCAAACTAGAACACGTTGAAAGATGGGCAGCTGGTTATGGGGGGTGGGGAAATGAGAGAGGAGGGACCAGAGGAAAAGACATGAGCTGGATCATGAATTTTCTGCCCTTGACCTTCTGGGACTGTGGGACTACAAAAGAGTTTTCATCTCTGGTCTCACCATGCATTTTGTAGAGCAACTTCCTAAGGTCATACGGGGAGATTACAACTATCTAACTACCCCCTTCAGCCTGTGGAATATTCTCATACAAAGTTGCTAAGAGACAAGGCCAGTGATAGCAGCAATCAATCTCAAGGCAGCATTGCAGAACTTCATTGCATTTGTCTTTTAAATAGAAGACCACCAGAGGGCGCCAGACTTCATCTTAAAAAAAGCTACTAGGCATTGAAAAGTTTGAAAACAGGTCACCTAGTTCAAGCCGGCTCCTTATTCTTTAATGTGTGCCTCTGCTCTCTAATAAAATTGTAAACATATATCTTTATATTATTTTTCATGAATTCTGGTGTTGATACTCGTTTTCCAAACTCAATATCTTGGTTTAAAAAAAAAAATCACTAAATTATCATTTCTTGCATTTGGATTCAGGCCGAATATTCTAGAGCTGACGAATTCAGTAATGAAACATCCAGAAACGCTTGTTGATACTCATCTTCCAGGCTGGGTAGCCCAGGCTTGCCCGTGGGTGCTCTGCTCACTTGTTTGTTTATTTACCCACTTAGCAAATCTCTCTTCCGGTTTTACCGTGTGTGGGCAAGGTACTCGGTGCTGAAACGACCATGCAAAGCCGTGGGGCCTTCCCCTGAAAGAGTTTATCACCAGAGATGGACCAGACAAGCGTAAACAGACAAAGAGGAAGGAGTGGGCCGTGCTCTGAGGGTGTGGTGTCTGTGTCACCGTGCTGTCTGTGTGTTCCTGAAACCTCAGCTGTTAATAGCGTAGGGATAAGAAGCCTGGGAAACTGTGAGCTAGGCCTCAGTGTCCGTCCTTCAGGGGTCTCTCTCTGGTCATGAGCTCTCTGATCTCCTAGACCTCAGTTTACCCAGACAGAGTTGAAGCAGTTGTTCTCAACAATCTGTGAGACTCTGTCCTCAACCTCAAACAGAGCATTTCGGAGATCTTTCAATTGTGGTAAAAACATGGAAATGTTGGAAATGTTTATAAACACTGAAATGTGCATGTGTGTGTGAGTTTGGATTGCCACACTAACAATCCTGAGCCCTTCTAAGTGTGGAATTCTGTGATGTTGAATGCAATCACGTCTTTTACGCAACCACCACCGTTTCTAGAATGTTCCCATTGACTCAAACTGAAACTGTATGCATCTTCACTCCTCCTCCTCCACCTCCTGGGATGGCCGCATTCTGCGTTTTCTAGCTCAGTATGATTACCCTAAGTACGACATGTGCAGAGGCCCGGGGCATTTGTCCTTCTATGTATGGTTTATTTCACTTAGCACAGTTTCTGTAAGCGTCTTCAGTGCTGAGGCCCATATCTGCGTCTCGTTCCTTCTTAGTGATGAAATCACTGTATCTGGCAGAGTTATGTTGAACTGGCTGTTTCTGATGACAGCAGCTGCACAGCTGTTCAGAGAAGCTCAGTTCTGGTCACATCCGCTGAGCTCTCTGCTCTCTGGATCCAGGCTGGCCAGGCTAGAACTCGGAGGGCTGCGTTTCCTGAGGCGTCTTGTCCTGTTCACTGGCTGTTAGCTCTCATGTGCTTATCCCGTTCACACTGCAAAGAATCAGAGGTGCTGGGGACTGGGGAGACTTATAAACAGCACTTTTTTTTCTCACAGCTCTGGAATGTCCAAGATCAAGGCACAAGGAGGCTTGATGTCCGATGAGAGTCTGATATCCAGCTGCTTTCTTACTGTCGTCACTAATGGAAAGGGACCAGTGAGATCTCAGAGTTTTTCTTCTTTCTTTTCTTTGCTTTTGTGATTTCTTTGTTTATTTTGTGTTCCCACATACGTGGTCACTCAGAGGATAACTTGCAGGAATCGGTTCTCTTCTTCCACCGTGTGGGTCTCAGGTTGCCAGGCCTGGCAGCCACTGAACCACCCCATTGGTCCTGGAATGTCTGTTATAAGGGCATAGAGCCCAATCCTCAGGGCTCCACAGTCACCCATGAGCTAATCACCTCCCAGAAACCTCACCTCTGTTTCCTCACACCATTCCTTTAGGGTTTAGCATTAAAAATATGAATTGTGGGGGTACTTGCTCAGACCCTAACACTTACCTATCCTACCTATGAGTCAGTTATTGTTTCTTCGTGTCTGTTGAAGAGAAATCCTCCCCTCCTGGTGTGGACATATTCCCTCATCCAACCATCCCACGTAGAAAAGACCAAGCGAGCAAAGGCACACCACTTCCTTTCGCAGATTCAACTGAGAATGAAGCAAAATGAGCTGTAAAATGTCCCGTATTCTGGTGTCTGAATCCTGGATACCCCATTCATGCAAGTTATCAGAGACCAGAGAAATAAGCCTGGGAAATGTGGCTTTAGATTACAAAAGACAGAAAATACAAAACAAAGCCAGTTGCCAAATGGAATCGTATGACTCACTCCCTTCTAGACTAGAGGCAGGTAGGTGACCAATGGGTTAGCCTACACAAGGCTACTATTGACTTTGGGAGAGTTTGCCAAACTCACTCACAACAGGGTAAGATGGCTTCATTTTCAAAGAGCTTCCCTCAAATAAGAGAGTCTATGGGAGGAGGTTCGCAGTCTGCTTGAGAACCTTGCGGGGCAGAGACAGAGTGGAAACCAGACTAGAGGTTCACAGTCAGGCCAAAGAATGTCACACTAAAAAATAAAGAGCCTCAGTGATTCAAGCCTCCGCTTTTCTAACTGAAACATACTGGCAACATGGGCTTTGTATTAATACCCACTATATAAGATGTATTAAATCAGTCAGGTGGACTGGATAGGAAACCAATGCTGCTCCCCCTTCCTGAAGGCTGATTTTTATGGGTTCACTCCCCAGCAGCGATATGGTGGTTGGCAGTGTTTGGGATGGAACCATAATGCCCTGGTTCAAATCTCCTGCAGTTCAGTCTTTTCTAGATGTTCTTCCTTGGGCCAGCGTCTTGAATTCTGTGGGTTTTCTCTGAGATAGAAATAATAGAAACATCTCTATCGTCTTTGTTTTGTTTGTTGTTGTTGTTGTTGGTTTGGTTTGGTTTTTTGAGACAAGGTTTCTCTGTGTAGCCTTGGCTGTACTGGACTTGCTTTGTAGGCCAGGCTGGCCTCCAACTCACAGAGATCCATGAGAGCTGGGATTACAGGTGTGTAATCCCAGTTTATCTCTACCTTCTTAAGTTAAATAAATATAAAACCCCTAGCTTAATGGTGATAACAGTACTAAAAGGCTTTGCAACTGCATTCTTATTCTTAGCCAACTAAGCTCAAAGACATACTCTAAGGAGGCAGGCGCTCTGTACAAAGCCAGCCGACACTGGCCTGAAGACATCCATGTTGGACATATCATACTTTTTTCTTCCCAAATCTGCATCTGTTCATCTGCATTTTTATTTCTATTGTGTGTGTGTGTGTGAGTGTGTGTGTGTGTGTGTGTGTACACATATTCACAGAGAGATCAAAACAGGGTGTTAGGTCCCCTGGAGCTGGAATTACAGGCTCCATACAGTGAATGTGAATTCTGAGGGTTGAACTCCAGTCCTCTGCAAGCCTCTTGACCCCCAAGACATCTCAGCATCTCCTCTTAACCCTGATGACATCCCTTGCCATCTGGGTTGCCACAGTAAAGTAGAGACAAACTGTTCTGCGTAGACTTTGGTGTGTTAGCAGACATTTTATTTTTCTAAGGCAAACTCACTCAGAAGCTGGGCTCACCTGGGGGGCAGGAAGTGCTGTCTGCCTCCCGCCAGGAACATCTCTATAAGCCAGACTTGGTCCTTCGTCCAGGTCCCTTGAAAAGCCTCACTGCTCTTTACCTAGCTGGGCCCTTGGCATCCAAAGGCTTCCTTCTAACCTTCCTCACGCTCTAAAGTACAGCAAAGACCACCGATACCCACCAATATCCACGTTCCTCTCCCATGCCATCCTCACAGCCCTCCATCCTCAAGGAATTATTCCTCCCCTTCCTTTCTAAGATCAGGGCTAAACCCCAGTGCTCTTTTTAAAGCAGAAACCAAGAAGATGATCATGGTCAACCGATACAAGGAGATTCGAGAAAAGCCTGCAATATCTCAGGATGGGGTTCTAGAATAGCTTTTCGTATAGAGCAGTGAGGCAGAGGTGATGCCAGCCTTCCAGAGGCCTGGGAAGAAGTAAAGTGTGCAGGGCTATAGCTCTGTTTCAGCATGGACAACTGGTTGCCAACTTGTCTTAGAACACCAGAGCCTCTGCTATGGAGGAATGTAGAGAAGCTTTAGGTCCTGGAGCTCCACTTAATATTAGAAACACACACACACACACACACACACACACACACACATACACACAACTTGAGTATGGAAGACACCATCCATTCAGTAGAAAATTGAAGTTTGCCGAGTATCTCCTACTGGGATGGGGTTTCTTGAAGCTGAGTTTGGGTGAGCCTTTCCTTGGGGAAATGGGTGCCTCAAATTCTAGGTATCTGGTCAACCTTTTCAAAGTATATCAGTTATTTTGGCAACAACAGCAATGAAAGTCACGTCCAAGTTTCACAGATTCCTGTCTGAAACAAGAACATCTGAAATTAAGCTGGGCGTGGCTGCACAAACCTGGCTTTTGGCCACTTAGGGAGTATGAGATCAGCCCAAGGCGGCAGTTCTTAACTTGTGGGTTGCGACCCCTTTGGGAGGTCGCCCGGTCCTTTCACAGGGGTTGTATATCATATTTACATTATGATTCACGACAGTATCCAAATGACAGTTATGAAGTAACAACGAAATAATCTTATAGTTGGGGGTCACCACATACAAGTATTAAAGCATCGCAGCATTAGGAAGGCGGGGAACCGCGGCTCTAAAGCTACGAGAGATGAGGCACTCCGTCAAACAACAACAGTAACAACAAAAGCTACAAATGTTCAAAGTAAGAACAAGAACTCTGAAGGGCACACGCACATCTATTTTCCCCGCTGCCTGCTCTCTTGCTGTGGCTAACTCTGTCTCTCCGGGTCTCCCTCTTCCTCTCCCCACCCCAGACAGTTTCAGCTTCTCCAGGATCATCTGTCCCCTGCTCTGAGCCTGTCCTACTACAGTTGCTCAGTTGAAAAATAAGAGCTCGGGTCCCTACCACAGACCTACCAGTCAGAACCTGCCTTTCAACAGAGCTTCGCAGCACGTTTTATGGTCATAGTCTCAGTAAGCCCTACAGTTTAAGAGACTGCAGGAAAATGGATGGCCTGCAGGAAATGCTTCAGGTACTATCTGTAATGAAAAACTGGTTTCTAAGTTCTCAGTCCGTACGAGACCAGTGCTTTTATAAAATAGATGAGCATGATCCGTAAGAAATATTAACCGAAAAATATGGAACGCAGGGCTAGAGAGACGAATGCACTTTGCTTCCCCAGAGTACCCAACACCGAGGGAAAAAGCTCATGATTTCCTGTAACTCCAGTACACGCACTCATAGACACATGTGCATGCATCCTAGCCACGGCAGTCAATCTTGATTACTTTAGGCCAGCTGATGGTAAGCCTAGTCCAAATGTTAGAGGCAGCTAACATTTGACTCGGTTCTGACCAATAAGACAGAAGCAGAGCCTGGAGCTGAAGGAGCAATGTTTATCCTGGAAGGCGTGATCTTTTCCCCACAGAATGTCCCATCTGGACATACTGCCTCAAGCATCTTCCAGGCTGTGGGACAGGACATCTACCAACAGAATTGTGGAAGTGGAGGACGGGAGTGCTTCGTTTCCACACTTCTCTTTTTGGTGTATGATAAGCTTCTCGAATCCTTCGCCATAACTGTGGGTCTGACAGACCTGGGTAAGTTCTCATTCATCATGCTGTATGCTCTGCCCTCTCCCGTCCTCTCTATCCTCACTGAACTGTGTGTTGTTTTAAGAGGAATGTGGTCCCAGGCCTTACTCCTTCAGAAACATGGGTTCCGGGGCAAGTTAGTTGAATTCCAAACTGTAGTCTCCTGTCTTGAAGAAAAATTAACACGGATGGGGTATTACCCAGGGAAGATTAGAAGAGATGATATATGTTAACAAAACAGTAAGATTTTTCTTTAACCTTTATTGAAAGCAGCTGGCACATTCTCTTTAGTTTCCTCAGCGGGGTCATCAGGCACGTCTCATTTTCCTCTCAGTTTTCGCTGAGAGGAAATATTTCCCAGTTACACCTATGGTGGATCCTCCTGCCCTCCAGCACACAGGCCTTCCAGCTTCTCTTCTTCTCCTTCTTTTCTTTCAGAGCAACACTGAGGGAAAAATGTCTTCCGGGGCTCTCCTTAGAGAAAGGTCACACTGGCACGCATGCAACATCGAAGTCAGAAGGAAGTAAAACATACAAGGAGCAGAGAAAGCGTGGAGTGAGAGAAGGGAGGGAAAAACAGCCAAAACAGGAAGCCTGTCCCCTTGTATGTTCATTAAAAGTAGAATAAAAACAAACCTAATAAATAAAGTTTAAAAATCTAAAACTCAGTAGTGGAAAAAGAAATGTAATGAAATGTTTGGACAGTGGTTAGTAAGTACATGAGAGTACTAATCTCATGAAACATGGTGAAAATACAAAGGATGAGACAGCTCAGCAATTAGCAGCTCTGGTTGCTTCTCCAGAGGACCTGGTTCTGGTCCAGTACCCACACAACACCCTCTTCTGGCTTCCTCAGGCACCAGGCATTTGCACAGCACATAGACATATATGCAGGCAAAGCATCCTATGATGAGAGAAACACCCACACACAGAACTAGAGTTCAGAGTTCAGAAATGAAACCAATTCTCTGGCCACAGTACCTGCAGGGTAAGAGCGGCTGTGCTTTGCCGATGTGTCTTTGTGGGATTTCACTGTGTGAATGTCTGTGTCTCCATGTCTATATGTGTTTCTTGTGGGTTTTAAAAAAAAAATCTTTTTTGTTTGTTTGTTTTCCCTATTCGGGTTCCTTTGTTTCTATTTTGTCTTATTTAATAATGTTTTTTTTCTTTCTTTTTTTAGATGCCTGTTTTATAATGAGACAGAGCAAGAAATGGTGTGGATCTGGATGGATGGGGAGATGGAGAGGATCTGCGAGAAGAAAACTATAATCACACTATATTATATGGAAAAAAAATCTATTTCAGAAAGAGAGAGAGAAGACCATATGAGCTAGAAATATCACTGTTAAGCATTGGTAGTGAAATGGAAATGCATATTCACATAAAAACTGCATGTGAATATTTTTAGTGACTTTATTTGTAACCGTTCCAATCTGGGAAACACACTAAATCCTCTGACCTGAGAAAAAGATTAAAAAAAAAAAAAAAGACACTATCTGTGAGTAGAAATCATGGTCTCTAGATAAATGTCTCCCCTTACCAAGGCCACTTGTCACTATCACGAAGGTTTTTAGCTTATGGATCTAGGGATGCAGGACATTTGCTCAGCGTATACAAAGCCCAGAGTTCAAGCCCCATGCAACAAGTTGTCTGCTTGACCAAGTCTAGGGCGGCCTGGGAGATGGGCCTCTAGGCATGTCTTGGGGGTGGGGCGGGGCAGGGCAGGGTGAGGTCTTCTGTATTGTTAATTGATGTGGAATCTATCTTTATTGTTTTTTAATGAGCAGAAGTGTCATGGTATATAATGATGTCGGGTGCCACGGGCTCATGCCAGGGGGTGCCCCCTGAGAAATTATGCCATGTAACAGCGGATCTAGTGTAAAGGGGGTTAATTGAGGGAAGGGAGGGGAGGTCTGGGAATTTGGGTAGAGGTGATGAGTAAGCCATAAGGGTGGAGGGTGGGCAGAGAGAAAGGGGGTGCCTAGGACAGAGAGAGAAACCACAGGAACAGAGAGAGCTGGATGGCAGGGATCCTAGATGATGGACAGAATACATTGGTAGGTCCCTGAGGACAGGCCTTTGAAGACTATAACAAGGCTTCTTAATCTTTTTTCCTACTTATAACTGACCTCTTTTGGCTAGAGATATTTTTTAAAACTTTTATTTTCTTTTATTTGTTGACAGTTTCATCCGTGTATATAATTCACTTTAGTCCTTCTCACTATCTCTTCCTCCCTCTCCCAGCCAAAACCCCTTTTGGGTAAGATGCACCTTAATTGTGGGTGGGAGGGAATCTTGGGCTGTATGAAATGAGCAGATTGGTGCTGTGCTTAAGGATTATGGATGTGACAGGGCCAGCTGCTCCCAGTTCCTGCTGCCTGACCTCCCTATCATGTGGAGGGTACCTTGGACCATAACGTAAGCTGAGCCATTTCTCCCTCAAGTCCTTTTTGTCAGAATATTTTATCACAGCAACAGCCCAAGAATCTATGGCACCCTGGTTCAAGAGAGAGAGAGGGGAAGAAAGGAAGAAAAAGAAGAGGTTGTCAATAACAAACTTTTAAAGGATCCTTTTAAAGAATCTCTTTCTGACCTGCATTTTACCAGAGGGCAAAATTTAGGGAAATCCCCAGTTGCTCTGTTCCCCCAACAATGTGGATTCTGACGGTGAGCACCTCAGAGAGATGAGGGGCCACCGAAGGAGAACTGAAGCTGGACCTCATGAAGAGCTTTCAGCCCTTATGCACTCAGATGAAAAGAACGAAGAAATTGTTCAGTGAAATATTCTTTGAGCCCTTGAAAGACATTGGCAGGTGTTGAGGGAGCTGATAGGAGAGTTGGTAATTAACAGTCATTATGGTACTCTGTTCCCACAATCGTCTGATGAGGTAGACGACTGTAACAATTTAAGATATGAGGAAGTCGGGAGAAGAAGTGGCTCTGTGGGTGTGGAAATTCCTTGACACACCTCCAGGAGCACACCTTGCTTGTTGTGTAATGGATGAACCAGAGGGCCTTGCCTCACAGATAGACCTGATTAGGTGGCTGGAGTGGCTCTCTATAAGCCGCAGTCCTCCGGAGCCACAGTGGAGTCCGGTTCTTTTATGCAAGCATTAGAGCTGAGGAAGAGTGTGTGCTCAGCATTATGAAGAAGTTTAAAGCAGCCAGGGCATCTAAGCACAGCAAATGTGCTTCAGGGTGGGTTTTTGGTTTGTTTTATTTTGGGTTTTTTTTTGCTAATTTTTACACATAGTTCTTGCAGAAGATTTGTTTTTAATCTAGAAATGTAAGGAAAAAAAACCAAAAAATAATTAAGAAAAGAAAAACTTTATCAAAAGAAAGGAGAGATAAGTAATTCAGTGAGGCAAATTTGGAGCCTCCATGTAAATCATACTGATGTGGAAGGAAGCCTTCAGTCTTCCTGTGTCCAAGGTTCTGGAATCTGGTTGACCACAAATGAATAGTCCACACTCTTTTCCACCATCCAGTTCTTCCAGTGACCATAAGGGCCTGGAGACAACTATGGACTCCATTTTGGATATATGATACAAGCATACAGATTTTGCTTCACATTTTAGAGGACTGGTATATGCCACATTTATGTTCTTCACTCTATCTGCATGGGTGTTTTGCCCCCATGTATGTATGTGAACCCAATGATGGAACCAATAGGTCTCACCTCTTCATGGTTCCACCACTTTAACACTGCCACGCTGAGGACCATGGCTCTAGCACGTGAGCTTATAGCAAAACGCAGTGGAGATGAGTGGGCTCTGCTCGGCTCTTTTCCTGCCCTCCCCTCCTTTCCCTTCTGTTCTCTCCTATGCTAGCATCACCTCTCTTCTCTTCCCTTCCCCATTTCTCTACCCATCTCTCCCTCTTTTCCTCTCTCCATCCTTCTTTACAAATAGAAAAATAGACTAGAATTCAATAGAATAGAATGGAACAGGGTGTTGTGTAAGAACACACAAAACTGGTTCTCAACAGTTAAGAAGTCAGCCTGAAGCTGGGCTAGAAATAAAGATGACTTAGTACTTTAGCCAAGAACATAGGTGTTAGGACACAATAATTCCAGCAGTGTAAAACCAGGGTAGATGCTACCGGCGAGGGCAGGGCTGCATCTATGGCTGGAGGTGTAATTGTCCAATTACTGTCCAATTAGTGGAAAATAAGGATTAGGAGCCCAGGAACACCAGGTAGCAGGGATTCCCTCTGTGACAGGGAAGTTAAAAAGGAGTGATTTTTGTGTTAAGGTGAATTCATTTTTTTTTTTCTAATAAGTCTTGGTGCTTATGGATGTAATCTAAGGACCTAGGAAGCGGAGACAGGAGGATTGCTGCAAGTCTGAAGCCACTCTGGGACACACAGCAAGTTTCAGGCCAGCCTGGGCTACAGTGTGCCATATAACTCACTTAATACCGATTGTCTGATTTGTTTGTTTGTTTGTGGCTGGGTCTCAGAATCTAATAAGGTCCAATTAAATCAATCTTCACCCAGTAAGCTAGTCTCTGAACTTTTAAGAATGCTTACAGTTATCAGTACAAAGCCCCCTAAGAACCTTCACTTATATTAATCTAGCCACAGTCAGTGAACAGGTATGATTTTCCTAAAATATTATGTAACTGCATATTGAAACGTGGAAATAAAGCTAGAAACTTAATTGGGGAGATGAAGAATGTGCAGAAATTCTCCTCTGGGGCTCTTGAGTACCCATCAGTTGTCTGTGGCCCCTCTAGGGTAAGCTTTCGAACTGTAATGGCAAATTACACGGTCTAAATAGCACGACTGGGTTTCAAGCTGCTTACACCAGGCTGGAGACATGAATGATGTTTGCTTCTCTTACTTCATTAACCTGACAGCGTGGTTCTGTCGAGTTCCATCTTGGATGTTCTGATTATTCTGAGGATGGCGGAGTAACCAGCCTCAGATGGCCATGCTGTTCTGCCCTGCTCATCCCAGCAAACCCCTAGTGCGCTCATGTATCTTCTGCCTACAGAACAGTAGGTTCCAGCTGCAGAGGTCAGAGGCCAAATGAAACTTCACCAGATGCTGATTCCAGGAATTCTCCTAGCACCTGGGGCTCAGGTTTAGCACCAGGATCTAGCCATTCCTTGGAGACCAGGCCTGGGGCTCAGAGATCAGGCACAGATGGATAAGAAAACCCTGCCAGATAAGAAAACTCAGCCCTGAAGGTATCTCACAAAAACAGGCCATACAGGTACCATAGCCCAGGTCCCTGGACATATGAGTCTGAGCCTTGCACTCTGCAGAATCCTTTCTGAATCCTTAAACTTCCTGGAGAGTTCAGGAGGATATTTGATACACACTTTTTTTTTTTTTTTTTTGAGATCGGGTCTCTCTGTGTGGCCTTGGTTGTCCTGTTCTCACTTTGTAGACCAGGCTGGCCTCCAACTCACAGAGATCTGCCTGCCTCAGCCTCCCAGAGTGCTGGGATCACGGGCCACCACACCCAGCTTTGATACCCTCTTCTCTATGAGTCAAAAGTACATAGCTTTATGCATGCTGGTTTTAGATGTGTTCTTGACAATGAAAACAGCAACTGTTGGTGAAAACCCTCTTTACAGCTATTATTGCCTCTAAGGTAACATCTGAACTCTTGGTTTGGCCACAAGATGATCAGCATCTGGTCCCGGCTCTCCTTTTACCTCCCTCCCAGGCCCTTATCCTAGCATGCATACAGGCTACACCATTGCTTCTCAATCTTCCCAATGCTGTGATAATTTAGTACAGTCCTTCCTGTTGTGGTGACTCCCAACCAGAACATCATCTCACTGCGACTTCATACCTGTAATTTCATTACTGTTATAAATCATACTCTGCAGGATATATGCTATGTGACTCCTGTGGCAACTTTCTTGGTGGTTCCTTCACAGAAACATGCCTTTCCAGCCTCATGCTGCCAGTCACATTCCTACTCATCCTGGAACCTCAATGCCACCTCCACCTTGAAGCTTTCCTATTCTTCTGTCCTGTCCACCCAGTTAGAACTATTCAGGCAGGTGGTGGTGATGCACACCTTTAATCCCAGCGCTCAGGAGGCAGAAGCAGGTGGATCTCTGTGAGTTTGAGGCTGGCCTGATCTACAGGGTGAGCCATGACAGCCAGGGCTTCACAGAGAAACCCTGTCTTGGAAAAAAAAAATTAGAACTATCTAACCCATGCCCCCTAGGAACATTTTCTTCTCTCTCACCACACTTCTTATCTTTGGAAGTCTCTTCGCAGAGGTGTGATGTGTGTCTTCATAGGAAGATTATTGTGTAACAGGCAAAGGAAAAGTACCAGTCTTGCCTTGTGCCACACATACCATGAAATGAAGACTAAAGAACAAAGCATGCAGATAACAACAATTAAGGTTGTTTCCATTATTAAAAAAAAAAAAGGGAAATGTGTATTTAATATCTTTTGATTAAAAAAAGTAGAGCGAGCTGGGAAGACAGCATACTGTGCAAAACACTTGCCATAAAAGTGTAAGGACCTGAGTTCAAGTCTCTGGTACTTACACAAAATTCAGATGCATCAGTACACTTCTATAATCCCAGTGCTCTTAAAGTGAGATGGGAGGTGGAGGCAGGAGGATCCTTGGAAGCTTGGGACCAGATAGCCTGATGCAGAAAAAGAACAAAGAGATTCTATCTCAAACAAGGGGAGGCAGTGGTTGTCTTTTGACCTGAACATCAATATGTTAATGAGTGCACCTGTAAACACACATGAACATATATGTGCATGCACCCACACGAATACACACACACACACACTCACACACGCCTCATGGCTATGTTTCACTTACCAGCATGTGTGTCCCATAACCCCTTCTTCCGGCTTATCACAAGGAACAATTTTGCTCACTGTACAGCATTCGTTTATCAGAGCTTCCAGTCTGTGTCTAGATGACCTAAGCACCAAGTGTCTGATTTCTTTCTCCAAATTGACAAGGGGACCTCACAGGCTGCAGTCTGGGCTTTCCACACAAGAACCAGATTGGGTCTCAAGAGAATAACCAGTAAGAATAAAGAGAACAACCAACCAAGCAGAAAAAGAAAACAAAGATAAAAAGCAGAGGGAACTCTCTCTCATCCTGGAAGAACACACAGAGACACACACACACAATCATGACTTTCATGATTGGAAACCCTTTTTACAGTTCCAGCTTCGTGGTATCACAGAGTGTGGCCCATACAGGCAAGAGATCCTTGGAATCAGGAAGTAATGCTGTGAAAGCCTCTGAGGGCTACAGGGCTAGCTATGGGAGAGACAAGGGGATTTCAGGACAGGCCTGTGGGCACAGGGTCAAGAGCGCCAACAAGTATCTAGAGAATACGCTGCAGCTCAGCAGAGAGCCATTTGCATTCCTGTGCCCACTGGGGAGGGAGTCAGGTGAAACTTGGGGGCATCTAGCAGAAAGGCGTTCCATAGACTAATGTTGTGTTGAAGGACATTCTCAGCCGTTTCCAGAACCACACTGCTGAAGCAGGAAGGAAGGAAATGGGGGAAAACACCCTATTCCTCCAGTGACAGAAATTGGTCTAATCCAACTGTAAGCAAGAAGGTGAAGATGCCTTACCTTGAAGTCTGTGGGGATAAGGAAAAACAGGTAGAAGAGGGTGGGAAACGGATCTGGGTTGGCTCATGGAGGAGTCAATGCTCCTAAGTCCATAGGGTAAGAGAGCTTACTGGATGGTATACTCTCATGTAAATGGATGACATCCCCAGGAAGAAAGTGGGGGCGAGGGGAGTGCTGGCCTTGTCTTCTAGACACTCTGACCCCCAAGTAGAGCCAGGCTCAGCTGACAGCAAACAATGGTCACGAAAGCCCTCTCTACCTGGCCCCCTCCCTGCCTGCTTTATCTCTGGACACCACACAGAGGGACTGACCCCAAATTCCTACTTTACTCAACAAGCCAAAGGTTCTGGGGGATCATGCATTGGATTCAGGCGTTCCTCTGAGAGGCTGTTGGCTTTTCCAAGTGGGTTCCCACATCCTTTTCCAAGCCCTGTCAGTGAATACTGACGTGTCAAAGAGGATAAGATGGTTTCCACACCCAGAGCCTTTGAGAGCTCTGCAGGAACCCAGGGGCCGTGGAGTATAAGAAAACACAGGGTGTTTGCACCAGAATGGAAGCCTTTTGTCTTCACCCACAGCAGAGTCAGGGACTCCAAACTGCTGAGCTCTGGCTTCTCCAGCTTACAGGGGAAAGGACTTCTCTGACCCCATTGTCCTAGGGAAGCCAAATGGGTCATGTTTCCGGCTTGGGCCACCAAGGCCTCTTTGGCTTTTCCTTCCTATGCACAGAATTTCAGAAGTCACCAAGTTGCTGAATTTCCTCTGGTAACAGAAAAAAAGTCATTATGGTTGAATGCAAGGAACTGATCTGACCCCCAGGCAATGATTTCTTCCTGCAAGTGACAAAGCCTGCTTCCTCCAGCTGATGATGAGCCCTGGAAACACACCGATGTGTGTTTGCAAAAGCAAATAATGCACAACAGTCCTGAAGCCCTCTAGTTCATCCATCCAAAAAGAAGGATCATGTTTTTCCATTTTAATTAAAAATTTTCATATTTATTTATTTAGCATGAAGGGGGTTCAAACACATATGCCAGGGCATGTGGGGCGCATGTCAGAAGATAACTTGTGAGAGTCTGTCCTTTCCTTCCACCATGTGGGACCCAGGGATTGAATCTGATTGTCAGTCTCAGCAGGAGCTATCCAGCTGGCCCAACAATAATGTTTTGTTTTGTTTTGTTTTGTTTTGTTTTGTTTCTATTGCAGTAAGTTTACAGGATATAAAGTTTATTGTTTTTCTTAATCATTTAAGAGTGTAATTTTGTGGCATTAAAGGCTCTGAGTCATGCTTTAAAATAAATAGCTATTAGTAAACCCATCATCTCACTGAAGAAATGTCTCCAGCAGAACTACAAAGAGAGAGCTATTAATATTTTTATTACAGTCTTTTTTTCCTTAAAGGAAAAATGATATTCTGCTCCTACAAGAATGATGGACTGCTCCTACAAGAATATCATTCTGAGTATTGGGGAAGAAGTTAAAGGTTGTGCTCCTCTGGGCAGGTGTGGACTTAGACAAGGAGATTAAGAAACTGCCCTGAGTTCCCAATCTGCAGGAAAGTTTGCTCTGTGCAGCATTGACTCTTCTATTTGCCAACTGAAAGTCTCCAGCCAAAAGACTCAGTGGCAGCAAGTGGCTTCTCTAGGCTTGAAGAGGAGATATCTCTCGTCCCTCTCCCATAAGCAAGGCTGGTTAGAGAAAAAGTGTACTGTACCTTGTGAGTTTGGATTCAAAATCCACATCTGGCTCTCTGGAGCTTGCTGCAAGGCACTTAGGCTCTCCACATCTCTGGTTTCTCGTCTATAAAGTGGGGATTAATAAAATGATCTACTTCAGAGTGCAGTTATAGGAACTGGAGGAGGCAAGAGGATTACTTAGGATGACACCAGCTGTGCCGCATTAACAAGCTCCAGGGCCTCAGCTGCTTCACCTGGCAGAGCAGTACTCCTTGCTTCTGTTAGTCACGAGGACAGGATGGCAGCTTACCTGTGAGAGAGGCCTGAGCTGCTTCCAAACAGCAACACTGGCCTTTTAAGAGGCTCTAGCTTTTCATCAAATGGAGGCTTTGACACTTCTGCTTTTTAGGCCTTGAAGTGACTGTGTCGTTTCTGGTTATAACCCGTCATAAAGAAGCATGTGTATCTGACAGGGCCCACAGAAAGGCATAGCATCCCCTAAAACAGTGGTTCACAACCTCCTGTCATTCTCCCCATCTTTTTAGGTCTTGGAGTAGCCAAGCTCGACTATGAACCAGTAGTCAATAGAGCCTGGCAGACAGCATCTACAAAAGGTCAAGCTCCTGGTGTCCCAGAGAAAGGAGCAGATTGTAACAGCAGGTGGTACATGTCTCCAGCAGGCTTTGCAATGTGCTGAGGGTGCAAGTAGCCAGGGCAAGGTTTTGGTGGTGCATGCCTATAATTCTATATCTTCGGGAGGCTGAGGCAGGAGAATCACAAGTTCAAAGTTTGCCTGGGCTAGAGAGTGAGTTCAAAGCCAACCTTGGCAGCGTTTATGACTTGGTCTCAAAAGGTAAAAGACAGCTAGGCTGAAGCTCAGGGGTAGAGTCCTGGCTGAATGTGCAAAGCCCTGGGTTCAGTCTACAGCAAAGGGGCTGGCGGGGGTGGGGGGTGGGGGGGAGGGCATCAGGTTCTGTCTTGCAGGGTTGCTCTTTAAGCAGAGAGAAAAACAACTCAAAATAGATTCAAGAAGTCCCTGAAAGTGACCAGATTCGCAGTCCTCTTACTCCTAGAGTGAGCAATATAGCTGCTGAGATTCGCACCCAGAGAAGCCAAGCTGTAAAGACTCTGTGACCAATCACACCAGCTACCTGGAAGAAGCAGAAACCAGCCAAGCTGGCTGTAAGAGGTTTAGACTGACTGAGGCATCTGGAAAAAAAAAAAACAAAAAAAAAAAAAAAAAAAAAACAAAAAACATAGCCCAACATAGATAGTTGAGCTACCTGCAGTCTGTACAGTACTCTCCAGGGTCCTAGCTTTGTGAGTTGTCACCCATGCTAGGGTGGGCTTTGGGAATACAACTGTCTTTGAGTCTTTTCTACTCCTGCAAATAACAATCTCCCATATTCCTCTAAGCAACCCCAATAAAACTCATTGGTGGCCAGGTGTAGTGGTGCACACCTTTAATCCCAGCACACAGGGAGGGAGAGGCAGGCAGATCACTGTGAGTTCAAGGCCAGCCTGGTCTACAAAGAGAGTCCAGGGTAGCCAAGGCTACACAGAGAAGCCCTGTCTCAAAAAACCAAACCAAAACAAAACAAAAACCCTCATTGGTGGCATAACTGTATATTAGTCTGTCATAGACAATCTGGGGTGAGTAGAGGTGAGTGAGTGTGGGTGTGTTAGTTCCTAGTGTTCATAGAAAATTTTAAACTCTGGAAAAGAGAGATTTCCATTTACTAAAGAAAATGTGTCGCTCAGTTTCCACAATTGAGCTGCACCCTGTCCTGACAGTGTCTAAAGCTGAGATGTTCTCTTCTCTCCAAAAGGACAAGTTTACCAGGAAGAATAGTGTTTTGTTTGCAAAGCCAGAAACATTGATAGTCCACCCCAAAGCTGACTTTATCTGTTCTGCCAGCAATTACCACCCAGTTGGGGCTGATGGCACAGTCGCTGATAAGTGGTGTCAGTGTTTTCCTTCTTCATCTTGCCAATAAGATCCTGTGGTCCCTTATCTGGTCCTGGAGCCAAATGCCTAAGAGCAGAAGTTGAAACCCTGACACTTCAAAGCCCAGGGCATCCTGAACAAGCTGCTAGTTGTTTGTGTTGGGTTTTGTTAAACAGTGGGCTGATTCTGCGCCAATAAAAAGGCGGGGAGCCTAGATTTTAATGTTACCCGCTTATGCGTAGATTTTCATCCTGCGTAGAAAGAAATGGCTTCTAAGAATCAAATTTGTTTCTTTCTTGAAATTATATGTGTTTTGTCAGCATCTCATAGAAACGTTGAATGGAGGGCTGGGAACATAGCTTGTATGGCAAAGTGTTCGCCAAACAAGTGCAAGGACTCAAGTTTGACACCTCCCCCCAACCCCTCGCCAGGACCTGTGTAAAAAGCTGGGAGGGATGGTGCATGTTTGTAATCCTAATGCTGGGGAAGCAGAAACAAAATGGATCTCTAGGGTCCGAATACTAGCAAGCCTAGCTTTCTCTATGAGTTCTAGACCACCAAGAGACTCTGTCAGAGAAGAAACAAAGAAGGGAGGGAAAGAGAGAAAAAGGCAGAGAGGGAGGAAGGAAGGAAATGACGCAGGGAGGGAGGAAAATGAGACCTAAAGTTGTCTTCTGGTCTCTACACACTTTCACAGTTGTACACCTATACAAACCAAGCTAAAACAAGACAAGCCAGTTGTGGGGACAATGCCTATAACCCCAGAACTTGGGAGACAGAGGCAGGCAGATCTCTACGAGGTCAGTCTGTTCCACATTGAGAGTTCTAGGACAGGCATGGCTACATAGTGAAACGCTGTCAAAGAAAAAACAAAATGAAAGAAACTTTGCATGGGAAAGCAGTGTAGAAGTAATTTTTCCAAACCTCCACACACCCTATCAGCACTGGAGAGAGCCAGGCTCCATCCTTCTCCATCCTTCGCCATCCTCCACCTGAACCCTTTTAATGGCTGCCAGCTCACTCATAGAGTACTGGAGACATTGGTGTGGAACCAGTTACAGTGCTTGGACAATGACATCTGTTTAGCCCCCACAACCACTCCTGGGCAGCTGCATGGCAAAGAATAACCCAGAATACAAAGACATAACTGGCTCCATGGTACTCAGGTCCCACTAAAGCCAGAGTCCAAGCCTATATCTGTTTTCTCTCAAACCCCAAGCTTTTCTCCAGGAAGTGCATTGTTCCCCAGTCCCTTTCTGGCAACCCCAGTACTCCTAAGAATGCTCTGAAACACTTAGTGTAATGTCAACAACTTAAATCACTTTACAGTTTAACCTGATGGCAAAACTGGAAATAAGATGCTGTCAACAATACTGTAAATTGGGTATCATTCACATTTAAAAGGAGTTTCAGCAATCATATCTGAGCATCACTGCAGTCCTATGGGAGACTTAAGTCAGCCTCCATTTTGCCTATTACAGAGTCCGAGCAGTCACTGAAACTACCTGCTGCTGCAGCTAGGAATAGAGCCCATGTCATCATTAATGATAAGATTATTGTTATTATTTCGATGTCATATATAACAGCATATTTTTAAAATTACAGTATAATTCTATTTCGATCATAGTAATACATTGTTACTAGTGTTATTATTGGATAATGCTATTATTATCATATATCCTAGGCTGGCTCTGAACTCACTGCAGAGCTTGAATTCCAGATCCTCCCCCCTGCCTCCACCCTGAGTGCTAGGATTCCAGGTCTGAGGCAGTACGCTCATTTTTGAAATGCATACGATTGAACTTGTGATCTGGCCCATGCTAGGTGAACCGTTTACGTACTGAGGTAGGCCTCCGTCCCTAATCAGGTCCTTCAACTGCTGCTTTTGTGCTCTTTCTGCTCCTCTGTGCTGTGGACTCGGTGAATAATGAAAACCGCAGTCAATGGCTGGCTCTTGATGCAACCTCCTCATGTGGGTCATGAGGAGGCAGGCATCATTCCCAGCCTGGTTTCCACGCTACTTCCTGTCTTTTTTCCAGTACGCCATTGAAGAGTTTTGGTCTCCCTCATAAATATGTCCTATGCCTACTCTTCAGGCTTGAATCCCAAGGAGCAATTCAGTTCCCATCAGCGTTACCACTTGACCTCTAAGCACTCTATCATCAGCCACACTTGGTCGATGTTCTGGGGACTGGGTCTTTGAAGTGGTGAGATCAGACACAGGCAGTCTCTGGCCATAGTGGTATAAAGTGCTCCTCTATGGACCACAGGATGCCAAACAGCTGCCTCTAAATATCCAGATGTTTGGCATCCATGTAGAAGAAAACTTTGATTCGTCGGCCAAATATGTCTTCGTGGTGTAATCAGTCCACACCCTCTGGGATGCTTTTTGGCATCCTGTAGGCACTGTTTGTTTCTGAGTGTATAGATTTTAGTATTTCAGCTTCAAGATGGTATCATAGAGCACCCCCCTACCCACCCACACACACACAAACACACACTGCTTTCCAGTGTGCGGTTCTTGCCTTCTTGCTGGCCAGTCTGACCAAGACAGAAAGACAAAGCCAAAACAAAGATTTTACAGCCTCTTTAATGAGCTTGATACATCTGTATCAAAGGCCAACATGGTGTTCTGTTGGAACATGAGAAAAGGGGGAAACAATCCTTGCTTTCTCTCTTACATCATGGAGCCTGGCATAGGAAATGAAAGGAAAACTTCCTTTCATTCATCTAGCTTTCAGGCTTGGACTTTGCATAGAGTGATCAATAAAAGGTGTTTCACCAAAGTTTATTCTCACTGTTGACCTCATCCTCAGCGACCCCAAAGGAGGCGCATTTTACAGATACTTAACAATGAGTACTGAAGAGTGCTCTAGAGAGGAAAATCACTACTCGTTAAAGATACCAGCCAGTCCTAAGAAACTTCTACTCCTAGGACAATCTTGCTGCTTGTGTTACCCATAGTCATGTCTATTCTGTTTGTAGCTGTCAGTTCTTGTCAGGTTCTGTGTCTGTTTCTCTGGGTCTCTTGACACTCTGGGAGCTTCTGGAGGAAGAAGATTCCTCACTAGCTCACAGCATGAGCTGCCCATCAGTATTTACTGGAGAAATGATGAATGAGCGTGCACACACACTGGAAATGCATGATCGGCACGATATTTGAAATGTCCTTGATCTGGACCTCTGAAGGCCTCTCAGGACAGAGCTCAACTCTTGTCGTAACTGTTATATTAGTCTTCTTGTTGCTGTAGCAGATGAGTGCTGTGGACAGTTTGAAAGTGTACATTTATTTGGGCTCATGCTTTTTGAGGGCTCAGTCCATGGTTGTTTGGGGCCCTGTGCTTGGATAGAGCATCATGGCGGCAGGAGTATAAGGTAGAAACTGTTCATGATGGAGAAGACGCGGAAAGGAAGCAAAAAGAAGGTCCAGGGATAAGATACCCAAAAAGTTCATTATCAGTGACCCCTTTCTTCCAGGTAGGCCCTATCTCCTTTAGGCTCCCAGAAACCCCCAACATAAAACCACAAGCTGCAGACCAAGCCCCTCAATGCATGACCTTTCGATAGGTATTTCATACCCAAATCAAAACAATCACCCTTAGGAACCCAAGTGTCGGCTTCATTAGGCTGCCAAAGTGACCTTTGAGGGGAAAGAGTGTGTGTACTTCCCCGCCGAGTCTCAATCCCAAAGGACTCAAGCCCGACACTGGAAAGATTACCATCAGGGGCCACATTATAAACACAACTGCCTTCCTGGCAGCCCAGCAATTGAGATCCAAGTGAGAGTGGAGGAGGGGTGCTCAGCAAACAAAACCACAGATGTCTGCTCACCTTTGGCTGAGCTGCAACCCTCATCACATGGATTGGCAAGATGCAATCATCCTCGGTGGCTTGGAGACTTGTAACAAGGACCCTTTAAACGCCAGGGAGGGACACCTTTCAGCGGAGCAGTCATGATGATCATGATGGCTAAGATATTTGGAGACAGGGTTTCTCTAGATGGTAGCAGCCACCCCATGAGAAGGACTGTACTTTAATCAAAATAACAAATGGCCCCAATAGAGTCTTTAAACATCCCTGTGAAACTCAGGCCTCCATCATCTGCATTGCCCTCCACCTTCTTTTCTTCCAAGCTCCTACGGAACAGCTAAGGGCACTCTCAACACTCAGTGGCTTTTCTGACTCAGAGTTCCAAAGTCCTCCCACAATCCTCCCCAAAACAATATGGCCAGGTCTACCACAGCAATGCCCCACAATCCTGGTACCAACTTGTCTTGGCTAGGACACAATTGGTGGACTGTAAAGGAAGAGCATGTTCAATTTTGTAAAACCACCAGTTTTCTTCTGAGCCCACTGGACCATTTTTTTTAAAACTGACTATTAATAAACACATTTAAAAATAAAATTTGTTTATTTTTATTGTACGTGTGTGTAAGTTCTTACATGTATGTATGTGCACCATATGTGTGCTGGGTGCCTGTGGAGGCCTGAAGCGGGCTTCAAACCCCCCGGAACTAGAGTTATAGGCAGTTGTGAGCTGCCATTATGGGTCCTGGAAACCAAACTGAGGCCCTTTGCAAGAGCAGCGAGTATTCCTAACTTTTAAGCAGTCTCCCCAGTCCCCATGAACAAAATCTTTATACGCCTTACAAAACGCATTACCTGGACTACGAGAAGACACCGTTCTTCCTACAGAAGAGCCACGTTATCTCTTGGGTATGCCATTTACATTCCTGTGTAATTGCTTCCACCAAATGAAGATCACCACCTATTCAGAACCTATTTGGTGGACTGTGTCTATTGTCTTTACCCAACTTAGCTTCCATATCACTGTCAAAAGGTAAGGTTTGTCATTATTATTTCACTGAAAAGAAAAGTAAGATCCAGAAGAGCCAAATGGGTTGCTCTAGCTGACAAACCTAGTCTGGACTGTTGGTGTATCCTGTGCCTGCTACATTATACCCCCTCAATGTGAATCTTGGAAAAACCACACAAACCTTCTAGAGAACTGGGTGTGGTAGCAAATACCTGTGATCCTGGCAACTGAGAGACTGAAACAAGAGGATCACGAGTTCAAAGCCAGCCTTGAACCTGATTAGATCTTGTCTCAAAAAACAAAGAAAAAGAAAAAAGAAAAAAGAAAAGGAAAGAAAAGACAGGGTCTGATTACTGCTTGGCTTGCCTGGCATGGCTTCTGAGTTCTTGTGCCTTTGTTGTGTTGAGATATTTTGCAATTGTTATAAAGGGCAGAAAAGTAGCAAGCAATGCAATTGATTCTTGTCCATAGACATGAAGTTTCTTCCATGGTAGCCAGTTAATTGTTATTCAGAGGTACTATGGAAACAAACTATTAGTACAAGGAGCAATAGTCAATAGTAGCCAAGCCAGGGGAGTCTCTTTCAGCTGGATTTTCCTGCAGTTGTTCACATCTTAGGCCGTATATAGATTATTGTGTGTTTTGTGAATGGCTTGAAGGATAGTTTATCTGACTCCTAGTGCTGATCCATTTATACTATTGTCCTACTCTGATGAGGCAAGGGATTCTTGCTCTGGATGTAAAGCAACGGGAAAATACTTCACATAGAGTAAAAACAATCCAAATTGTTATCCAAACTGATTTTTTTTAAGTTATGAAATTCAGAGGAAGAATAAAGAATGTATGCACAAACTATCCACTTCTTTCATTTCATGAGACCGTGTGGAAATTAAGTCTAGAGAAAATAAATGAATATGTTTGCAGCAACACATCTGACAGGCAGAAAGTGGGTAATACTTCTCTAAATCTAAACTTGGCTGTCTGGGTAGAACACACAGTTGCATTTCTGTGACCTTAGCCTTCACGAACTTTAATCAGAACAACCACCAGCATAACCCCAAGGTGCAATAGTGGCACATATACCTTGTCAGTAACCATCTGTTCTCTAATTGGATGTGAGGTCTGCTCAATGAAAGGGAAATAGTGCCTACTATGGAAGCTTAGCCAACTATCCAGGGGTAGGAAGGTCATGGATCTTGGAGGAGAATTTAAAACCACTACTTTACTAAGCCAACGTAATTCCTAACTGGATTCTAAATAGTTATTCTTATACATATAAATGTAGCTCTCACCCCTCATCAAAGAAATCTTTCTTTGTACCAGATGGAGACCAATACAGAAAACCACAACCAATTAAAATGTAAGTGACCGTGGGTGCCTGGCCCCAACAGATATATTTGCAACACAACTCCTCTCTCCAAGGAGCAGGGAAAATCTCAGACGAGGGTGCAGAAAGACTGCAATAGCCAGAGAAGACCAGAATGTCTAATGTGAGATCTAGAAACCCATCAAGTTTCAGCAATAAGGCTTCCTTAACAAGACCTGAACAAAGAGTGAAATAAATTGATATTCTAACATGGAAGGGGGAAATCTCCTAAAGAAAGAACTACAAACAGGTGAGGATCACCAAGAGTGGGGAAAAAAATTGTCTTCCCCAGGGAAGAGGCCGTCAATTGGTTAGCCAACACTAAGTGGTCAACTTTGAAATCATATACGTACAAGTAATATCATATAGGCTAAGCAGGTTAATATATGTGTATATATAATATATAATAATATATAATATATAATTATATCTATCTATATATCTATCTACAATTAAAGAACAAAAGGCCATGAATTTGAGAGAGAGAAAGAGGGTTGTACACTGGAGGTGTTAGAGGGAAGAAAGGGAAAGGAGGAAATGATGTATTTATAGTTTACTTTCAAAAGTCAGAAAAAATATTTTGAAAAATAACCCTAGCACAGAAATTAAGACATAGCTGTGTGATTTTTCTGACCTTTATCTAATTTTTTTTTTTTTTTTTTACAGAATAAAATGTCTTTTACTCATGGGAGGAAAATCTAAGTGTGAAGTCAAAGGGGAAAAAAATAAATTGAAACTTGCCAATTTCTATTACTGTGTTCTCCGTAACTGTACCAGGTCACATGACTCACACATGTATTTAAAACAAACAAAAAGACTCTGGACTCTTCTCTTAACTTGCCAGGGTTATGCAGAGGATGCCAAACATCTTATTTGTTTGCCTGCTTAGTTCACAGTCAACTATTCGATATTTCTCATTTGCATTCAAATTCTTTTTCAAGCCAAAAGGAAGTTGGAAGGGAGGAGCAAACAACAGCTTGGGCTCGTTTTTGGAAAGGCTGCCTACCCCCCAAACCGTTCCTGGACCCTGCAGGTTTTAGAGGGCTCAGGGCTGTATCCAGGGTTTCGTGCACTCTTAGCACCAAGTTACAAAAAAGCGTGAAAAAAGATATCAGTTAACTCAGCCATCCGGATATGGTTTTTTGTGTATGTAGGAAAAGGCGAAGACAATTTGAAAAAGCCAGTGAGTAACTCTAGCCTGAGCAACAGCAAGGAACTTGCTTCTTGTGGTGCTTCTCTCATTTTGCACCACTTGAGTCTCACTCTATTGTTTGGGATTTTCACTTCTTCTGGTCTCCCCACTTCCTCCTCCTCTTCACGCCTGGCTCCCACAAGCACCCAAGGAAATCTACACAACTGCATTCCCCATGTAATAAAGCATGAATACAGAAAACTGCCCCCGAAAGTGCTAACTGGGGGCTTTTGACATGAAGCAACACAGTTTTCTTTCCTTCTGCAGTCGCTCTCTGATTAAAACAGAGATGGTGCTGGGTGAAAAATCTATATAAATTAGTCAATGAAGTTGCTAGAGAAGCCCTTGCCTCTTGAGATTTTCACCATGAAGGTGAGTGTAGGGTATTTAATCAGATAATATCTGTGCCTTTGTGTGAAACATCAGCTAGTTCTGGTCATTTAAATGTTCCAGGTGATTTAAATGTTGTCCAAACATCTGTTTACTATTGCTCAGGGACTCAGCCAGAGTGGGCGGAGCCTCACCCATGTGTGTTCTGCAGACTCAGGCAGGAGGTGACTGGGTCACTGGGAAGTGAGCTACATGCTGGGCAGCCAAGCTGCTCATGATTGGTGAGGTCTGTACTCCAGCAAAGGGTAGGTACTCATATCCTGCTATTGACATATGGTGTTGGGTCATCAGCCAGATGGCAGGAACACTGGAAAGAGCCTGAGCACACATGAATGATCTAAGCTGAGGTGTTGGGGGCAATTGAGAAAGGCTAGGTGGAGAGCCATTTGGGAGTTTGGCCCTAGACGCCTAAGCAGAAGTTCTGAGTACGAAAGTGAGGGTCTGTGGTCACCACGGACACATCTGGGTACCATCTGGACTTACCTCCACCCCATGGGTGTGATGAAGACAGTTCTGACCTCTACTGTTCCCTCTGTACAGTAATCCAGTATCAGAGAGGCCTGACAGATAAAAACTTGCTGTATCTAAGAAGAATACCTTCAGAAATATTCTCATGGAATTTAATGCCTTTTCAAGTTTTCCTTCCTTCCTTTTTTCCTTCCGTCTTCCTTTTTGTTCTTGAGAAAGTTAGTATGCAGTCTGGTCGATGACAGTATCTGACAACCCTTGAGGGGTCAGAGAATCTCTACTGCCTTTGAATTTGCGCGTGGGGGGAGAGAGCTCAAGACGAGACAGGACTTCTCTGTGTATCAAGCCCTGGTTCCGGACTTTGTAGACTAGGCTGGCCTCAAAATGACAGAGATCCACCTGCCTCCGCCATATGTATATAATGACTTACCATGCTGAAATATTCTGTACCACAAGTGTAGAGGCCAAGGAAACCCAGCCTTTTTGCCTCCTGAAAAGCCAACACATGAAGCGTGTGTTAGGTCACTCAGAGCCGTCTCTTGTGTCTGGCCTTTGGGAACGTGCCTTGTTAAAGACATACTGCTACAGTCTAGAGTAGGCAAACCAGCTAAGTTCCCGTGGATCACCTGAAACCACAGCTCCTATCCAGCGTCAGCCCTGTGAGGCAGCTCTGAGGCCAAACCCCTTTAATGAAGCCACACTGGACAAAGAGAAGATGAATTGAATTGAAAGGAGGATACAGCAGACCCCAGCCCTGGCAGGTAATTACACGGGCAATGATTTTCACCCTCAGGAGGATGGCACTGGTTAGTTTTCGTCAACTTGACACAAACTAGAGTCACCTGGAAGAGTGACCTTCTGTTGAGGAATTGCCTTATCAGAATGACATATAGGCATCTCTGTGTGGGCCTTTTCTTGATTAATGATTGACATTGGAGGGCCCTGCCAACTCTGGGTTGTGCATCCTGGATTGAACAAGAAAGCAGGGTGAGCAATACATGGGAAACAAGCTAGGACACAATGTTCCTTTACAGACAATCCCTGCCTCGAGCTCCTGTCCTGACTTCCCTTGATGATGGACTGTGATATAAAAGCAGATGCCAAATAAACCCTTCCTTTCCTGAGTTGGTTTTGACCAATGTTTTCGCACAGCAACAGAAACCAAACTAGAACAAGGACTGAGGAAAAAAAGAGTGGATAGGAGTTGGAAACCATGTTCCAGGCATCGATTGCTCTGTCTCTGTCTGGCCAGTTGAATGGTATTGGGCCATACACCTTCAGGCACTTTTAGTTTCCCAATCTGTAGAACTGGAGAAACTGAGCTAGATTCCTAAGATCTCCCTGGCCAAGCAGCAAACAGGCTCACTCCAGACTCCAAGGTGTGGCCCTGACTACAGAGAGACATTTGGAGATATCTGTGGTCTTATTAGAAGCCTCTTCCCTGGTTTTCCTTCTTTTGCTTTCTTGTTTGGCATTGTAAAGATGAACCCAGAGCTTCACAGATGCTAGGCAAGCATTAGGAAGCTACTTCTCTGGCCTTGAGGGTGGGATTTCTCTCTATATATATGTATGTGTTTCTCTCTGTGAGTTCAGACTGGTCTTGAATTCACAGTGAAGTGGGGTTGTCCTTGAACTCACCACCTTCCTCTCGCCACAAGTACTGACATTGTAGGCATGTATCACCATGCTCAGGGTCTTTTTGTCTTTCTATCTGAAGCATCGAACTATATGTTGTTTAAAATGTCTGTTTAGACGTGTATGTGAATGTGTGTGAATGTGCCCATGTATGTCACACATAGCATGCGTGCGGGAGACAGAGGATAATCTCAGATGTTGATTCTGGTCTTCTATCATGTTAGAGACAGAGTCTCTTGTTTGGCATTGTGTTTGCTAGGGTACCTGGTCTGTAAGCTTGTGAGCAATACATGGGATTATCGTGATTCCAGCTCTCATTTCAATGTAGGAGCATGGAGATTACTGACACATGTTACTGAATCTGGCTTTCCATGAGTTAGGGAATCTGAACTCAGCTCCTCATGCTTATGTCATGCTTTAGCCACTGAACTGTCTCCTCAGTCGTCAATCGGCATGTTTTAAGACACCATACCTTCCTTCCTTTTCCTTCCTTTCTTTTCCTTCCTTCCTTCCTTCCTTCCTTCCTTCCTTCCTTCCTTCCTTCCCTCCTTCCTCTCTCTTTCTCTTCCTCACTCCCTCCTTCCTCCTTCCCTAGTCCTAGGTATGGCTCCTCTATAAATAATGCATTGGAAAAATGTGGGAAGTAATCACTGAAGTTCTCTCTCTCCTGTTTATTTGGAATCTTGATCCCTTAGTATATAATACCTGAAGTATCTGAATTGTTACCTAAGCAAGCATATGAATTTTCACCTGTGTTTTCTGGTGTTCTTAGAATTCTTTTTCCAATCCTCCCTTCTTTATTTTACTCAGAAACAAGGCCTTATTTTGTAGCCCAGGCTGGCCTGGAACTTGCTTTGTAGCCCTGGCTAGCCTCAATCTCCTAGTGATCTTCCTACCTCAGTCTCGTGACTGCTGAGCTGATAGAGATGAGCTTTCATTCCTGATACGAGTTTCCAAACATCTAGCATATGACAGAAGCTATGCTAGCATCATGGGGCATAAGATGCTAAAGGTCTTATGGCCAGAGTACACTCCCTGTTAAATGCAGAGAGATTAGCCACTCTGGAAGTGGCTGACTAGTCACTAATGACAGCCTTGGATTTGGAAAATGTCCCTGTAATGACATCACACTCTTGAAAGCTTCCTTTAAGGAACATAAACCAATGTTTTAGTTAGATGCAGACTACCTTAAATATAAGGAAGAAGCTTCCAATTTCTTTTAAAATCCACCTGAGACTCAGGCTTGAGTGGCACATGCTTGAGGACTCTCTTCCTCAGTGACACCTGCCACACAAAACATTGACTGGGATGAAATTCTGATGGTTGGACTGAGGTTTACCTTAGTCTGTGGGCTCTCACAGTATGGACTGCAATAGACATGTTTAATTTTCGGAGATTAATTCTTTTAAAAATTTTAATGATTCCTTTTTACTTATTTTTTATTGGTGCCTTGCCTGCATATATGTCTTTATGAGGGTGTAGGAGCCCCTGGAACTGAAGTTACAGACAGCTGTGAGCCACTGTGTGGATGCTGGGAATTGAACCAAGAACCTTTGAAAGAGCAGCCAGTCCTCCTAAGCTCTGAGTCACCTCTCCAGCCCCAGAGATGAATTCTTACGAAGCATATATGAGAAAATGTCCCAGGAAACTCCTTTCCTTCTTAATGTTCACAGAGTGCAGTAGGACACCCAAGGCCATGAGAAGTCCATAGTAAAATCACTTCTTAACCTTTTTGTTTATTTGCTAGAGACAGGGTCTCCTGTAGTCTTGGCTAGCCTTCAACTCACAATGCAGCTGAGACTAACTCGGAACTCCTCCGGATCTTCTGCTTTCATTTCCCAAATGCTGGGATTACAGCATGAGTTGTCATGGCTTGCTAAAGAATATTGCTGTTTGTTTGTTTGTTTGTTTGTTTGTTTTGTAATACTGGGAATTGAAGCCAGGGCCTCCCAGATGAGTAAGTGCTCTGCCACTGAGCTATGTCCTCAACTCTCCACCCTTGTTATTTTTAGTGGTAGTACCCTCTATGCGTGCCTGCCAACAGCCTAAACAACGACAGCCATAGGAACACTCACTGAGTAATACAACTTTAGTTTATCTATGTAAGTTCAGCTACCTGTAGTCAAATATCCAGTTCTCCTAAATAGCATATGTATTCATCATAATCCAGAGCAATAACACAGTAAACCCGTATGTAATGCAATGGCTGGGTAAAACGTGTAAGTAAATCAATTATGTGTGCCTTATTATCAACTAACACTTATATTTGCATACATAAAAAGCTAGGTACTAGTGAGGTGTGGTAACACCTAACTGTAATCCCAACACTCAGGAATCCTGAGTCAGTGAGAATTTGAGGCCACCCTGGACTTGTACATTGAGTTCCAGGCCAACCTGAGATGCAGCAAGACACTGTTTCAATAAAACTAAAAATAAGTAAATAAAAAATAAAAGCCAAGTACTTACAAAATTGTTTTAGTAAGCCCAGCATGTGGGGCATGCCAGTAAGCCCGGCATGTGGAAGACAGAGGAAAGGAGATCAGGAGTTTAAGGTTAGCCTGGACCATTTCAGTGTGATTAAGAACAATTTCTCAAAACTATCTCTTTAAGCTCAAGTCCTTTTATCTGGTACCTTATAGTCCTATCTATCTATCTATCTACTATCTGTCTATCTATCTATCTATCTATCTATCTATCTATCTATCTATCTATCTATCTATCCTATCTATAATCTATTTATACTGGAGAATGAGCCCAGAGCCCTACAACATTTCTGGCTGTCCTGGAACTTGCTTTGTAGAGCAGGCTGTTTCAGACTTACTGTAATGTTCTTGTCTATGCTTCCCCAGTGATAATACATGCCCTGTTCCTAAATTTTACATAAAGCAATCTTAATCTCATGATTTCAAGGACAGATTTTTTTTCTTATAATCACCTTGTTATCCTGAGCAGGTCAAAGTAAATGTTCTGTACTTCTTTCAAAATGCTATCAGCTCTTCAAGTCCTAGGTCAGAATACTGTCCCTGCTATACAATCGATTATAACATTTTATAGGTATAATTTTAACATTTATTTATTTATTTATTTAGTTTTTTTTGAGACAGGTTTCTCTGTGTAAAAAGAGCCCTGGATGTCCTGGACTCACTTTGTAGACCAGGCTGGCCTTGAACTCACAGAGATCTACCTGCCTCTGCCTCCCGAGTGCTGGGATCAAAGGTGTGCTACATGTGAACGTTCTAAACGAATAGTTTTTGAATGGAAAATAATGAAATGAGGACATGACTGCTCCTAGGTGTGGGCTGAGGAGGAGGAAAAGAATGTTTATTGTAGTTATGAGGGAGACCATAGCCAGCGGGATCTGGAAGGGTCCAGACTGAACTGGGCCATGAGAAGAGGAAGAGGGGTGGGAAGAGTGAGAGAGAAAGAGGAGACAGAGAGGAAAGAGGGCAGGAGCGAACCAGGTCAAGAGACCACTGCATAGTCAAATGGCTGGGTTATGTAGGGAAGAGAAGCTGGGACGAGGGGCCCAAGCCAGTCCCTGGGCTGGATGTTTTAGGGTAGAAGCCGGGGTATGCCAGTCAGGATGTCTCTGTAACAGGTAGTTGCTGAGAAGCTGGTGGCCAGTTATGTTAACACCTCAGTAAGCCATTTGTCCTGAGTCTGAGGATTTAAACGTTTCTATAAAAGCCCACAAGTTGACATTTAAAGTTGGGTTCAGATGTTTTTATGAAAACAAAATGAAGACTGAGGAATAAGTGTTTCACCACACAGTGGTGGTCCATTGCCACCCCAAGAGTGGTACTAGGAGATGGCTTCACTGAATATCTTCTGTCAATAGCCCAGATTCTGCAGTTTCTCCTCTTTTTTTTTTTTTTTTCTTCTGTCTCTGTCTCTCTCTGAGACAGGCTCCCACTATGTAGTTCTGGCTGTCTTGAAACTCACTATTTAGACCAGCCTCGCTGCAAACTCACAGAGATTGACCGGTCTCTGACTCTTGAGTGCTTGGATTAAAACAAATGCTATCAACCCCGGCTTCAGTTCCCTTGTTTAGTGGATGCTGCTTTGGAGAAGAGGACATGGATGAAGTCTCTCTGGTCTAGGAGCTAACCCTGTTGTTCAGTTTGGGAGAGAATAAGGAGACAGGGGAAGAGCAGAGCTAGACAGAGGAGGAGTGAGCACCTTTGCGGGGGTTAAGGGTTTCCACTGTGAGATCTGGAGCAGAGAGACAAGAAGAAGTTGATTGTGGGCAACAGCCAGCTGTGAAAGATTTAAAAACCTAAGGTAGACAGCATCTTCTCAGGCTTAAGGCAATTTCCAGAATGAGACAGCTCAGAAAACAGAAGGGCGGTGGAAGCCAAGATCTAAACAATGCAGGATATGTGGGCATTGCATCAGGTCGCAGTTGTGGGCGCAGCTGGAGAGAAGGCCTGAAGGCAGGCAGGCAACCTCAGTCCATGACTAACTTCCTCTTAGGAGGGCCCAGAGCTGGGGATCTAGCTCAGGCGGTAATGTGCTTGCCTAGGATGCACAGATCCCCGGGCCCAATCTCAGACACCACATAAACCAGATGTGGCGATATATACTCGTAGTCCCAACGCTTGGGGGGTAAAGACAAGAGAAGCAGAAGTTGAATCAAAGCAACCTCCAAGAGTAGGTTTTGGTGATAAACAAGAAACATGAGAAGAACTGGGAACTAATTTTGGCAGTCTACTTCTGTGTTGTTGTTTTTTCCCCTAAAGAGATATTAATGTTATAATTATCAGTCTTTCTTTCTTTCTTTCTTTCTTTCTTTCTTTCTTTCTTTCTTTCT
>NW_026591086.1:11984419-12005512 GCF_907164565.1 Psammomys obesus | reverse complement strand
TCTTTCTTTCTTTCTTTCTTTCTTTCTTTCTTTCTTTCTTTCTTTCTTTCTTTCTTTCTTTCTTTTTTTTTGCCAGAAAACAGTAGAGAAGGTGCAGTCTTCAAGACTATACACAATTCTTTAGATTCAATCCATTCAATAAAAAAAAAAAAAAAAAAAAAAAAAAATCACACCAAACTTGTCCTAATTTTCCTCATTTTATTAGGGTCATTTTGTCAGTAACTGATTCACAGACTAGTATCCTGGAACACCAGAAAAAATGTCTGAAACACATCCAAGGTAGTAACATTTATAATCTTCAGAGAAATCCCTGTTGATAGTTTCAGCTGCATTGCAAAATTCAAAGATCTCAGTCAGACAACTTGATTTATTGACTCATCCAGGCACTGGATGAAAACAAAAGGCCCAATCCCTGCCCTTGAAAGCTAATAAATACAACATGCCCTGATCACTGACAGATATTTACTGGCAAATATTTACAGATATGTTACAAAGAGAATACTTCAGTACTGACAACATGTGCTGGGAGGGACCAGAAAAGGGTGGTGTTCACTAGGGAATATGCTGGCTCCTTTTTTAAGGAAGGAGGAAAGCAAGGCAGAGTGGTTAGAAAACACCGAAATCAATGTAAATGAGGCTGGATTCTGCTGACCTTGGGGTCAAACGCCTGTTCTTATTTGGTTACGGTCTCCATGTGTTCTTGATTGGATTTTCAGTCGGGAGACTGATGGGAGAACTCATTGGCTATGGATGACTGGAGCTGGTGTCAGTGTCTTCTTGTCCAGTTAGCTTTGGGCAGAGGGGACCATGAATCACAGACATGACTTTGGGTTTCTACCTGAAGAGAATTCTTGGCGATTTTCAGTTAACAATCTATTATAAATACAGTGTTTCTACAGGAGACTGGATGTAGGGCCTCCCAATGGATACTGAAGTCCTGAAGGTGCTGTAGCCTCCTTTCCCATACCTTAAATTCTCTCTAGACTCACTCACTCTAACATCTACTTTGATGCATAATAGTTCCCATCAGTATATTATTTCAGGAAGGATGACAAGAAAAAATATGTATGTTTGCTTGACTTTGTTTTTCCTGAGTGTGTTCAGTCCATGGATAGCTGAATAATGAGGCTGCAAGACTGGGTGTTTGGAGACTGGGAGGCCCACTGTTTAGTAGACAGTTCATAGAAACCAAAGATGAGAGAGAACCTGGAACATGGGAGCTTGGTGCAAACTCAGTGTTCTGCAACACGGCTGTGAGTCCATTTACCGGTTAAACAGCAATGGCCAGGTGAAAGAACTAGGCTATTTCTAATGGACTATTATATGTTCAGAGATGTGAGGGGGAAAAGGAGAGGATTCTGTTTTCAGAAGAAGTAAACAGGGTATCTAACAAAGGAGACATGACCATGCTTTTGAGGAAACCAAGAAGAAGCAGAAAAGACATTTGAAAAGGCTTGTTACATTTTCTGATTTTTTTTTTTTTTTAGATAAGTTCAAGATTAGTTTCAAGAGTCAAGTATTCCCCTCAATTTGAAGAAGAAGAGGAGGAGAAGAAGGAAAATAAATTCCTTTGTGCAGAAAAATCATTTAAAACTTCAGAGGTGTACCGGCAATTAGCAACCTATTATGATGCGTTATGCAGATGTTATGCAGAATACTGTAGATGCTGAGATACTGGGAAGGAGAGAGAGAGAGGCGAAGAGGACCTGGTGCTGGTCTCACAGAGTTTGCAGGTTAGATATCCGCACAAGATACAAGAGACCACGATGATCAGGACAGTGCATCAGGAGGACTTGAATATTTATTCAAAGCAAACGCATAGACTTGCCATCATTGTTTCCCTTAAGAAATGATTGTTTTTGTTTTTTTATTTAAGAGAAGTTATTTATGCCCTATGTGGTGGGTGTATTACCATGATTCTTGTTCTGACTAGATTTGTGGTCTGCGGGGGTAGGGGGGGCGGAAGGTTTGGGCGGAGAATAGTCTCTCTCTCTCCTGGATTTTAGGCAAAGGCCACTGAGGACAGAGGAAAGTAGGAAGAGTAGGTGGCTTTTACATGATGTAAATATGTTTTTATTTATTTTAAGTAATTTCAAAGCTCCCTTTACACCCTTTTATTAGTGTAAGGGCTAGTTAGTTGTTTTTTTTTTTTTTTTTCAGCTTGACATAATCTAGGGTCATCTGGGAGAAGGGAACCTCAACTGAGAAAATGCCTCCACCAGATTGGCCTGTAGGCAAGTCTGTGGTGGCATTTTCTTGACTGATTGATTTGGGAGGGCCCAGCCCACTGTAGTCTGTGCTGTGCCTGGGCAGCCCATCCTGGGTTGTATAAGAAAGCAGGATGAACAAGGCACGAGGAACAAGCTAGTAAGAAGTGTTCCTCCAAGGAAGGCTTCATTTCCTGCCTCTGGGTTCCCACTCTGACCTTTCTTCATGATGGGTTAGCTGGAAGCTGAATCCTTTCCCCTCTAAATTGCTTTTCATCATAGTGTTTATCACAGCAATAGAAAGAAAATTTGGACAGTGTGCATTCATTGTATAACATGATAGATTTTTGTAATGATGTTTTGGTAAAGTTCCTTTACCATATTTGCTCCCACTATCTTCTCCCATGTCCCATCAAACAAGTCCCTCTTGGCTGTCATCAATTCCTTGTGTGTTGCTTGTCATCCTGAGTCTGGCATAGTTTGCACGCTATGATGATCTCTAGCTCTATCCGTTTTCTTGCAAATGACACACTTTCCTTTTTCCTTATGGCTGAATACACTCCACTGTGTATATATAGTGCCTATGCTTTACCCATTGAGATGCTTTGGCTGTTCTGTAACTTGCCCATAGAGGCACAGGTGTGCGCGCATTGACTCAGACTCCTTTGGGCATATTCTCAGGAATGCTGTGGCTGGTCAGAGCTCTTTACATGGATGTCCTGTTTTTTATTTTCTTCATCTGGCCTTCTGCCCCTATCATCTTTCAATATTTCATGACAGTCTATACTATAATATTAGAAGGTTGCTCTACTTTTATTTTAGTTTTTGAAGACTCTTCACAGTGAATTCCACAGCGGCTATACTAGCTGATAACATCTCCAGAATGGCCTAAGGGTTCCCCTCCTTCGTCCTCACCAGAATCTGATGTTGTTAGTTTTAATGGTAGCCATTTTATCTGGGGGTGAAATGGATTCTGAGGGCAGTTTTGAATGTTTTTTCCCCTAGATAAGGATTTTGAACATTAATTTTTTTTTAGCTATTTGTACTTTCTCTTTTGAGAAGTGTCTGTTTATTTCATTTGTCCATTTGTTGATTGGATTCGTTTCATGAGCGTTTTCTTTTCCCCCATTCTTTTAACATCCTAGATATTAACAGCCTAAATTTCAAAAGATGCTGGGTAGTCAAAGCAATCCCGAGCGAAAAGATCTGGAGGGACCACAATGCGTGTTGTAAATATCCCTGAACCACAGGAAGAAACACAGCATGGCGTTGCCACAAAAACATGCAAATCAGAGGAACAGAAGATTCAGAATGGAATCAGTGCGGCTGCAGCTCCTGCTGTCTCGATAGGTGCCCGAAGCACACACTGGGGAAAAGAAGGTCTCCAGCACACCGTGCTGAGAAAACGGGACTCTACGTACAGAGGAGTTAAACCGGGTCTCTGTCTCTCACTGTAGCCAAAAATCAACTCCAAATGGATCAAAGTCCTTAACGCGAGACTCAAACACCTTAATCTGTCAAAAACAAAACAAAACAAAACAAAACAAAACAAAACAAAACAAAACAAAACAGCAAAAAACCCTTCATGATTCAGGAAAAGGGAAAGATTTTCTGAAAAGAGCCCTAAGCCCACCGGAAATTACTGTAAAGACTGACAAGCAAGGTTGAATGATATCAAAATGCTTCTACACCATGAACGGAGCAACAGAGTGAAGGGACGGCCTCCAGAATAGGATGAAAAACAAAAACAAAAACTAAGCCTGAAGCCTAGTTTGTAAATGCCTTGAGAGACTTGAAGAAAGAGACGCCGGAGACAGGAGGATGGGGTTGGGGCGCACCGGTAGGTGGCGCCTGTTTCTTCCGGGCCGGGTACGATGTGCTCACAGCCTGGAATCTCAGGAATTGAGGGGAGCCCTGCAGCAAGGTCCACGCAAGTGTCACAGATCACGTCACCCTTAGTGCTGAGCCCATGAAGTCACTAGCTCCACGCTGTTGCCTAGGCTATCACGGGTCTGCATTACTGTGTGTCTGATAAAGTTGTATCACGTCCAGACTTCGCTCCAGCCTCACTTCCCCAAGCCAACTCACCCCACAGAGACTATCAGGCTCTGGGTGCAGCCCCAGGGAGTTGGCTCTGAAGTTGTGGGAAGGGAGCGCTGCCTTATCAGTGTTTCAGCCGGGCGGCCTTCAGGTGACACAGGTCCAGTGGCTCTTCCGCGGCGTGCAGGCTCTGGCTCGGGCAGAATATTTGTTCCTAATCAGACACGCAAGTTCCTATGCCCCACATGGACAATAAGGCGCACACTGAACATTTCATAGCACCTGGACTGAGGTTTAAGATGTGAACTTTTGGATCACTAGGCCATTGGCTTTGTAACTTTTGGGGTACTATCTAATTGGGGGCTCAATCAGTCTTCTCCCTCATATGACAATGTATTCTAGCACAAAAACCATCCTTTCTCAAAGACCCCCTTGTAGATTTGTCCGTTTGCACTGAAGTCCCGTCGCCGTGGTCTGCAGTGAAGGTGCAAAGCCTTGGTGACTGTGGGCTGCGGGCTCGCCTTCCATTCCACGGTTGCAGGGGTGGTCTCGGCTCCGCTTAACTTCCTCTGTCAACCGGAGGAAGCAATGTTTTCACTCACAGGCTTCCTGGATCCAATGACAGCATCTGTGTGGCAAGCACCTAAATGCCAGGGGGCGTCAGTGAGGGTAAAGCCACAGCGGAAAACTGCCTTTTGTAGGGGGCGGGAGGGGGGAAACTCCGGGTCAGTCAGCCAGAACCATTCTCCTTCCTTTGACCTTGCATTTCGAATCTCATCCCTTGCCGCGCTTTTCCCAAACGGCATTAAGACAAAAACAAACAACCAACCAACCAAACAACAACTCCCCGACCCGCAGACATAAAAAAAAAAAAAAAAACCAACCGAAAAACCCCGACGGGTGAAAGTCAAGCAGAACGCGCCTCCGGTTGCAGCCGGCGTCGGGGGGAGGAGCGCCGAGAGGCTGCGGAGGAGGAGGAGGAGGAGCGGCGGGCGGGCGGGCGCGCGGGCACGAGCGCGAGCAGACACACACACGCGCGCCGCCGCCGCCGCCGCCGCAGCCCTCGGCTTCCGCGCCTGGAAACCTCAGCGACCGCGCCGCTGCTCCCCGGCTCTGCGCCGCCGCCCCTCCCGCGAGGCCAGCGGGGAAGCGCAGCGGGGACTCGGGGCCTCCGGGAGGTGGTGGTGGTGGGGGAGAACCTGTGACCCCCCGCGCGGGAGCGGCGGGGCGGGGCGGGGCGGGGTGGGGTGGGGGACCGGGAGAAGATGGCGACGTCGGGAAGCGAACCCCAAGCTTTCGCGCCCGCCCTCTCGGTGACCGCCCTGCACCCGCATCTGCACCCGCACCACCAGCATCACGGAGGAGGCGCGGGCGGCGCGGGCGGCTTCAACCTGCCCTTGAACCGCGGTCTGGAGCGCGCGCTGGAGGAGGCGGCCAACTCTGGGGGCTTGAACCTGAGCGCCAGGAAGCTGAAGGAGTTTCCCAGGACCGCAGCCCCGGGGCACGACCTCTCGGACACGGTTCAGGCAGGTGAGACGGGGCCGGGGCTGGCCGTGCTCGTGCGGGGCGGGAGCACCTTTCCGCCGGGGCCCGAGGGGGCTGCAGCGCGCACGGCGGGCTGCAGCCTGGCGGGCGCGGTGGCCCCCTCGGCCCCGCGAGCCGCGAGCGTGGTGCGGGAGCGCAGGGATGCGCCTGGCGCGCGGGAAGTGGGAGATCCCGGGCGGGCCCCGAGCCGTCTCCGTGGAAGCCTTCTGCGTCCTGGCGAAGGGGAGGGGAAGCCCAGACAAAGGTGGCCGGCCCTGGGCCAGCCTCGTCCTCTCCCGAGGAGTGTCGCGGCCCCGGGGCCACCGCGCCGCGCGACCGTGGCTCGCCGAAGCCCGAGAGGCGGTGCCAGCCTTGGTTCTGCGCCTGTGCGAGCAGAGCCTGGTGGCTGGCTCTCCGCCCACGCATTTCGGTTCCCTCCGCCGGGTCTCCCCAACTAACCGGGCCTTTGCGGGGCCGGGGGGGGGGGGGGCGGCGGTCCTGCCAGGGAAGCGTGGCGTGGTGAATGAAAAGTAATTAAAGTGAGCCTGCTTGCCAGTGCGAGCCCGGCAAGTTGTAACTCGCGCCAAAGAGCAGCCGGCTTCTTCAAGCTGTGTCATGTGTTGACATAGTTCGGAGATGGGTGCTTTCCCTTCGGTAGTCCGGAGTTGTGGGAGCGGATCCATAAACAGGAAGGAGGGTGGTGGAAAAGGGTTGGGGCCTCGGGATCCGTGCACATCTGACTTGGTTCCCGACCATCCGGTTCCGCTCTTTGCGGGACACTGTGTACCCCGGCGAGCGCCTCTCATTTCCAGGCACAGTGGGTGCCCCATTTTTGAGCCACTGCCTAGACCCCCAAGGCTGTCATTGCCTCTTCCGACGTGCGTCACGTCTCTGGATTTCTGGGTTGCGAAGACTCTCGGGTCAGGGTCTTTCAGCTTCCCTTTCTGAAGGAAGACTAGGGGGCGGGGCAGGAGAGCCAGCCGTGGCTTTCGGAGGCTACGTCTCCTCTCTCGTCTCTCTCGTTAATTCCGTAAACATTCATCTGGCGGCCAACTGAAGATTTAGATGGAGTTCCGAATCCGCTGGAGGCCAGAAACACTCCTCAGGGGTCATTAAACGGTGATATTTGGATTTGAGGATTGTCAGGAAATGGGCAAGCAAGCAAGCAGACGGGGAATTCCAGAACTCGGTTCTCAGCAGCTGGAGAGGCTCTTGATAGGACCTCATTGTTGCGGCTTCTCAAGTAGAAATTAGAATCTAGGAGTCGCCAGAATCGCCCTATACTCGTTTCCTCCTGCCGTAGTTGGAACGGCTGGGTACTGCAGAGTAGAGCCAGCACGACCAATGCTGACACCTTTGTGTTCAGTAGCAGGCTTCGAGTTTTTCCAGCACTAAGATATTGTTGAGGATTGCTCCCGAAGCTGGATAAAGTAGGCGTGTGTGCTGTGCTATTGTTTCTTTGCGAATACCGTTGCTTTAAAAGTTGTTGTTGGTGTCCATCTTTCAGTTACAACCCCTACCAGCGGTTGCTGCTTGTGAAAGTGTCCTCCCGGTTTTCCTTGGTTGTGTTCGGAGGGTTTTGCAGGCGTTTAATTAGGAGTTTTACAGATATTTAATGCTCCTAAGATTCCTAACTACTTAAAATTAAATGGCTTCATGTTACTTCTGTAGGCTAAAACGTATGGGGGCAGAAGAGGAGAAAGGATCCCAGCTACTCAGGACAGAGACAGGTAGATCACAGTGTCAAGGGCTGCCTGGACTACAGAGATGTAGGCACGTCAGGCAATATCATAAAGAGAAGAAAGGGTAGCCAAAGAGCCAGTTGTTCTATGTAAATACTTTAATATTCACATGTGTTGAGCAGGACTGATTTCTTTGGCTCACGTCAAAGCTGAGTATAGGCACACATTCCTCTCTCTCCCTGTTCTCCATAAATATTTAGGGTGGACATGGGGACTATACCTGTGATCCCAGGAGTTGGAGGCCAGTCTGGATTTACCAGTGAATTCCCAGCCATCCCGGGGTTACCGGGTGAGGCCCTGACTCAGTCCTCATACCTCCACGCCCCCACGCCCCTCAAAGAATATATTTAATTGAGCACTTTTCTTTATGTGTTAGAGCAACAAAGCAAAATAGAGACATTCAGTGGGTGGTGTTGACATTTCCTACACATGAGGAGTTCAGGGAGTTGATGAGTGTTTGGTAATAATAAACCCCACACAGATGGTGCTTTCTCTTAGGCTCAAGCAGAATATCCAAGCATGGCATATGAAGATCTTTTAAACCTTTCCACAAGTTTTTTTTCTGGGTAGTAGGGATTATAGAAAGCCCCTTCTCTTTGTTATCCTTTCATGGATCACAGACCAGTTGGTGTGTGTCCTGTAACATGTAGCTTTTCCAGCAGCCACTTCTGCAGACAGCTTCCTATGCTTGGGCAACGCGGCGCAGCTGAACGGAGATGTGAAGTCAAGGATGAGAGGCCCAGAGCTGCTCAGTAGAAGTCTAGGCCCTTGTCACCCAAATGCCTGCACTTCACTCTTATAAAAAACAAAACAAAACAGAACATAAAACAAAACCAAAACAAAGAGCCTTTGCTTCTACTTTGAGACTGTTCATTTACCCGAATTTCAGTCTAAACAGCATTTGTTGCGCAATGGCAGGCAGTCTGTGAGTAGGCTTTTTGAGAAGTGGATGGGGACAGTGGTGCAGGTGTTACTGGCCTGGCCCAGATTAGAACTGATGTGTGGGCATGGTACTGCTTGGCTAACTGTGAAGTACTTTGTATCAGGAGCTCAGTTGGACCCTCATTTCCATGTGTAGAGACCGACCTGGAGACAAGCAAGGCACCATGCTGAGAATCATACCCCTCCTAAGGCACGCACTGGGGATTTGAATCCGGAAGGCTTCTCTCTAGTGTTCCTGTTCTGACCATCTCCTGCTGGCCAGAGTGTGATGGTGGACTGGGGTAGAACTTGGGAGGCTTCTTGGAGGTTCATCCCATAGACATTCATCCATTCACCCATTCCCATGAAGTTTTCACTCTGATTTGAGGAATGGATTAGGAGATAAACAAAACAGTTTATCTTTCAAGATGAGTAAGAGGGTTTTTTGGATGCATGTCATATCTTTGTTTTCTAAACACAAGGGCTGGTTCACATGGACTTGAGGTTGCTCACAACAAGAGCACATAATGAGTGTCGTAAGTATAAACAGAAGCACGCCATTGGACCTGATGAGAAGAAAATTCCCTCTGGTGTTGATTTATTACCTAGAATCAGTTCAGATACAGAAGTTCAAAAGGGTGTTTGTATGACTAAGTGAATTGAAAAGAAAAGAAATCTGAGAGTGGCTGTCTGCATGAGGCTCAGGAAAATAAAAAAGAAAACCCTTACACAGGACTTTGGAAATTGGTATCGTTTAGCCAGGGCTGATGGCATGTGCCTGGAATCCCAGCACTTGAGGGGTGTAGGGGGTTTAGGAGTTTAAGGTCATCTGTCAGTACACGGTGAGTTCGAGGACAGCCTGAGCTTTATGAGACTATGCCTTAAAAAAGGTTTGTACTGTGACTGAGCAGTGGAGTCTGTCATTATCAGTGTCTTAACTGAGACTACGAGGGAAATGGAGGGCTTGTCTAGCTCTGTGGCATAAATAGTTACTGAGGCTGGACCTGATGGAACAGGCCTGTTGATCCCAGCTACTCAGGACGAAGACAGGTGCATCACAGTTTCAAGGCCCTGCTGGAACTACAAAGCGAGGTCAGAGCCATTCTAGGGGGAACTTAGAGCTTGTCTCAAAACTGAAACTAAAAAGAGCTTGGCCTATCGCTAGGTGGTAGAGTACTGCAAACATGTGTGAGACGCTAGGCCGAATACTTCAGGCCCTGTAGCACTCTGTGCAGGTGCCCTACCATTGTGCTACCCTACACCCGCCCCCCCCCCCCCATGTGTATTTTTTGTGTTTGATCGGGGAGTGGAGCTGCAAAGTGTAAGACATGAAAAGCAAAGTGGAAGGTTCAGGAAGCCACCGGAGCCCCACAGGGCAAGTGAATGGTCAGACAGCACCAGGCACTGGGCGAAGCCCGCAGAGTGGGAAAGGCTTCTGTGGCAGAGGTTAGGATGGCCTTCAGGGCTTGCAGGGTGGATGTGGGTGGACATGACCACGAGCGTTCTGTGGCTGGAAAGATGAATCTAGGACGGGGAGGGAGAACTGTCGTTAAAAGAAGAGAGCGTATTTAGGCCTGTCCCCTGGCCATGTCTGCTCACCCCACCTTACAGTGGTCCAGAGCCCAGAGTTTCTGTGATCTGTTGTTTGAGGGCTGTGGGATTCGGCAGCATCCCACCCTCTCCTGCCTGACAGTACCTCTCTTTAGTGTCTGTGAAGATTCAAGACCCCGGGGCAGGCTTGTGTGCAGCAAGTCGACTTCCCCTACCCCACCCCCACCCTGTAGCCGCAGAGTCCTTGGCTATAAGCATATTTTAGCCATTGGAATCCACACAGAACTTGATAATGAAATCTGGTTTTCATAACATGCCCTGTTCCGTAATTTTGGCCATGCAGATTTTTCACTGTTAAATATAGTGAACCATTTAAAACCGCATTTTCTTTTTTCTTTTTTTTTCTTTTTGGTTTTTCAGGATAGTATTTCTCTGTGTGGCCGTGACTGTCCTGGAACTCATTCTGTAGACCAGGTTGGCCTCAAACTTAGTGAGTCCCAGGAAAGGCAGAGCTACACAGAGAAGCCCTGTCTCACCCTCCATCCTCACTCCCACCCCACCCCCAACAAAGCAGACAAAAACTTGCAGTCTTCCTTGGATATATCTAGTTTTAAATTGTTTTTCCGCTGTTTAATTGGTTTGTTGGTTATTGATGACATTATTTTATTAGTCACTTATTCTTTTAAATTTTTAATAATTTTTAGGGAATTTTATACATGTATATAATATATTTATATTCACCCCATTACTTTCTCCTTTGCCCTGCCCGTCTGCCTGAACCCCTTCTTCCCAGTGCGCTCCTCCTCTTCTAATTCCATGACGTTTTGTGTGTAACCCCTGAATTTAATTAGTGTTGACGGTTGGTGCTGTAGCCACCGTAAGGTTGCCCGTGCTCCGTTAGACACTCCCCGTGCTCCCGTAGTCCTCTTAGCGTGCTTGTCCGCCCTGTGCAGTTCAGATGCTCCTCTGTTCAGGAATCTGTACCCTTTCCCTTCCTTTCCATGTTTTCTTCTGCTGCTGATTAATTTCTTCCCTGTCCAGGCCAAGAGGACTTCTGCTCTTGAGGCTGCTCCAGCACTGTGATTCAGGACGCACGGTGGGTCTGAATCACGGCCACATGGACTCTCCCCTGTGGTGTGGCCTGGGAGGCCCTACCAACATGGGTGTTAGATTGCTTGGTTGAAGAGCCAGCAGCGTACACATGCTTCCAGCACACACGGAGAGGCCAGGAAGCTGGTCCATCATGAAAGAGTGGCCCAAAGCTGTTGATCTGGTCTTTGAACTGACTCTTTTGGAGATTTTTTTTGGTGAGGCCTGGTACCATTTCATTCCCTTTTTGCTGGTTCTTCTTAGGCTAAAGTTTGCCTCATACCCAACGATTGAACACTTTTAATTTCAGGTGTTGACTAAGAGTTTTTCTGAGTTTCCAAGGCAAGGAAAACTTTTCTACCTCATTGGTTAGTAACTCTGTGCCGTCAGTATTTAAAGGATACGTAGACAGACGCCTTATAGAGTTCTTTTCTTTTCCTTGCTGAGACTTCTCTGCTGACACTCATTTCCATCATTGCTTTATTAAACCTAAGTCCGTTCTCTCCCCCACTTCAAGTGTGCTTTTCTGTCCGTACGTCCTGTTCTCCATATCCATCTAGAGTCTGAGTCTTTTATAGAAAATCCTCGGGTAAGCTGAGCAGTGTTTACTTCCTGTTCCTGTCTCTGTTGTCCATCTCCCCGCTCCACCTCCTACCCTCTGCCCCGTATGCTTTTGTGGAGATTCAGTGAATTAAATGGCCAAAGTGGTTATGAATGCATTACTTAAGACACAACACTTGAGCTTAGCTCTTTGAAAACTTGTATTTAGTTTTAGAGAGATAATAGCCTTGGATTAGGTAGTTGACCAATTCAGGAGCCCTCCCTGATCATGTCAGTTTGAGTGAGTTGGCGTTAACTACCATGTCAAGTTATAAAGTTATAACAGACCGAAAAGTTTTAATCGCCAGCTGGTCTCATACCTGTCATCAGGGGTTCAGGGCCAGCCTGGGCTCTAGGAGGACACCCTGTCTGAAAAACACAAAGCAACAAAAATTTGTCTGTAAGCCCTAAAACGTAACTGTGTTTCCACAGCTTGAGTGCTTTATTTAGTGAGCTAGCACAGCTCATGGGAAGCCTGGCTTCTGTCAGTTGCTACTGTTGTGTTCCATGGAAGCTGTTTATTGTGTATGTGTGGGTGTGTGTTTGAGTATGTGCATGCATGTGGAAGCTGTGTGCCGCTGGTGCTGCTGTGTTTTCCTCTGTAGCTCTTCACCTTTTGAGACAGGGCCTCTCACGGGGTCTGAGCTCACCCACTGGCCAGTGAGCTGCAGGGATCTGCCTGTGTCTGACTCCCACCTCCACCTTACTGCAGCAGGCTTATAAGTGGGCGGATGTTGGGGATTCAGGCCCTCATGCTTGCATGACAGGCGCTTCACTGCCTGAGCCATCTCCTTAACTGTGAAGTTTATTTTTGTGCCAGAACTTAGACAGGATTTTTTAAAAATAAGCTGTGAGAATTGTTCAGCAAAAACAAAAACAAAACAAAATGGAAAACAAACAAACAAACAAACAAAAACAGTCTGCAAGAAAGAAAAGGAAAAAAAGAAGTCAGGTATAGTTTAGGAAAACTGGCTTTGTCAGAGTAGTCTGACGCACGAGGCATACTTGTGCTGTTCTTCCTTCTGTTTCGAAGAGTCCAGGGGCCTGCTTCCGTTCACTTTAGTAAGAAATAAATGCATTTGGAAACCATGAAGTAACTGAGAAGAAAGTGAGATTGTTTACATGAACAGAAAGTTGACAGTTGTGAGAATTGGACTGCTTTTGCATATTTCAGGATCTGTGGAAAAGGGAAAATGCGTTTAAATTTTAATGTTTTTATGCATATGAGTCTTTTGCTTAAATATATGCCTGTGTACCAGGTGTGAGCTTGGGGCCTGTCGAGGTCAGTTCTTGGGTGGGATGCCCTAGAACTGTAGTCAGAGACGATTGTGAGACACCATGTGGATTCTGGGAAATGAATCCGGGTCCTCTGCAACAACAAGTGTTCTTAACTACTGAGACAGGAAATGTATTTTTAATTAGAGTTCTGTGTGCTTACAGTTTGCCTCAGCTGTATGCTCCTATACTGGCTGAATAAGGAAGGTGTAAATAGGGAGGGATGCAAAGACAAAATGAAATCAGAGCAACAATGTTGAGTTTTCATGGGAGAAACATCTCCCCCCCCCATCCCCCCTTTCTTCTTTAAGACACAGCCTTCTTCTGTAGCTTGGGCCAGCCTGGAAATTCTCTGTATAACTTTGAACTTGATATTTGGTCCAGGCTGTCTTTCAGTTGTGATCCCCTGCTTCTGTTTCCCAATGTTGGGATTTTTTTTTTTTCAATTAGAAATTAATCGCTTTGCTGCTGATTTGATTTTGCCATAGGCAGGCGAGCTTGCTTGACTTGAAGCCAGCACACTGAACTTAGGTTGCTGGAAGTAGGTACCGGGTCTTGGGCTATTCCTTGAGGCTGGCTCCTGTAGCTCCCTCTGCTGCATGAGCCTAGAGAGAGCATGAGATAGATGACCAGGGCAAGAGCCTTTTGGAGAGCTCTGAAGTTTTCTTATCACTGGTCTCCTGTGCCCACTTTTCTCATTCTCCAGCATGGCCTCGCTTCAGCATTCCTGACCAGGCGCAGCAGTCTTGATCTCTGAACAGCGACAGTTCAAAGTTGCACTCTCAGTAGACTGCCTGCCTTGCCTCTCCTGGACCGTGTTCAGTTTGCCCTTCCACATCTTTGCTCACATGTTTCCACTCTGCCCTGCGGAATTCTGCGGGTTCAGTTCATATTTCGTGCAGTCCCTGGCCCGCCCAAAGCAAGCTGCCTTCCTGCCTGCCGGCCTCCTCTTGAGCATCCCAGCGTAGAATCAGATGCCGCACCACGGCGTATTTGTGTCATTTCCTCATGCATTTTTGTATTTCACTATCTTCTTCCTTGTGTATAGTAGCCTTCCCTCACAGAGACTTGACTTCCACGGTTTCTGTAACCCGTGGTCAGCGGCTGTCCTAAATATTAAATGGAAAAGTTTAGAAATAAGCAAGTTGTCAGCTTTGAAGTTGTGTGCTGTTCCCCAGTGGCATGATGAAACGAAGCCCCATTCTACCTCACCCTGGCTGGGGTATGAGTCATCCCTCTGCCTAACGTATCTATGCTCTGTATGCTACCAACTTGTGACTCACTCAGTAGTCTTCTTGGCAATCTGGTCAGATGATGTAGGAGAGCGCCCTTGTGTTGAGGGACCCCTCATGGAGTGTAACTCACCATCAGAGTACCTTCATCACTCATCTCACTTTGTCCTGCCGGGGTGGGTATTGTGTCATCTCAGGTCGGCACTAGTATGGTAGAATATCGTGTGTGTGTGTGTGTGTGCTTTTGTGTGTGTTGTGTTGGGGTGGAGACAGACATTTCTTGAAGGAATGGGGCTGGGAAGCTAAGTTCTGTTGGTCAAGCGCTTGTGCAGAATCAAGCCTGATGCCTGGATCTTATGTTAGAAAAGCCTGGTCGAATGATGTTCGTAACCCCAGCCCTGGAGAGGCAGAGACGGTTGGAACCCAAGCTCTCTCCAGCCAGACTAGCCTACTCGGTGAGTTCCAGGCCGGTGAGAGCCTGTGTCTTGAAAAGGGGGGGAAGAGACAGAGCAGAATCGTACCTAGGGTTGTCCTCTGGCCTCTATATCTGCAAGCCCACACATGTGCCTGTCCACACAGATGCTTATGCACACCCCACAAAAAGAAAGGCCACATTTATTACAGTATTTTTATTTTATTAGTTACTGTTCGTTTTAAATAATTATTTTCTTAGTTTTAATCGCGTGTATTTGTGTGTATCTATGTATGGGTAAGTGCAGTACACAAAGAGGCCAGAAGACAGTATTGTTGCAAGAGATATGGAGCCTGATATGGGGGCTAGGAACCAAATTCAGGTCCTCTGCAAGAGAAGCAGGTGCTCTTCACGGTGGGACCATCTCTGTAGCCCCTGTTAGTTACCATTTTTTTTTAAGTCCCACTGTGCCTCCCTTGGAAATTACACTTTGGCATGGGCATGTGCTGACAGGAAGAAGAGTTCTGTATACAGAGTTGAGCACTAGCTGTGTTTTCAACACCCACCAGGGACCTCGGGCCGGTTCCCTCAGAAGGAAAGGGGAAGTGCTCTGCTTTCCCCAGGTTTAAGTTTCTTCCTCCTGCACTGGCTTGTAAGAGTGGCTAGAGAGGGACTTTCCTGATTTGTGTGTGCACGCGCCTTGCCGGCCTAGCACAGCACAGTGAGGTAAACCACACTGCTCATGTGATGTCTCTGTCTTGCACTTAGATGCTGCACTTTCATCTGTCATCTTGGATCTACCATGAGGCTGTCCCATACTCCTGCATTGTTAGTTGATCTGCTGTCGTTCCCCCCCTCCCCCCGTGCTAGCTTTCTATGACATCCGTAAGTCAGATGACTTAGAGAAGGAATTCTGGAGATGGTGGACAGAAATGTTACGGAACCAAGCAGCAGATAAAGAAACTGGTAAATAAGACCGGCTTGTGGGGATTCAAGTCTGACTTCTAGATCCTAAGTGAGAAAATGCTGGGGAGGGTGGTGTCCTAAACTGGCAGATAAATCTGGGCGTGGTGACACAGGCCTGTAATTTCAGCACTCAGGAGTTTGAGCCTAGCTTGGGCTACACTGCATGTCTCGGGCTATCCGGAGCTATATAATGAGACCATTTAGCTAACAAAATATCAAACAGCAAATTCTTGTCTAGCTTTGGGGAGAAGGGAACCCTTATTCATACACTGTCGGTGGGAATGTGAATGAGTGCATTGCTATGGAAATCGTTGTGGAGGTTCCTCAAAAAGGGGGGGCTGAAGGGATTGTTCAGCAGTTAAGAGCACTTACCTCTCTAGTAGAGGACCAGAGTTCGGTTCCCAGCATTCCATGGTAGCTCACAACTGTCTGTAATTTCAGTTCCAGGGCATCCAGCGCCTCTGCTGATCTCTGTAGGCTCCTGCATGCGTGTGGTACACGTATGTATACTCAGGCATACGCATACATGTGTGGTATATAAAAAGTATGTTTAAAAAAAAAAACCCTAAAGAAACATGAAATGGAATCGGCGGATGCACACTTTGAGTTCACATCAGTGTAGAGCACGCCCGTGCTTATTGCAGCACTATTCATGATAGCCAAGTTAGGAACCAGCTTCGATGTCCGATAGGTAGATTTAAAAACACGACAGAGATGCATACTGGTGCCAGACCCAGACACCAAGAAGAACCGATGTCATTTGTGGGGGAAATGCACGGAACAGGAGATCATGTCAAGCAAAAGGAATCAGGCTGAAAGGTGAAATTGCTTGTTTTTCTCTCATTTCCAGAATCTAGATTTTTGAAAAAAAAAAAAAAAAAAAAAAAAAAAAAAAAAAAAAAAAAGACTGGAAAGTAGCGGTCCTGTTTGAGAAAGGGGAGGGCGTCGGCGAGGGCTGGGGCCAGCAGAGGATGACAGGGGTTTGAATAAGATCAAGTACACGATGTACAAACTTGATGATGTGATGGGGCCCATTACTGCGTACGGTGAACGTAGGTTAATAAAAGAAATGGATAAATAAAAACTAGCCAGTTTGGTGTGCCTGTGTTTCTGTGTGTGTGTGCGCGTGCGCGCCAGAGGTCTACATCGCCTGTCTTCATACTTAATACATTTTAAAAAAATTTATGAAAACATTATTTTTTTTAATTCAAAAATTTCTTCTTTAGATTTTAAAATTTTATGTGTGTGAGTGTTTTGTTTCCGTGTGTGTGTGTGCACACGCGCGCGCTCGCGAGAAACATGTGCGTGTTAGGTTAGAAGAGGGCGTCAGAGTCACTGGAATTGGAGTTACCGATGGTTTTGAGCTGCTTTGGGAATCAAGCTTTGGTCCTCTGTAAAAACAAAGTGCTCCTAACTGCAGGACCATCTCTCTAGCTCTAAAGCTGTTTTGTAAAGAACTTGCTAATAAAAAAAAAAAAAATCACACTCTATCTTATTTTTTGACCTTTAATGAATGTGAAACTCAAGCTTCAGGGATCTGTTTCTCTCAGTGCTAGCCATACAGCCACAAGTTGTGGTTTTCTGCTTTTAGGACCAGTACTCAAGTCCTCACGCTTTCATTTTTGGGCACCTATTATATATAAGGAGGGGTGGATTTTTTTTAATATTGTAGTTTTTAATGTTTTAATATCTGTCTATAGATACATGAGATGTAGTTTTATATACTTCACAGACTCTGGTGAAGAGTAAAGAATTAATGCGTTTGAAAGTGCTTTTACACATTTAAGTAGTCTCACTATCAAGTGTTAACTTGCTGATAAAGACCCTTAGCTAGAGGGGCTTTCATAGGCTAGCTCAGTGGTTAAAACCGATTCTCTTTCACTTCTAAGACTTGAGTTGGGGTCTTTGACTCTAAAAACCCTCCTTGGCCAGGTAAATCCTGACCATTGCTTTCTTTACCTGTGAAAAGGGGTAAATATTACCTGCTGAAGTTGTTGTGAGGGTGGCTATCCAGCACCATGGTGCCAGACATTGCTTCAATTTGTTTTGTTTAGTGCTTGCTGGCTGTTGTGCTTTAAGCATGTTCGGGGCTGAATCACCCTGGCCACACCTTTCTCTTGTCTTCAGAAGAAGATATGTAGAAAAAAAAACCCCTAGAACCCCTTTCCTCATATCCCTCTGTCATTAATGCTGAGGACAGTGAGTCCTGGAGGACTCTCTCAGTTGGTCAAGGTCACATAGCAAAAGTGGCGGGTGCCTGAGCCCAGCTCACCTCTCATTGCTCCGTTGCTGCTGAGTCAGGAGGCCACACGGGATGGATGGGAGGCTTCTGCCCCTTTGTAAAGGTCCCAGATCATGCTACCTTATGACAGGCCCCACAGCGATCAGCAAGTGCTCAGGAAACCTTCAAGGACATCTGGTCCAAAGCTGGGGAGGATGACTTAAGACCAACAGTAGTTACGGATTAAGCATGTTAGTTCAGGATTTTACTGCCTGTGGTTTGGGGGACTTGCACAGGCCCCTTGTGGCTTGGATTCCAAGTATTTAACGGTCTTGTTGGGTAGTCTGGTTCACAAACGGTAGGCCACAGGGTTCTTTTGGTAGCAGCCTTTGTGATTTAGGATTTGCTCTTTTCCAGGTTTCCCGTGAAAACAATGAGTTTAGTTCTCTTGCCAACCCAGGAAGGCCCGCTTAATCCCAGCAGATGCAGGCCTTTGTGTTAATGCTGAATTCTTTCTTCTTCTTCTTTGTTGTGTCTGGGGTATATGGGTGTGTGCGGGTGTGCATGTCTGTGTGGAGGACAGATGTCAACCTTGAGTGTGCTTTCTCAGGATCTGTTTGGCATCTTTTGGTAAAAGGCATGGTCCTGGAGCTCACCGATGAGGCTAGACCAGGTAGCCAGCGCACCCCAAATTTCCTCCTATCTCCACCTTCCCCAACACTGGGGTTATAAACAGGCACCTGGCCTTTTATGTGGTTCTGAGGCTTGAACTCTGGTCCACATGCTTGGCTGACATCCACTTACTGACTCATCATTTCTTTTGGGGCACACGGCCACATTTTGAAATGATACCCTGAGTCCTAAGACATGGTCATCAACCTGTGAAGCAGGTTCTTGCTTCTGGAAGATGGTTCTTTTCCTCTGGCCATCCCCAGTTTATGCTAGAGGGTCTCCATCTCCACCCCATCCTAGGTGCCTTAGTCAGTGGGGCTAAACTGGGTGTCTCTCCACCGCTGTCGGCAGCTAAGGCTGCCTTAAGTCAGGGTGCCTTGAGTTGGCTCTGGCACTTGGAGAGGCAGAAGATGTCCCGGATTGATAGACTTCCCTCTTTTTTCGTTCATTTGTAATTCAGGTCTCACCGACTAGCACAGACTGTCCTCACACTCACTATACTCTCAAGTGCTAGGATTGCAGATTATGTGCCACCCTGCCTGCTTCCATCCTTTTTAATGTTTGTTATCTTACAAATTACACATTTTAGAGCTGGAGGAAAGTTATTCAGTGTCTTTAAAGGTGATATTTGTAGTTTGTTGGCTGGGTGTGGTGGTGTACGCTTTTAATCCCAGCACTCAGGAGGGGGAGGCAGGCAGATCTCTTTGAGTTCCAGGGCAGCCTGGTCTATAAAGCGAGTTCCAGGATAGCCAAGTCAGGCTACACAGAGAAATCTTCTGTGTTGAAAACCAAAAACAGAAAAAAAAAAAAAAGAAAGAAAGAGGAAGAGGAAGAAGAAAAGAAAAGAAAAGGAAAGAAAGAAAGAAAGAAAGAAAGAAAGAAAGAAAGAAAGAAAGAAAGAAGGAAGAAATGCCCCTTCCTGCTTGGGTCCTGTGTAGATTCCTAGGGAGACACACTAGAGCTCCACAGAGTTGCCTTATGGTGGGTGACCAACAGAAGTCTAGGTCCCATGGGGACCAGTGGCTCAGTTTTCATCAATCAAGGCAGGGCTCAGAAAGTGCGAGCCTGTCATTGGCACAGTGCCCGGAGAGCTGCAGCTGCTAGGTCTTCATCCAGCTACAGACGGCATGGCACTGCACTTCCTGTGCCTCAGTTTCCTCAGGGTAAAAGGAGCATGGTGACCGTCTGCGTTCTTGTGAAGAATAAATGGTTGTGGGCGTGCGTGTGTTGTTTTAGACCGACACTGCGCACAGAATTTGCCGTCTTGAGACATCGGTAAGAGAAGCCATTCTGATAAGCCACGGAGAGATCAGCTTCCTGGAAATATTGTGACATTAACATAGCAATCTTAATACCCCGAAAGGTTGGGTGTGCAAGCTGCCAGTGCGTGGAGGTGATGTTTCTACTCTCCTGACAGACTTAGGAAGGTGGAAGTGTCCCATGCAGGCGAGAGGGACAGGGACATTTTTCTTGGTTTACACTGCCGTTCTGTCTGGTAAAGTCAGAACCAATGTTCTAGGCTTTTTGTTTGTTTGTTTTCTCCCCATTTTCCCCCTCAGCTTGACAGTGGTCTTCGGTCTGATTTGACAAAGGTATCCTGAGGGAAGTGAGTTAGTTGATGGTGAGGATTGAACCCTGGGTTCTCTGCATGTTGGGTCTGCCTTCCTGAGCCCTAAAATACATCAAGGAGCAGGGTGCTGTATTCAGCTCTTCTGTCTGGGAGATTGGGGCAAGGATGGTGGAGTCTGGCAGTACTTGACTGACCTCAGTATCAAGACTCAAACCTGTCTCCTCTTACTGTTTCGTTGAACCTTAGTCAGAAGGCATTTCATTAACTCTACCCCACCCCCGCCCAAAGATGTAGTTAAGGAAAGGCAAGGGGCTTCATCGTGTTAAGCAGTATCACTCGTGGGTCAGCATGGTTTCTACTTGGTTCCCAGCTCACCCAGCATCTTTGTTTCTGAGACGGGAACTCAGGTGATGCAAGTATACTATGAGCAAGAAAAGTGGTACCCAGTTGGACCTCAGCTCCTCAGGAAGCCCAAGAGCATCCCTTGCTTTGGCAGCATTGGAGGAATGGATGAGAGGGAGACATTTGTTATGAGACTCAACCCTAGGGCGTTGGGACAGATGAGCGTTTGGGTGTAGAGATGCTGGAGCACATCCTGGACTCTGGTTCCTAACCCATGTGACTTCCCATACCCACCTGAAGCGGTGTGCAGAGGGACTGTGTTAAAGCTGTGGAGAGTCCAGCCAGAGCCTGCTCCTGTGTGTCATGCTGTCAACTGCTTTTGTAAGAAATGAATTTCAGTTGAAGATAATGTGTTAAAAACTTCCAGTTGTAATGACTTGAAATAGTCATTTAAGAAAGGAGGAAACAATAAAAATGTAGATATATATTTATCATTTGTTTGGATATAAATGTTTCCTACTAGACTGTGTAATTTGTAACTCAGTTGATCCTTTCATTGACATCTTACTAGACTTCAATCTCTCTAATGAGAAATGAGCAAGTATCAGTTTGGTTAGAGACCAAGAAGTTCAGGATCCAGAGCCCTACAAGTGACAAGTACCCATTTTCTGAAAGTTCTCCTTCCTCCCCTCCCCTCCCCTCCCCTCCCCTCCCCTCCCCTCTCCTCCC
>NW_026591086.1:11977733-11984019 GCF_907164565.1 Psammomys obesus | reverse complement strand
TCCCCTTCCCTCCCCTCCCCTCCTTTTCTTTCTTGCTTTATATCTTTTCTTTTTTTTGGTTTTTCGAGATAGCGATCTATCTACCTGCCTCTGCCTCCCGAGTGTGAGTGCTAGGATTAAAGGTGCTGTGCTGTCCTGTCACCGCCCAGCTGAAAGTTGTCTTTTAGCTAGCGAGAATCATTGATTTGATCTGTTAAAATGTTCATTTTATTTTTTAGTGTGTTACCTGGTTGCATTTAAAATCTTGCAAGTATGGAGTCAGGCCTGGTAGGGTAGGCTAGCGGTTTCAGCCACTGGGGAGGTTGAGACAGGGAGATTCATGGCCAGCCTTTGCCAGAGACTTAGTGCAGAGCCAAGCTGGACTAGTTAGTAAGACCCGATTTCAAAATAGAAAGTCATAAAAAGGGTTGGGCATGTAGCTCCGTGGTATTCCCTAGTATGTGTGGCTCCAGTACTGCCCCAAAGAGAAAAGGAAACCTTTTAAGTGAGCCAGAGTGGAGAGTGAGTTTAGGGCCAGAAGGCTAACATGCATGAGCCTCTGGGCCTGATCCCCAGCACTGCAAAAACCCTTGGTTTGCAGTTTGAATCCAACTTAAAGGAAGGGAAGGCATCTTTCTCTCTTTGCATAGCATGTGGTTTAAAGTAGGTGTGGGGCTGGGGGGAAGGAGAGAGAGACAGAGACTTTAAAAAGCCTGGATGAATCCAAATCAATTTTAGTTTTAGCTGTGGTTCAGAAAATGCTTTCTGGTAACTGTGGTGTACTTTCACTAGTATTGTTACCCAGAGCCCATTAGAGGTGACCGCTCAGACAGTTGATAGCCAATTTGAAGTCTTTATTCTAGCTGGCTGGGAACACATTCAGGTATTCAGCCCTTGTGTAGCCTGGAGCCTTCAGACCAAGGGGCTGTTAAAGGTAAACCCCACCTCCTGTTATCTCCCTCAGCAGCTGCAGGGTACCATCACAGAAAGCAGGCAGTGTAACGGAAGCTAAGATAAACAGCCAGCTGGAGGGGGTCCTTCACCAGCCACAGTTTACAGAAGCTCAGTCAGCTGGGGCGTCTTGACCTCAGGTCTCAGAATGTGACTGGGGTAATCTTCTATGGGATTCTCCATCGGGGTGCTCAGATTCTAGTTTAAGCTGAAATGGCCTCAGCAAGAATACAAGATGGAGGACCCCCCTTCCTGACCCCCGCCACCACACTGTCCTGCCCTGTCACGGTATTATGGCACACAGTTCTGAGTGGGGATGTCCAGAAATATGATCTGTTTTATGAAACTCAGTTGGTAGCTGTGAAGACTTGCTGACTGCTTTCCTGAATGTTAACGGAGACTGGATAGCGCCCCTCGAACAGTGGGAGTTCTGAGGTCCTGTACTTGTCAGGAGGGTGAGGCATGCTGGGAGGAGCCACAGGTACTCAGCTAGACTGTCCCTGGTTTCCTTGAGACCTAACACCAGTTTTGTTCAATCGGGTCTTGAAGGGGAAATGTTTATCCTCGTCACCTTAGCCAGCTGCCAGCACTGCTGTCCTTTGAAGGGACTAACAATACTTGGCTGGGTTTTTCTTTTTCAACTTCATGCCAAGAAATCCTTTTGATAAGGTGTTTGGCATTTGACTAGCAAAATATAGCACTGATTTTGACTAGCGAGATGTAGCACTAATTTAAAAATCATGAGATGCCAGATGCGTCAAAAGGAGTATGTAGTCACGTAGACATGATTTAAATAATGATAACAAGGCAGACGTAGGGACAAAATGGACATAGAGCCAGCCCAGGAGATGGCACCTTGCGAGGGGCAGGAATGAGGAAGCGGTTTGGCCTTTGCTTTTGCTGTTGTTCTTGAACAAAGGTGTGCTCATGTAGTCCATGCAAGCCTTGAACTCAGCCTGCCACATGCCAGGATTACAGGAATGGACCCCCGTGTCCACTAAGAGAACGTTTGTGTTGATCGTGACAGCGGCAGCACAGGCGAATACATTTGTCAGTACTCCTTACCTGAAATGGGTGCATTTTACTATATAGAAGTCACATTTTCCTCAAGTAGACTAAAGCCGCACCTAGGCGTGTCCTCGCCCACTTAGAAAGCGGCTCCTTTCCGTGTGTTCTCAGCCCCTCTGCCCCTTGCTCAGTCCCAGCTGACAAGCTGTTTTAAAATAGAATGGCTGGTTGAAGCTGTACCAGTGAATCCTGCCTACCTGGGAAGGATGGCCTTTCTGCTTTTATTTTCTTACTTTAAAGTAACTCATCAACACTGTCTTCATGAGATACTTTAATTCTGTTCATAAGTGGCACTTAAAAAAACAACTACAACAGCTGATGAACAGAAAGACCCTAGTGTTTCGCCAAGTGTGCTGTGATCACTGGGTTGCTGTTAGCTGAGTTCAAGGCGGAAGAGCGTTGCCCTGCCTTTTGTGAGTGTCGCATGCTACAGAGTGACCGTCCCTCACCCTATACAGTAGATCTCTTTTATGTTATCTATAAGCCAGGGCAGAAGTGGGGGTGGGGAGACGAGAGTTTGCACCCCAGCTGTCTGATTCTGAAACTTGAACCACCTTTCTCACGACATGCTGCCGCTGTGAACTGCTCTTTGTCAGGGACCGGTGGAGGGGCTGGTTGGATCCCGAAGCCCTGAGACCATGTGGCCTGTCCCTTTCCAACTTCCCAAGGCACAGCTGTGATCCTGCACACTGCCTGTCAGGCCCCTCCCTGACTCTTTCCTGCTGGCCCACCCAGGCTCAGCTGCTTGACAGCAGCCTCTAGGGCCTCTGGAATCTGGCGTCACCCTGCTTATCCTACTGGGGTCTCCTGTGAGGCTTTCCTCAAAGGCCTCCTTGGCTCCCAGCTGCCTTTCTCGTTAATGTCTTTATATATTCCCGGGTCAGGGCCTCCACTTTACAGGTGCTCATACCCTTTCTGTCCTCACTATATTTACAAAAAAAAAGAGAGAATAGACCTTTTCCATCCCTGTAAGTCATCTCCAAATCTCAGCTGCTGCTTTTGTGGTACCCAACTCCCCACAGTCTACCTTTCACCGGTTCACCTCCATCTGTTGTGCTGTAGTGGGCCGTTAGGGTGACTCAGTGACTCAGCTGATCCTGATGTCTTAGCCTGGCGTCTCACTTACTCCCTGCTCTGGTGCTGAAAGGTTGTTCCCAGGTCTCTAAATGCTGTGTGTTAAATCATTATCTCAAGGTCACAGGGCTGATAAGAGGAGGCATCCAAATCAGACTGGAGAAACCACATTGCATTCCTTAGTCTCTCCGGGCCTGGCACGGGGCTAGGGAGGTACTGGTGCTGTTCTTTTCATTTAGTTACAGTTGGGTTGTCGGGAGCACGAGCCTACGTGGCGTGTTGGGAATAGCGCAATCCACAGTCTGTCGAATTTTTGAAAGACCACCGGGAAACAAAGGTATCTGACAGGTGAGAGACCATGCAGAGCAGCCATGGGCACTGCCATTTTTGTTTGTTTGTTTGTTTGTTTTTGCTTATTTATGTGAGACTATGGCTTTATTTTGTGTGTGTACACATAAGTGTTCAGGTACATGTGTGTGTGTGTGTGTGTGTGTGTGTGTGTGTGTGTGACAGAGTTGAGTGTCTACACTGATTGTTCTCCACTTCGTCTTGATACACGGATCTCTCACTGACCCGGAGCTCCTGGCATCTGCTTGTCGTTAGCTCTAGGGTTACGTGAGTGTGTGTGACCGTGTCCAGCCTTATTGAGTGTGTGCTGGTGGTGTGAACGCAGGACTTCATGTTTGTGTAGCAGGCACCTTACCAACTGAACCGTCTCTCTGTTCCTATCAGTAGAGGAAATTATTCTTTTCCTGTAGTGGGGAGAGACCACAATTTGAGAGGGGGAGGAGCCCACGTGCCATTGTTCTGACGTGTGGCTCACTGTTAGGCTTCTTCCGCTGGCTGGCTTCATGTCTTATCCCCTCTTCTTATCCTTCATGGTAATGGCGTGTCACCTTTTCATTGGTGAATTCTGGGTTATAGGGCTACCCTAGAGCTCCTCCTTTAGGGTGATGATTAATTAAGGTAAAAGCTCCCCCCAGCCTGGAGGGATGGCTGAGTGGTTGAGAACACTGGGTGCTATTCTAGAGACCCATGTTTGTGTCTCAGCACCCACAGTGTGGCTCACAACCGCGTGTAACTCCAGTTCCAGGAGATGTGGTGCCCTCTTCTGACTTCCGTGGGCACCAGACATGCACACGATACGTAGACATACATGCAGGCAAAACACCCATGCACATAAAATAAATACATAAAATAAAAAAGTCCTTGGCTACAAAAAAAGAGGAAACTTTATTATGATGTTCTGTAAATGATGTTATGCTGTGCCTGGGGTGGGAGTGGCCTCAGCCAGGACTGCCAGGCCAAGGGAACAGGAGAACAGCTGCATCAGTCAAGAGCCATGTTCCCAGACTAATGACAGAGACAGATGCATGTCCTCAGTGAGGGGGGTTAGGAACAGTGAGGAGACCCCTCTCCTCTAAAAACAGCCCTTGTGTGGACATCAGAGTTCAAAGCACAGCTATAAGTATAATGGGGTGGGAAGGTGTGGGGGGATCAGAAGTTTAGAAAAGTATATGAACTGTCCCAAATCACCCATCCAATGACAGGCAGAATCTGACCTTGATGTCGGCCACCAAGCCCATTACTCAAACAGCCAAGATGGTTTAAACCATAAGAATGGCCACAGACTCAGAAAAGACCCCTGTGAGATAATCCAGAACCCCCGCACACATGTAGCCCATGGCAGCTCAGTCTTCAAGTGGGTTTCCTAGTAAGGGGAACAGGGACTGTCTCTGACATGAACTCAGTGGCTGCCTCTTTGATCACCTCCCCATGAGGTGGAGTGCAGCCTTACCAGGCTACAGAGGAAGACAGTGCAGCCAGTCCTGATGAGACCTGATAGGCTAGGGTTAGAGGAAAGGGGAGGAAGACCTCCCCTATCAGTGGACTTGGGGAGGGGCATGGGAGGGGATGGGGGAAGCCCTATCTCAAAAAGCTGTGAGATAATGGGTGAATGGGTGTAGTGATTGGATGAATGGATAGATCAATGGTTGCTAGGCAGGGTAAGTGTACTGGATGCTTCTGAACAGGATGTATCTGAAGAGAACACGGTATGTACCTTGTGGTACATCTAGTGGATGGAGGAAAAATGTGGATACAATATGTGAAAATGGATAGGAAAAAAATCCAGGTGACAGTTCCTGATTGCAGGATCAGGGAGAAGCAGATGATGGTGAGTGAAGAGCAGGACAGGGCCACTTTCTTTTCATTTCTTTGGAGACTTAAAATAACTATGTGTACCCCAAACTCACTTTTATTTTTACATACATTATGTCTTTTTATTTAATGTGTACAGTTGTTTTGTCTGCATGTATGTCTGTACACTGCTTGCATGCCTGGTGTCCAAGGAAGCCAGAAGAGGGCATCAGATCCTCTGGAACTGGAGTTACAGGCAGTTGTGAGCTGCCATGTAGGTGTTGGGAACCAAATCCAAGTCTTCTGGAAGAACTGGCCAGTGCTCTTAACCCAAGAACCATCTTCCAGCTCTCCCACCTCACTTTTTAAAGCATTTCCATCTCAATTCTTATATGCACACTCCAGGGTTTATAAAAGGAAAGTATAAGGGTATTTTGCTTACACGTATGTCCGCGTATCATGTATGTGCCTGGTATTAGAAGCCAGATGATGTGAGATCCTTTTGGATTGGAGTTACAGACTCCAGTCTGGGGTTGTGATCTCCCATGTGGGTGCTTGGACTTGTACCCGTGTCCTCTGGAAGAGTAGCCAGTGCTCTTAACTGCTGAGCCTTCTCTTCAGCAAAAAGGGAAGTAAACAAAGGTGATGGCTTAAGAGGTCTTTCAAAAAAAGCCAGCACATATTTAAAACAAAGTTGCCATCCGCTTGTTTTCTTTGGTTGCCTGGGATTACTTTGTGTTTTGATGGTTGTTTTCATCTTTTGCTTCTTTGTTACTTTAGGTGCGTGCAGCCAGAAGAAGTATAAAAGGTGGTTCTGCATGGTGGTCTTTGGGTGAGGTTTACCTGGAATGGTTCTTGGGTATTAGAATAACAAGTTGTTTTGTTTTGCTAACTAATAGTGAAATAAATAAAGGAAAAAAGTTGAACCCCAAACCTATCAGATCAGCAGGAGCCCTTAGGTTGTATCATGTAGAAATCCTTGTTTCAGCCCCCTTGTGGCCCCTCCCCTCCCCTCCCCTCCCCTCCTTTTCTCTTCTCTTCTCTTCTCTTCTCTTCTCTTCTCTTCTCTTCTCTT
>NW_026591086.1:11895642-11977723 GCF_907164565.1 Psammomys obesus | reverse complement strand
TTCTCTTCTCTTCTCTTCTCTTCTCTTCTCTTCTCTTCTCTTCTCTTTTTTCTTTTCTTTTCTTTCCACTATTCAGATCAAGCCAAAGGGATGGCTTTATGCTTAGGGTTCCCTCCACCACTGCCAGAACAAAGGGTCAAATTCTCTGCCAATTGGGAATTTAGAAGACTTCTTTTGTGATCTTTGTTTGTTCGTGCGTGTTTGCTTGTGTGCATGTATGCACTGTGCCCGTGCACACGCATTTTTTCAGGGTGGCAAAGCCTGTGCTCCTTCTACTGTGCAGGTGCTGGGGGTTGGACTCCGGCTTGTCAGGCTTTGGCAGCAAGTGCCTTTATTCGCTGAGCCATCTCATGGTATTTTCCGTGGGTATGACATTTAAGCTCAGCTGCATACCCCCAATGCTGGCTGTGTGGCTTGGAGAACCACAAAGATGTGCCTAAGTGGAGAGCTCTCATCACATCCTTGTGGTCTGGCTAAGGACCTAGGCCTGAGAAAGCTTACTTAGTCAGGTTTATGCACAGGAATCAATCTCCAGGTTTACGCACATGCTCGCCTACAGCATACAGCCCCAGATCTAAAAGCGAGAGTGTTTTCACCGGTAGGGAGGTGATGACTGGTTGGAGGTGGTCTCCAATCTGACTTCCCACGCCCCTCAGGTAAGGAGCCTCAGAGCTTTGCCGAGAGTGTGTGTTTTGTGGCTTCTTGTGGTGACCATATGTTGGCAACACTTCATTAGCTTCGGGAAATGCCTTGAAAAAAAATTGGTGATCATGGAAGCTTCGATAGGAGGGAGTGTGGGGCCAGCATGGCTGAGGCCTCTTCTCTTGGCTTCACAGTTCAGGCGCCTCATGGGGTTGTGTTCACCTGAGACTTGATGCCCCCATCCCAGATAGGAAGGTCATCAGCTCAGTTTAGTTCCTGTGGATGTTGAAGCCACAGTGGCTTTTCTTTATTGGTCAACAGGAGAGTGTTGCTGACGCCAGAGTAGGTCTTGGTTTATATGTATTTATTTATTTTATTTTAAGGCATCACCTAATTGGGGCAGGCCTGCTCAGGATGGTTTGGAGTCATTGATCAGAATCCCTAATGACTTGAAAAAATTACTTTGTCATAGAAAATGATGTATGTAACCATCAGAGTGCTGCCCCATATATCCATCCCCAGGTTCCACCCGTACTCAAGTGGATCATGTAGGATGGTCCTTCAGGCAGCACAGAGAAGGGGGAGATTGAATGGAGTGGATTCTGGTTGGTGGTGTCCTAGCAACGAGCTCTTTTATATATACATGAGAAGAGGTACAGGTTGATTATTGCTGAACGCAGTGGTCAGCAGTATATCTCTTGAAGACATAAATGAAGAAGTAACAAGAAAAGGAAAGAAGAGAGATGGGGAGACAAAGCCGGGCTTGGATTGGTGTCAGGTGGCATCTCTAAGGAGACCCTCCTGCCATCCCCAGGGGCTCTGATCAAGAGCAGTGGGTCTGTGGGTTCTAATCAGTGGTGCAGCTGTTACAGGTGCAGTGGGGCATGGGGGAAAGGGAACCTCCTTTAGTTACACTGCAGTTCTCAGAGGTCTGGTCACTGCCTTGGCCTGAAAGCCCAACCCAGGTCGAGTCCCTTCTAATCATGTGCACATGGGCAGCTCCCTCACCCTCATCCTCCTTCTCGCATCCCAGGCAGGGAGAGGCAATAGACATTTGCTTGTCAAATCTCCTGGCTGTGTCTAGCCTTAAAAAAAGAGAATCTTAGTTGGGTGTCTGTGTTGAATTTGGCAGAACAGAAGGGGTGTGTACTTGGTGGTGGCCATATAGCTCAAGCCTCCATGCCTTAACACTGCTCAGCCGAGCCCAAGTTGCTTTCACTGTAGACAGTGGCTTGTGTCCCTGATAGCCCTTGGCATGAGTGCCATCTTGTATAAACACTGCTGCTTTTAGCTCCTTGCAGAGGCAGAAGGATGATACTTAGCAGCTGGAGGCTCTCATTAAGATCCAGAGGGAACTGTGACCGGTGGAGGCTGGTTACGGATGCACACAGTCTTTGTGTCCTCTGATTGGGCAGTCAGATACACACAGAGATCCTTTTTGGGCACTTTCCTGGATGGAAAGGTTGATGTTCCTTTCTTCATACCTCATCCTTGCTTTCCAGTTCCTGTTCCCCTCCAAAAAAAATAATCTACTGGTTTTTGGGGTCTCCTTTTAGAATTAGAGCAACATGGTAGCCTGATGGCCTCCTCAAGCTGGTAAAAAAGCTACAGTTGCTGGGTTGGATTTGTAGACACATGAACTATGCAGTCAGATGGTGGGAGCTAGAGGTGCAGGACATGGCATGAGTGCCAGAAAAGGCAGGGGAGCATTCTCTGAGGGAGCTCCCCAGTGGAGCGAGAGAGGCAATTCTTAATATTATTGTTTTTAATTGGCTCAGCCAGACCTCAGCCTCCAGCCCTGTAGAGAAAAACCCAGAGCAGAAAAAAGTCTGTCTCGTTGAAGAATGTTGGGGTGTTTCTCCCTGGAGGGTCATAGGTAGTGAGTGGGGGCGATGTGGAGGGCATGCTGTGACCACAGAGAGGCATGTGTTTTCAAGAATCTGTATGTGGTTCTTGGAACAAACACAGAACACACCGAAAGACTGTTTTTCTAGAAACCGTGCTCCAGCTGGCTCTGCCGAGCCGGGGGCTGTTAATGTGCACTCCCAGTGTCTTATTACAGCACCTGTTTCGGGGCTGTGCGGCCCACAGTGCAGCAACCATCTGCCTATTTTTATAGCTCATCAGGGTGGTATCAGTCACTACAAAAGTGGACCGTTTGAGAACTCCACGAGCAAGATGTCAGTCAGATCCCTGAGGCTGAGGCAGGAGGACTGAGAGTTCAGGGTTAGCGTGGGCTGCATAGGAAGGTAGATTTACATATGGAGTGTTTGTGTGTGTGTGTATTGCTTGACATACATGTACACTGGACTAATAAACTGTATGTTTTTGTCTATATACCCACTTACAAGGTGGACTGATGCATGCTTTTGTTTACACACACACACACACACACTCTGGAATGATACACTCTATGTCTGGGTCCGTATATGCATGACGTACTGATGACTGCATATTTTTGCCTCCGTACACCGTGGACTGGACTGATCCCTGTACGGTTTCCTCTACACTCACACAGACACACACAGTGGATTCATTACTGTGTGTTTTTGTCTCTAGAGCTCTTTCTTTGCTTTTTTCCTTTTCTACAGAGTCTTACCTTATAGCTGAACTGATCTCAGACTCTCCAGGATCTTCCCGTGAGCCTTCAAATGCTAGTTTTACAGACGTGTGCAGCAGCACCAAGCTGGTTTTTCTCCCCTGTCTGCATGCATGCTGGGAGCTAGTGGAGAATACAGATTTTCTTTTCCTTTTAGCTGACTTAAATGGGCTGTAGGGTCCGTGGTTCCTCTCCTGTGGTTTACCAATACAGATCTGCTAATGTGGATAATAGAGAGATAATGGCACGGCCATGTCCACTCATTTCCAGTCTCTCTCCTGAGTTCCTTGGCTGCCACCTTGCTCATACATTTTTGATTTTATCATCCCATGCACCCAACGAGAGGCTGCCAGCCTCGTTCCCAGCACAGGTTATGCAGTGCAAATGCCCACTTAATTGTCTGTTAGAAAGATCCTGTTTCAGGCATGTGTGTTGAGTTCTTCAATGGGCACTTTGAAATGCCGAAGCTGAAGGAGCCTTGATGGACAGAACCTCAGCTCTGCGAAATGAACTTTGTGGAATTTCAGAGTTCTTTGGGAGGACTTGGCATCTGCCCCTGGGAGAGGCAGGTTTAGAACCCATCTCAGAGAGAAGAGAGCCTTCTTCATCAAGGAGCAGGTGCGAGCTGAGCCGCAGAGCACTTGGCATAAATGCTGTTTTGGGTTTCTGCTCAGTGCCTTCCAGGGCCTTTATTCTTCCAGGCTCACTCCTGCTTGGGGGGAGGGGGAAGGTTGTGTTAGATTCATTCCTGTTACTGAACAAATGCCCCCCACCAAAGCTTTGTAGTACCGTTTTCAGTGGAGGAGTTCTTAAAAGTAATTATGTCACTTGCCTCATCTGCATCCTGGAGCCTGGGTAGGTACTGAAGCTTGAGTTGCTGATGTTGTGAAGACGCGGCTTCTTCTAGTGATGAAGAGCCACTCAGCTGTTGTCTGAGTGTGATGGTCCCTGTAGCCTTTCTCCTTCTACCTTATGTGTAGGGGGTGTGACTGGGTATGAGTCAGTACATGTTCATACACATAGATGTGTGTGGGTGCCCGAGGTCAACTTTGGGTATCACTCCGCAGTCATGGTCTGCCGTGGTTTTTGAGGCAGGGTCTCTCACTGGCCCTGGAGCACACTGTGCAGGCCAGATTAGCTGGCCCCTGAGTCCTAGGGATTCACCAGTTCTCAATCTGCCTCCTCACCTCCCCCGGGGTTGCCAGTGCTTGACATTATGCTAAGCTTTTTAAATGTGGGATCCGGGGATTGAACTCAGCTCACTGTGCTTGCAAGGTGTGAGGTTTGTCAACTGGGCTATCTTCTAAAGTTCCCTTTATGCTTTCTAACTATATTTCGGTGAACTTTGGTTTCTTAAGTGTTTTTTTTTTTTTTTTTTCATTTTCATTTGCTTATGTAAGTATGTGAACTTAATGCTGCTTCATTGCTTATTTGGGGGTTGATAGAGTATGAGACAGGTCCCCGGCACTCACGAACTTGTGGCGATCCTTCTGTCTCTGCCTCCTAGTGTTTGACATTACGGATGTGATCCTTCACACCAAGCTAGTCCTTACCTTTGTCTTGTGATCATTTTATAGTCAGAATCAACACGGGCTGATTAACACTCTTGTATAGAATGCCACTTGTAAAAAAAAAAAAAAAAAAAAAGCCCTTCTGGAACAGAACCATATGTAAAAACATGGATGGGATCTGTGTGCCAGTTGGGAACCATTGTGGAAGTGCAGTTTGGTTCGCTGTAGAAGCTCCTCCCTCAGCATGCTTCCATGGGAACTAAGCAGAGAGAGAGCTGAAGATTTCTGCTTGTTTCTCTACTGAAAAGCAAAGGGGTCCCAATAGTTCCTTAAGAGAAGCTCAGTTTTCGTAGGTGATTAGAAACCTTCCAGCTTGGCGCATGAACAGATCTCTGTCTGTCACCATGGGGAAGGTTTGGAGGGTGGCGGAGTTTCTGTTACCTATCTCAGAACACTGCCTGTTAGGGGACCGAGCAGAAGCTCACTCTCCTGCGGCACACAATAATGCCCCGGGCAAGCTGAGTGCATGGCCTTGACTGTACCCCACCTACCTGTGTGCTGTCCATTCAAGTGATTTCCACTTTGGATTCCAGTGCTCTCTTTTATCTTACTTTTAATCTTTTTTGGGTCCTGTCCTGTAGATGTCTGCTTTTAGACCCATCCTGCTGTGCTGTGTCAAATCCCAGCTCTCAGAGGTGCGGGCCGCTGTTGCAGGGGAAATTAGCACCGTAGGATCTACTTTTACCTTTATCCTGAGTTCCGTTCCTATTTTCTTCACAGGGCTTTGAACATGGGCAAGGGACCTGCTTGTAGTCAGCCAGAAAGCTAGAGAAAGACTGACTCACAGATGATATTATGTAAATATGGGTGGAAAGAGAGACTGGAGGAAAGGCCAGCAAGGAGAGGGAAGAGTGTGGCCATAGCTGCAGCAAGGGGACGTTTTGATGAGCTGAACGTTGTATTTGTGCCTGGGAAGGTGTCCTGGAAGGGCCACATAAAGGGTCCATAACTGCCGGTCACTTGCGGTTGTCAGCCAGGAATAGTTAGAGCGGTCATGACTGGACGTCCTTATTTGCTTGTTGTCTCGTTCGTTTGATTTGTCGATCCGCAGAGCTCCCTTCTTGCTCGGGGGACCAAGACTGAGCTGTGACTGGTCGTGTTGGGGTCGGGATGGGGTTCTGGGATGCTGGACTGCATTTGGTTGGCATGAGCAGCTTTTCTGGATGTTGCCAAGCGAGGAGAGTATTAGGCATCTTGGACAGTGTGTCTCTCTCACCCAGGATTTTCTGAGGAAGCCTTAGCATTTGCAGCAGGGTCAGTGACTCCCAGCAGGTCACAGTTTCACTACGAAGAGAAGGAGCTGGCCACTAAATGCCCCCAGTAGCGGCCGCTGGCTCGGACTCACAGATGTTGTGTCTACGCGGAAGCTCAGACAGCACCTGACAGATGTGAGAAGCGGCTCAGTAAGTCCAGGCCTCTCTCTACCTCTCCAGGTTTCTCGACACTCCAGGCTTGCCGCTTGCTCAAGGTGATGTCTCCTGTCCCCATTACCCTCATTGCAGAGAGTATAGGGGTCTGGCCCCAGTGCCATCTCTGTTCCTGACCCTGTATCCTTTCCATTAACCCTGGAAAGAGGTGGCAGCCCTCTACAGGCGGCACTTCAAATACACGTGTAACACTGATGGAAAGGATGCCAGAGAGGCCCAAGAATTGAATTTTGTCGATGATGAGGGAAGGCAGACTGCACAGCATTTCAGGATGCTTCTGGTAGTCTTGAAGACATTTTAGAAGTGTCAGAGGAGAGGTAATAACAATGTTGGGCTATGCGCACATGACTGCCTGAGAGGATGAATCTGTCAGGAGACTCACGACAAGTACTATTAACTTAGGAATTAGAAAAAATTAAAATTATTTTTGTGTTACAGTAACATTTTAGAGCTTAAATGCCGTTCGTTTTGTTAGTGAAAAGTTGAAAAATGTATCTAGCGTGTTGTTAACATTGGAGATGATATAGACTAGAAATAATCTTTGGGCAGGTTTGGGAGAATGAAAATAAGCAAATAACTACACCTAGGTATGATTGAGGAGAAGGTTTTTATTTTTATTCTAGGGACACCTGGAAGAGTCCAGCCTGAACGTGTACAGCAGAATAGACTGGGCCATGGAGAGCAGGGAGTGAGGGAGGAAGAGGAAGAGAGAGAGAAAGAGGAGAAGGAACAAGGAAAACACATAGGAACCAAGAGAGCACAGCCAAAATGGCTGAGTTATACAGGAATCAGAAGCTGAGGGAAGGGAAGCCTAGCCCCTGGGATGGGGGAGAGGCTTAGCATAGTAGGCGGGTGAGAAGTGCTGGGTGGAGCCAGTACTGAGTGAGATTTGTCCAGGGTTTCTTTAGGACATCAGGTAGTCATGAGGAACAGTGTGAGACATAGCCCACTTAGATTTGCATACAGCCCATAAACCTGTCTCTTTGTTCTCTCCCCCCCAGTTACTGACATTACTCTTAGGGTTTCCATTCCCTTTTGATAGGCCAGAGTCGTCGAGGGATGGTGGGACTGTGGCTGTTAGCATCATGGCAACCTTTAAATATGATTTAATGTGAGAAAAATCAGAGGAATGTACAGATCCTAGGCCACGTTTCTCCCTGATGAACCTGGCAGAGTTGTAAATGTGTAGTCATTTGGTCTTTCCCGAGTGACTTATTTCGTAGTCATTCATATTTACAGCGTGATGTTCAGTGAAGCCTGAAAATTAGAGCCGTAGAGTTTCAGTATTATCATGAAATACCTTTTATATGCACAGTAAATCTGGGGTAGATGATAGTAGAAAACCCCCACAGACCTACTGTACTGAAAGTGGTGGCAATTTTCAGAGATAGATAAGTTACCTATAATTCTGACTAAAGTCTCTGCCAGTTGCTTGTTAAATAACCCTTGACTCTTTCCGTGTACTTCCTTTTTTTCCTGGTAGATGTGCTTGCTCTGGGATGTTTAATGCCTTAGCAGCAGGTTCCTCTGCCCAGGAAGGGCAGAGGAACTTTGATTTTTAAGAAATCTCAGGAAAATAGAAAGAATAGTACATTTTTCAATTCCATAGACCTATTTGTTAGATTCATTATTACCATTGTCCTGGCATGTGCTGTATCTGTGTGTTTGGTCTCTTTGGTTGTGGGTGTGTACATACACAGATGAATTCATACAAATACATACATGCATCTCTATGTGTATATATGTATGTATATGCACATACACACATACATACACACACATGAACACACACATATATGAACAGTTTGCGGTAACTGGGTTACATAGAGCCCTTCCCCTTCCCCCTGACATTCTCTGTGTTTTTCCTTTTCTGCTGGTTGGGCCAAGGGTCTCCTACCCTCGGTTCAGTACTTCTTTCTCCAAATAGAGGCATTGTCCTGCAGAAAGGCAGTAGCATTTCAAAATACCAGCACTGGCAGTGAGTTCCTTATGAGAGCCATCGTCAGCCCACACTCACACACCCTCTGTTGTCTCCAAGATGGCACTGGCAGATGTTTATGTTCCCCTTGAACTGAAATCCATCCGTGCCCTGTGTTGTGACATGTGCACCAGGCCTGCGTTCTCTTTGGCATTTATTCTGGAGTCTAGAACAGTTCTCATGCATCGCTCCTACCGGGCTGACCTTTTAAGAGTTCAGCCACTTTGAGGTTTATATATATTTTTTTCTTGTCTCTTTATCTTGTATGAAATAGAAGTCAGGCAGGCCAGGAAGGCTGGATGTTGTTCATTCAGTCCCTCTCAGATAGGTGAGGCGGAGGGATTAAGGAGTGGATTAAGGATGTTCTCTTTGTAGAGTGAGTTTTGTTCAAACCCAAGCTTCCTCTTAGTGCTGGGGAGGGTGGGGGATGGTTACTCTCTTGGGCAGCAGTTCTGTAGGTGTCTGCTTGGAGGCCTCCCCTGACTTTGAAAGACTGTTGACCTGGCTGGGTCTGTCCCCACGTCCGTGCCTGTTCATCCTTTGGCTGTCCTGGCCTCGGGTGTGTGTTGTGGTAACACATGTCTCTTGTCTTACCCAGCAGCCTCAGAGCTGTTTGTTGACACCAAGAATAGTCTTTAGACATTTTAAAAAAAATGTTTAAATTTATCCTTATTATCACTGCTATGTGTGTGTATACTTGCTTGTGTGTGCAGGTTCATTCATATGTGTGATCATGTGTGTGTGCTTATGAATGTGAGGGGTCAGCTGTGGATGTTTATCAAACGCTGTCCACTTTTCCTTTCACTGGTTGAAGATAACCGGTTAGGTTAGGTTGGCCAGTAAGGCCTGTCTCTGCCTCTCTAGTGCCGGGATTACAAGAGCGTGTCTCCTGGTTTCCTGCGTTAAGTACTAGGGATTTAACTCAGGTCCTGTTGCTTGTGTGGCAAGTAGGTGAGCCTCTGAGCTCTCTCCTCACCCTAATACTGTTACTCCCTCCATAATTTCTTGAAGGCCAAGACAACTCAGTGCCATCCCAAGTTAAGTTAATTTCTTTCCATTAGCGCTTTCTTCCTAAACTGGGCGAGGGGAAGGATTTTCTGATTTCTTCTGCACCGTAAATAGATGTGTTCTTGAATGCTAGGCAGCTTCAGTTGCTTGGTCTCATGCTGCTTGTATCCTCCTAGGTAGAAGGGGAAGGCAGTTCTCCTTTCGTGTTTTTATTCTCTCTTTTCAGGAGTTAGGGTGCGCCTCCTCCGGTCTTAGCTTCCTGGTGTTATGGCATTTCTCGTCTTCTTGCTTCTTCTGTTTCACTTGCACAGAACTGGGAATTGCATTTAGACAAAGTCTCTTCCCGCTCGGCACTCCTGTCTTATGGCCTTGAAACGCCCTGCGAGGAGACTTTTCTGTTCGCTGCGCTGCACAGCGAAACTCAGCCTCAGCTTTGCTATAAATGGCAAAGTTACTGAATTGCTTTGGCTCCATGCCAAATGCTGGAAATAATTTGAGAGTATAAAAACATAGCTTTCATATGAAAATATTTATTTTAGGAGCCTTCAGCAGGCTTGTGTGTGCCTGGGTCACGTTCATTATGAATTAGTTCCTTTCTCCAATTGTGCGAATAAACCTCCCCGAACATCCAGTTTACTGATAGGAAAGTCGCTCCACCCTCTTGGGAAGGCATAGATGATGTAATCGAACTTGAAGAAAAAGTTCTGTTCTGAATGAGCATTTGATACACAGGAAAGACTGTTCCTAACGTGCTGTTGCTAAGATTTGTTTTTAATACCGGGCATGGTGGTGCATGCCTTTGATCCCAGCACTCTGGAGGCAGAGGCAGGTGGATTTCTGTGGGTTCGAGGCCGGCCTGGTCTACAGAGCGAGTTCCAGGACAGCCAGGGCTGTTGAACAGAGAAATCCTATCTCAAAAAGCAAAACAGAACAAGGGTTTGTTTTTACTTGCATGTATGCACACATGTAAACAGAACAAGGGTTTGTTTTTACTTCCATGTATGCACACATGTACATGTGAGTGTCACATATATGTGGGCATTCACTGAGGCCAGAGGAGGGCATTGGATGCCCAGGAACCGGAATTACAGGTAGCTGTGTGACACCCCTAATGGACACCGTGAACCAAACTCAGATTCTCCGCAAGAGCTGCCAGCGCTCCTAACTGACTGCTGAGCCATTTTTCTAGCCCTACTTGTTATTATTGTTTTTTAAATAGTAGTTCATGCCATTCAGACTGGCCTAGCACATTGTAAGTAGCAGAGGCAGACCTAGAACTCTGCGTGTAGCAGAGGCTAGCCTTGAACTCCCATCCTTTTGCTTTCACTTCCACGTGCTCAGATCACAAGTGTGTCCCACAGCACCCCACAGTTACTTTTAAGTGCAGTTTGCTCAGCTCCAGGCTAGCTACCTCACCTCTTTCCCACTGGCAGTTAAGCTGCCGAATAAGGACAAGGTATAATTCTGCACACATGAAAACGGCACAGTGAAACCCATTGCTTCATATGCTCAGATAAAAAACAAAACAAAACAAAACAAAACAAAAAAAACAACAAAAACTGACGATTTCAGAGAATTCTCAGTCTGCTAAACTGCCCTTGAGTCCTTGCATGTGAATCAGGCCTGAGGAGGCTTACTTAGGTCAGACTCGCCAGGCCTTGAGGACAGTGAGACACTTGTGCTTGGAGTTAATAAAGTGGGTGAGGGTGTTGGAGCCTACTCATGGTTACTGATTATTCTCTAAAGGTTGTCCGTGTTCAGTCAGCCTATTAGGTGAGTAGCATGGTAAAGACCCACTGTGTGGGCCGTGAGAGGGCTCAGCGGCTCTTTGCAGGCTATCTGCCACAGAGCTCTTAGATTTTGTCATGGAACTGGGTGAAAAACCATCACTGGTTTGCAAGGCTTCTCAGAATTGCGTGGGTAAGGAATCAGGACGCAAAACCCTATTTTCAGTCTCCAGAGAGGCACAGTGTCCCAGCTAGCAGGACCATGCACAGCTCAAGCTTTTGTTTTGAATATGCCTGTGCAACTCACTAGCCTGGAAATATTCGGTGTGTGTGTGTGTGTGTGTGTGTGTGTGTGTGTGTGTGTGTGTGTGTTTAAATCCTATCTCTTAGTAGTGAGGGACCCCTAGCATGTATTATTTCTTCATTCACTTTCTTAATGAACGGAAGTGCTTCTCTGTCAGGGCGAACTTCTGTTTGTAGGCGGCCAGGCTGTGAGGTGTGTGTGTAAGAGTTCCACTAGGTCATTGCATGCCTCCTGCTTCTGGACTCCCCATCATTAGCCATCATAGGCAAGGGCAGGAGAAAAGAATGGAATGGACGGCACTTCTTGCACTGTGTCCTTCTAAGTCCTTTGCAGGGAGTTGGGGGTCCACCCCTGGATCTCTCGCCAGAGGGCATCGATGGGCTCACATTGACCCAGATAGCTTGATTCCTGGAGATCTGGCTTTCTCTCCCATGGCTGTGTTAGTCAGGGTGTTGTATTCCCAGCAGGTGGATTGCAAATTGTATTTGACATGGCCAGTGTTATCACTCTAGACCTTCTTCTGTGATGTCACCACCTTCCCAAGCTCCGCCTTTGGTGACTGCTGTGTTGCAGGCTAAAATCCAAACTAGTTTGTTGTCAAATCCAGCCCCATGACACGACCCTCCCTTCTTGTCTGGGCCTGGCTTTCGACAGGCTTTTGGTGGAGTAGATGCAGGTTGCACAGAGTGCATGGCTTGTTTATTAACACGAGGCTTTCCTCACCTCCGAGCCTCGTGCCTCCTGCGTGCCTGTGTCCTTCCTGTCACTCTGGGCGGTCCCCACTCACTGCAGCCTTCCTCAAGTCTCTTAAGCATTTTCAGTCACTGAGCCTGTGTTTCTACTTTTTCCTAAACCTTAAGGAAAGATAGGCTTCAAGGCATTTGAAAAATCCTGAAGGAGGTATGATGGTTTTACTTCTTTAATACAAGAAGTTTTACTAAGGTGCTACCAAGCATTATTTGAGGAATTTTGTTTTTATATGAGTATGTGTGCCTTGCCTGTATGTATGTCTGTGCATCATGTACATGCCTGGTCAGGCAGCAGGGGCTGGATGAATGTGTAGGATCTGGAGTTACAGGTGGGTGTGAGCTGCCGGTGTAGATGCTGGGAATTGAACCCAGGCCCTCTGGAAGAGCCCCTGAGCCATCCCTCCAGCCCCAGTCACGCATGTTTTGACAAGACTTAAAACAAAAATGTTTTGTATAATGTTTATCTATTTAGTCTTCCCAAGGCATGAGTGGCCTAACTAACCAGGACATGTCATTCTTCAGCTGTTTTTTTTTTTTTTTTTTTAAGGAATCCCAGTCATTAGTACGTGGTTGGGAATAAAACGTTATTTATTAAAAAGCCTTCATGGCGAGTCATGGGCTTTGAGTACATCTGGGATGAAGCACAGAGCTGGGCCTGCGCTTGGGAGGGCTCCAGGCCTGGGCCACACCCCAGCGTGAGTCACTGGATTAGAACTGGGGTAACCAAGGCGACTTCAGTTACTGTAGTAAGATATGGTCCTCAGATAAGTGAGGCCGCGCTGTGACCCAGTTGTTCCTGGGGTGGCTGAAGTGGCCACCGCGCAAGCCCTGTCGTCGGCCACTGTGCTTTTGTAATTAATGCCTTGGTCTGGCTGGTGCCTGCTGCCTGCCCAGGGTGGGGTGAGGAGCGAGGTGGGCTATCAGTTCCAGGGAGGCTCTCAAACTCCGTCAACTTCCTGCCCTCCAGATCCTGGGCTCACCCTGATGTGATTTCATTATTACGGTTTTGATTAAGTTTTCCCAAATAACAATGTGGAAAAAAAAAAAACAAAACCACTGGATTATTTTGTGTAACTTTTTTCTTTTGGTTTAAATCATACATCCTTTCTTTTATAAAGCTAACTTTAAATTGGTAAGCTATAATACAGTACACTATCGATTAACGGGACTGGGGATGGCATGTTCATGTAAATACTAAACCTAGTAGGAGCTGATCCTTGTGGCATTTGTCAGGTGACAGAAACAGCTCTAAGTGTTTAAGGGTCCGTGAGGTGGTGGCTGTTATTACCCTCATTGAAGCACAGAGAGGTTAGCAACTTGCCCATCATCACACAGCGGGACTGGGATTTACGTGCAAGCAGTCTGATTCCAGAAAACAAATCAAGATATTCGCTGTCTTTTCATTTCTTACCTGTATTCTGTCTGGCACCAGGTCCGAGTGCGTGTGTGCGTGTGTGTTCAGGTGCACGTGGGTGTTCAGGTGCACGTGGGTATGGAGACCAGAGGCTAGACCCTAAAAGTTGTCTACCTATTTTTTTTCCCCCTGACAGGTTTACTCACTGGCCTGGGGAGGCGCGGTGGAGGGGGTTTGCCTGTTTAGGCAGTCTGGGCACTGAGTCTCAGCAATCCATTGTCTCCACCAGTACATACAGAGCCACCAAGCCTGGCTTTTCACGTGGGTGCTGAAGCTCTAAGTCCCACTTCCCCGCTCCTGCTGCATATAACCATGCTTACAGTCACGGAGCATTCATCCTCACTAACTGGGCACCCCTGCTCTGTGGCTCTGCCCCACAGCCTGATTCTCCTGGCATCCCTACAGTGCAGCCCCGGATGGGCAGCAGAGGAGGTGGAGGATTGGAGCTAAGTTTGCCCAGGTTTATTACTGACATCTGTTCCCCTGAGCATGTTCAGCTGGGGCTGAAGCCACATCTGCTCTTGTAGCATCCCCCCGCCCTTTAAGGGTAATCTTAGACTTCGTGTGTCTTTGATATGGGCTCAGTGTGACTCCCCATATCATCAGGCTTTGCACCTGATAGGAATAGACCCAACGAACCTGACCAGTCAGGCAGAGCCCTAGGCTCCAAGTCCTACCTAACCCAGAAAGAGCTTCTTCATTGCTGACTGGTACAGAGTGAAATTGGCCCCTTACAATTCATATTTTCTTTGATTAGCCTGTGTAGGAATGAGATGGTGCAGTTGGGAAAGCCGTTAATATTGGTAGACCTAACAGGGTGTGGTGGCTCACACTTGTAATGCCAGCATTTGGGAGGCCTAGGCAGGAGGATTACTGTGAGTTTGAGGCCAGTCTGGGTTACAGTGAGAATCTATCCGAAAAAGAAAAGAAAGAATGACAGATATATTTTAAGAATAAACATGTTAATCACAGCATCAGTGAAGGCTTAAAAGCTTTTCGTTGTGATGTCAAAAAACCTTTCACAGTGGCCTCATTTTGAGAGTTGAAAGCAGAAGTTTTCACAGCCAGTGCCTCCTGTTTTAGCTTCTCAGAAAGGAGAAGGAGCTCGTCAAGGTGGGGGAGGGAGGGGACGGGATCAGGGGTAGGCTGTGACTGTGGGGGAGCGGGTGCCTGCCTGGCCTGTGTGCTTGAGACCTGAGCTGACGCCCAGTCTACGAGAAATCAAAATCAAAACCAAAAGTTTCCTGCACAGTGAAGAGTGTTGTGCTGCTGAGGCCTGAACTTTCTCTACAGCGTAGTAGACACATGTTAACTTAATGATCTTCAGGGCCCTGGTCCTCTGGCCCTAAACATTCTGGATCGAAAGCAGGCGGCTCATTCTGATTGTAAATCCACGTGTGTAGTTTCTTTAGGGAGTAAAAAAAAAAAAAAAAAAGTCATTTGTTGTTTTGCAAGGATGCTGTGCTAGTGACAGTATGCTTACCATCTGCTTCTATTTCTGTGATGCAGGAGACACTTGATGCTACCAGAAATAGCACGTTGGAACAAACCGGGCATTTTAAAATCTTGAGTTTTATGTGAAGTGTGAACATGGAACCGATACAGAAAATCTTGGAACAGAGATCCCTTTGTTAGGATGTGGGAGAATATCTCTGAATTTTAATGGAACTTGCATTCAGCTCGATGCTGAAGACATGAATAGACAAAGGAAGTGATGTTGAGGAAAGCTGCAGGCTTCCTTCTGGAGGCTGCGGAGACCGTCCTGGGTAAAGAGGTGGCTTGTGTTTGGATCAAAGTCTACTGGCCTTAGACACCCGTGGTCAAAGCTGCCAGGGCCTGAGTGCCTTCCTGGGCTGAATTTTGGAGATAAGGGGAAGTTTCCACCATTCCGAAGCATCTGGGGCTGGCCGCTGGGTGGACACAGCTAAGGGAATCCAATCACACGATTAGAGGGTCACTGCTGATGGGTTTGAGTAGATTGTGTATTTACTGTAGGACCTGAAGGTCTGGGAGAGTCCAGTCGGTAAATATGGTTGGGGTGAGGGTTGGTCTTCATCATGCAAAGTTGTGTATTTGTGAACGTGCCTATGTGTTAAAATTTGGTACCCCAAAGCAATACTTGAGGTGCTTTCATGGACGTTGGTCATCCATGGATGGGTACGATAACAAAAAGATGCCAGTAGTTCAGACTGTGTCAAGTGGGGCTGGACCAGGCCACCCTTCTCTTGTCCCTGTGGCAGTCTACTTAACCCCAGGCTGTTCTGGATGCTTCTGTTAGTGGTTAACCTGTTCAGAATAGTTCCAACCATAGGGCTGGTGTTCAGTATTCTCAAGGGTGGGCTGTGGTGTGTCTGAGGAAGAAGTGCCTGTCTGTTAGGAAGCCACGGTTGCCTGTGACTCCAGTGCTCATAAGGTAGCCACCCACTAATTTTTTTAAAAAATAGAAACAGAAATGAAACAAAGTTATGTGTTGATTGGTTGAGGAAAGTATGTTGAGGCCTTGTAGGAACCTGACCCTGAACATCCTGCAGGATTAGAGGATTGGTAAGTGCTAATGAAGTGTTAAAGGTTACCTGGTGCAGTAGGGACCATAATCTTAAACAGTGAGAAGCTCGGGTTTGGGGGAGGGAGGAAGCCCTTCCCATCATCCAAAGTGTGCAAGCCCCATTGGGTTCCCAGTCCTCCTCGTTGAGTTCCAAAGGGTCTTGAAACCGTATTATGGTTGGTGTGCATCGCTCAAGTGTGAGTGTATGTTGTGTAGGACCAGAACTCCAGCCCAACCGTAGAGCTTAAATGAAAGGAAAGCAGCGCGTAGCACATTCTTTCCCCCGCAGTCTCATCACTTCTCCATCCGCACCAGTGGGCTCTGGAGAGTGGTCCATGTGGATTGTCTCCGGCCTTCTGAGGTGGGTCCCTGGCAGCATATAGTCCGTGTAAAAGCAGACTCATGGGAACCTACTGTATGTGGGAAGAGTTGCTTTTAGGTCTGTAGAAGGCTTTGCATTTCAATGTGTGTTATTCTGTAGGTTTAAGAAAAAAAAAAGTGTGTGTGTGTGTGTGTGTGTGTGTGTGTTTACTTTTCTGTATTCCATATAACTTGTTTTGCCAATTAAATGGAAAAAGGTGTTGGGGGAAGTGATAGAAACAAAACAGGGGAAAGTGGGTTTGTTTGTTTGTTTGTTTTTTGAGGTCATTTTGGTTAGACAAGGAATGAAAGAGGCAGAATTTCCGGTATGGGCTTTTGAGAGGAGAAATGAAGGCTGCTACAGGGCCTGGGTTCAGGGTCTGCAGAGACATTGGAAAGAGGCTCTCTGTTTCCAGCATAATGGGTAATATTCCACAGTGCATGAACTCTTTGAACTAAACGTGTGTGTGTCCATTTATCTGTCATTCTGTCCAGCTGTCTGTTTGGCCAGCTGTGGCGTCTGTTTATGGTGTCTGGCTCTGGTGTGTTTATGTATTTAAATGTGGGAAGATGAACATAATGTTTACCCTCTCAGCTGTTTTGAGTGCACAGCTCAGTGGTGTTTAGCGTGCTTGCTCTGCTGTGTGACGGGCCTTTTAGAATTCTCTCTGTCTTGCAAACCTGAAGCTCTGTCTGAGTCCAGTAAACAGTAACTCTATCTTCCCGTATCCCAGTCTCTTACAACTGCTGTTCTGCTTTGTCTAGTCATGAAGTTGATGACTCCAAGTTTGTCCTGTAAGCTTCACATACAGTATTTATGCTATAGTTTCTTGGTAACTGGCTTATTTATTTTGGCACAGTGTGAAAAAGCTGGGCATTATGGTGCACACTTGTTAGGTCCCTAGCACTTTCTGGTCAGAAAGCCTAGCCTCACTGAGGAGCCCCAGGTCCCAGGCAGAGATCCTGTCTCAAAAACCCCAAAGGGGAGGGCACCCTGAGGTTGACCTTTGGCCATCACCTCCACACACACATGCACATGCCTGGAGGATGGAGGGGAGGGGACCTGTTCTGTTTTTCTACACTGAGGCCATGCTTGTGTGGTGATTTTTCTTGCTCTTTAGCCCTTTATTTTAGTGCACATCGTCTGCTGCCTGGGCGTTTTGTCATTGTAGCATAAACATTTTTATTTGTATGTGTCTTTATGTTTGGGGACTGTGTTCTGAAGCTGCTTTTTCCTCCTCCTCCTCCTCTTCTTTCTGGAACATCTGTGACTGAGAAGTTTAGTGTCTTACAGTGTTTTCCTCAGGTGGTTGCCTTTGTTCCAGCCGCTGAGAGCCGCGTTGGCGTCAAGAATGTGAGGCTAACGGTCAGCCCTTTCAAAGAATGGCTGACTTTTTTTTTTTTTTTTTATTAATTACACTTTTTTCATTTTGTATCCCCCATAAGCCCCTCCCTCCTCCCCTCCCAACCCCACCCTCCCTCCCCTTTCTGCATGCATGCCACTCCCCAAGTCCACTGATAGGGGAGGTCCTCCTCTCCTTTCTGATCTTAGTCTATCAGTTCTCATCAGAAGTGGCTGCATTGTCCTCTACTGTGGCCTGGTAAGGCTGCTCCCCCCCAGGGGGAAGTGATCAACGAGCAGGCCAATCAGATTATGTCAGAGGCAGTCCCTCTTCCCATTACTATGTAACCCACTTGGACACTGAACTGCCATGGGCTACACCTGTGCAGGGGTTCCAGGTCATCTCCATGAATAGTCCTTGGTTGGAGTATGAGTCTCTGGGAAGTTCCCTGTGTTCAAATCTTGTTCTGTTGCTCTGCTTGTGGAGTTCCCGTCCCCTCCAGCTCTTACTATTTCCCACTTCACTCTCTTTTGTTCACCTTTCCTTAGGCCAAGGCCATTATTGTACTGGCTCAAAGTTGAGTTTGTGACTGACCCAGCGGAGTGCTTTCTAGTAAGGAGCGCGTTTTATGTCTTAAGCCTTAGTGTTTGTTTGCTTCATGTGTTATTATAATGTTAGAGACGAGCTTATGTTGTCACTAGCTCATGTTGTCCTTGAACTTCCATGTAGCCCAGGATGACCCCAGACCTCTGATTGTCGTGTCCCCCCCCCCCCCCCCCCCCCCCCCCCCCGCCGCCCCCCCCCCCCTTTTTTCGGCGGCCCCCCCCCCCCCCCCCCGCCTGTTAGGATTGCAGGTATGTGCTACCACACACAGCTTTTATACAACACTGGCGATCAAGCCCAGAACCCCCGTGCAAGCTAGGCAAATACTACCTGCTCAGCTGGATTCCTAGCCCTCATCATGCATTTTAATCTTAGAACTTTGTTGCTCACAGGGCCAGGGTGCTTTTGGTGCATGAGGGGAGAGTGGCAGGCCTGTCCATGTGGTCATCAGTGCATGGGATGTTAGACATAAACCAGAGTTGCCTCATGACATCATCACCACCACTGCCTAACTGGTAGTTGATAACCATCTACTAAGGTCAGGTTTTCAGTGATTTTCTTTTGTAATGTTTTTCTAACTTCTTCCTGTGAAGCTTGCTTCTGTCTGTCTGTCTGTCTGTCTGTCTATCTATCTAATATTTTTTGAGACAGGGTTTCTCTGTGTAGCCTTGGCTGTCCTGGACTTGCTTTGTAGACCAGGCCGGCCTTGAATTCACAGTAATCAACCTGCCCCTGCCTCCCAGAGTGCTGGGATTATGGGCGTGCGCCACCACCCCCAGCGCTTTTATTTATTTTTAAATACATTTTAAAATAAGATAGAGTTACATGACTTCCTCCAACCCCTTTGTCCTTCCCTGTGCTTCCTGTGCCCCCTCCTTCCAACTTGTTCTCCCCCACTCTCAAATTGATGGCCTTTTTTGTCCTTTGATTACTATCATTACGTTTTCTTTTGCTGGGAAACAGCCTGTTTGAGAAGCCTGAGAATTATTAGTTGCTGTATTGTAATTGAGCTTGTATCCTGGATCTTCCATCTTGCCACACTTGCCATAATGGGGATTGTCCTTGATAGAGACTCAGAAGGTCAGACTCTGAATAAGCTGAGAACTCTCCAAACCTGAGAGGAGTCAAGACTAAACACTGCACTGCAGAGTGGGCGAGGTGACATCTTTGGTTCCTGTTGAACAGACCTCGATTTTGGACATGGAGAAAAAGTCCTTGGGGAGAATCTAACTCCCTTATATAGCTCAGTGAGTTTGCTCCAGTGCGCCTTTTCACCATGTCATTCTGCGTGATCACACAGAATGTGTGACATGTCTCGGAGAGTAGTGTCTCCTGTAGGCGGAAGGCAGCGTTTGCATCAGTCTGCAGTAGGCCCGAGTCACTCTTGCAGTTTATCGTGTTTATAGCTTTGGATGGGCTGCCTGACTTCTTAGAGACTTATCTTTCCTATGAGATTAAATAGAAATAGGGGGTTTTGCGCTTGCTTCTTAAGGGGATTTCTTGAGACAATACAATATGCTCCGTGCAGTGGTTGGCACCCGGGAAAGGTCCAGCACTGTTAACACTTAGAGGGCACTGATGGCTTTGAACTAGGATGGGGATCTTGAGCTCCCTGTTCTCTCTGCTATCGACACTTATCTGAAGGTGAGTCTGAAATAGTACGATGGGGGTTATTTATTAATAGCCGCTGCTCAGCACTTTTCCAGCCATTAACTAATCATTCAATTTGAACCTGTTATTGCTTGCTGGATAAAAGGGTGTGTTGGTAAAATAGTGTCTGCCTTCTGTGGCTCCTTCTTGTGACTGTATTTTGTCTCTTGGGCGTTCTGATCCAGGAGGGAGAAAGCCCTTCCCAATGTTACAGGCATGGAACAGAGATATGGCCCGTCTCCAGAGTACGGTTTTTGGCAGGCTATGTGGGGAGCATGGGTGTGTCTGGTCACCAGGAACAACAAAGCCACACTTTGGATCCGAGGTCCTGGGAAGCCATCCAGTTTCCTCCTCCTGACCCTGACTCAAGTCTTCCCTGAAGTCCTTTGTCAGCTCCAGCCTTGTTCTCGTCTGTCAGCCACCCTCATGCTCCTCGAATAACCCAGCTGGGTTTCCAGATTGATTCCAGAGCTGGGGTCACAGGCCTGTTGTATGCATAGCAGAAAAAGCAAGCAAGCAAGCAAACAAACAAACAAACTGGGGTTGGGGGAAAGGGCCCTGAGTCAGTGATGGAAGGGGAAAACTGAGGAACAGTGTGGGATGTCCACAGGGTTTCCGCCTTTCTGACTCGGCACTGTGGAGTACCAAGAAGGAAGGCCCTGTCCTCAGCACCTCTTCAAGGTGTTGTGTTTCAAGGAATGACTTCCATTCAGTAACACTTTTTTTTTTTAAATCGCTAGTTTTCTTTAAAATTAAAAAAAAATTCTTTTCTCATATATTACGTCTTGACCACAGGTTCATCTCCTTCCCCTTCCCTCAGCCTCCCAGAGACATCAACCAAACCCAGAGTTAAGGAGTGACAATGAGACCGGGCGCATGCCATCATACAATGATTAGATTTTGCTATTGATGACATTGCATGCAGTTGGCTTGTGGATACCCCCCACTCACCAGGCGGGAGTTTCTCTTTATGCCTTCTTCTTTTTATAGTATAGACTGTCGTGGAAGATTGAAAGATGACAGGGGCAGAATACCAGATGCAGAAAAAAAAACAAAAAAAAAAACAAACAAAAAAAAAAAACAAAAAAAAAAACAGGACATCCATATGAAGTGTTAATTTTTAAAACCCTTAAAAAAAAGTTTATTTGTGTGTGTGTATGTGTGTTTGTACCATGGTATGCTTGTGGAGGTCAGAGGGCAACTTAAAGGGATTGGTTCTCTCCTTTCCCCATGTAGGTCTCAGGAACTGCACTCAGGCCCTCAGGTTTGACACCAAGAGCCTTTATCCACTGTGCTGGCCAGTTTTACGTCCACTTGACCTAAGCTAGAATTGTCTGAAGAGAGGGGACCTCAGTTGAGAAAATGCCTCCATAAGATCTGGCTGTAAGCCATTTTCTTAATTAGTGATTGGTGGGGGAGGGCCCAGCCCATTGTGGATGGTGCCATCCCTGGGCTGGTGGTCCTGGGTTCTATAAGAAAGCAGGCTGAGCAAGGCATGAGGAGCAAGCCAGTAAGCAGCACCCTTCGGTGGCCTCTGCAGCAGCTCCTGCCTCCAGGTTCCTGTCATTAGAGTTTCTGCCCTGACTTTCTTTGTTGATAAACTGTGATGTGGACATGTAAGCCAAATAAATCCTTTGCTCCTCAAGTTGATTTTGGTCACAGTGTTTCATCACAGCACTGGAAACCCTAAGACATCCACTAAACCAGTTTGACAGTTTGAGAGTGATTTTTTTTAATAAAAGCGTGATTCATGTAATATTTTGGATCTACTAACATTAAAAATATTAAAGAGGCTCCTTGTGCATCCTTCTTCCCACAGAGTTGTGTCCATATAAAATGATTAGAAGTAGAAAATAGAGTATTTTTGCTGCAACTCTGAAGATACTGCAAGTCTAAAGTATCCTGCCAAGTGTTGTGGTGTAGCCTCCTCTTCTTGTGCTTTTTCTTTGCTTTTTTGTTTGCCTGCTTGGGGCTGGGGAGGATCTATCTGGGAGGAGTTGGGGGAGGGAAAACTGTGATCAAAATGTACTGTATGAAAAAAATATTTTCAGTTATAAACATGTGCTCAGAACACTGACATTAGCCTGTAATTAGGCAAAAATCATTTAGCATGAAGCCTACTTTAGAACAGTTTTGATTTTCTCATGTGATTTATTGAGGCTCTGTTAATGGCAAACATAGTATGATTGTGTGGCCATACCTTCCCACCAATGTGGGGCTTGTCTGGGACTGTGTTTATCTGAGATTCAAACCAACTGTAGCAGCTCGGTTTAGCTGGCATCCGTAACTGGGTGTAGGTACTGAGGGAGGGATGGCCTGGGAGGTAGCCAGAAGGAAGGGCTCATAGCCCAGTGGCTTTTTTTGTCACCCAGCCTTGCCTTCCTGGGTGTCCAGCCCTGCTCCTTCTCCCTGTTATCACACAGGATAGAATGATGACAATGACTCCAGGCATAGGGACAGCTCAATGGTGAAGGAACACAGTAAGCCAGTCTCCTGGAAACATTTACTCTCAGGCCATGTTATTTAATGCTTGGTTGTTTGCCTTTCTCCTCATGCTACTGAGTAAGTCAGCTGGAGCTACGTAAGGTTTGTCCTTCTCTGCTCTTGATCCCAAGGCTTATTTTTTTCCTCCCTTTTGTCATTGGCTGACAAATGACACATACCAGAATAATGTGACAAGGATCTGTGAGGTGCTTTTTATTGGATGAGCTTCCAGTATAAGTAATTTTAAAATGTCTTTGATCTCATTTCAACACTAGCTGCAGACTTTTCATCTCCCAGTCTAAGGAACCAGACAACTACTGACCACAGTCAAATTAGCATCACACTTAGCTCTTGAGCTTTGACAAGAGCCAGAAATTCATCTGAGGATATTCTCTCTCTCTCTCTCTCTCCTCTCTCTCTCAGCAGGTTTCCCTGTGTAGCCTCGGCTATCCCTGTCCAGCCTCAGCCTGGACTTGTTTAGTAGACCAGGCTGGCCTTCAACTCACAGAAATCCCCCTGCCTCTGCCGACCAAGGGATGGGATTACAGGTGTGCGCCACCGTGCCTGTCTGAGGATATTCTCAGCCATATTCAGTACTGGCTAAAGAATTAGGAGCAAAACATTCAAATGGACAAGAAAAATGCTGGGCTGGGTGACAGGCAGTGATGTCATGGTGCCGTTTCTTCAGTGGACCTGGTTTTGGCAAGGCTGGAGCATGTGCAGTTCTTAGCATGAGGTTCTTCTGCAAAGGCTGATGAGGTGATAATCTTTCCGGCCCTTTCTCAATTGTAGCTATCTTGAGCTCAAGCGTGTTTCCCCGAGGAAAGTTGGATTGACGTGGACTCACACATGTATGGAATTATCTGCGTCCTTTATAAACAGACCGGCACTTGGAAGGGAACACCTTGGGTTTGCAGAGTGTTTTCCTGGGCTGGGCTCCAGAGCTTCCTGACTCCTGAACAATAACGTGCTCTTTCCATGCTACTTTATGTGTTTGTTTTACAGACCCCGTGTGCCTTTTATTCTGCTCAGATCCACTTTGAAAACATACTTGTGTGCTGTAGGGGCAGAGGTTCAAAACTTGTGGAGAATATACTGTTTAGACATTCCACAGTGAGGAGGAAGAGGACGGAGGACACCCTCCAACCCCCACCCCCAGTCTACGCCCTGGGCTTCTCTTCTCCCCTCCTCCTCCCCTCCTCTTTTCCAGTCTTGCTTTTCTTTTTCAGAAATAGCCATGAACATGTTCTTGCCACTTGTGTGCCTTTCTGCATTTTTGCCGGGAGTTCTTGACTGCCATCTCCAGCCGTCCCTGTGTGGGGGAGGTTAAGTGTTTCTTCATGAGATGAATCCCTTAAGTGAAGATGTGAACCGTTCTGACCTTTTAAGGTTTTTCTCTTACATTTTCTTGCTGTCTGAAAAGGTGCCGTTTCTACTTTTAAGGACAAACAGGTCTGTGGCTTGGGATAATGGCTGTGTAATTAGACTATGTTGGAGGGAAGGTGTTGATGGTTATAGGGCTGGAAGGAGGCTTGGGATCTTCAGGTTCAGTGTTCTCCCTCAGAGGAAGCAGCAGCTACTCCACCACAGGACAGGATGGTGGGAAAGCTGGGGTGCAAACCTGCTTTGCGTGGTTCCACAGCCTTCTCTCCCAGCTGTTGAGTAACTTAGTGGAACTGAACTTTTCAGACAGCTAAAATTCAAATGCCCATTGTAACCTCTTTTTCATCAACGTGTCTTATTTGGATTGTATCCCCACTCCCTCCCCCACACAGGGTGGGGTTAAGGGTGGGGGTGAGGCGCTGCTCTCCATCACAGACCTACACCTCAGCCACTGAAAGTTGTTCTAAAGAAATCTACCTTCTGAAACCTTGACTCTGAGGAAGGTGATTCAGCTTTCTGTGTTTCTTCATCCCGACTAACACTGTTTTGTGAGGGTCAACCATTGTTCTTTGGTTTAATTCCTGGACCCCTTTGCTGTTGGGGATATAGGGATCCTTGGCCTGGTTATACCTCTACATCGCAAGCCTCTTGCATGGATCCAGTCGGTCCTCACTGTCACATGGTACCTTTTGTTGCTCTAGGGGTAATGGTCATAATCGTGTTACCTGTCTTTGACGTCCACAGGATTGTAGTTGTCTGAGATGTTGAGTGATGCCACAGAAAAGCCATGGCCAATGAAAGAAGATTGTCTCTAAAGGAGGGACATGAGTGCCATGAAGGCCCTTACAGGGAAGCTACAAAACCAGGAGAAGGGGGAAGCCTGGACCCGGGTCTTCCTTAGGGTTTCCATGGTCATTCATTTGGACGTCAGTAGCTTCTAGGGTATTTACCTAGACACTGTCTGTCTAGTGGCCTGTTGTCTGACCTTGGTGACTTGGATTAGGGGACATTTGTGCTGAATGTGTGAGAGGAGGATAAGGAGGCTCTGCATTGCCGGGCAGGTAGAAAACACTTTGACTGTCAGTTTGGACCTGTCGTTAACAAAGGACAACTGTAGAGTTCTAATTTGAACTAGGGGAACCAAGAAATCCTGTAGCTAGGCATGGTAGTTGGTGTCTGTTGTGTCTGTTCTGTATATGTCTGGAAGAGGGCTTTTATTATTTCATAAGAATATGAATAAATATTTCTATTTGAATAATAATCTCACGCATCAAAAGGCTTTGGAATGCACTGAAACATGATTCAGTGATGCGATTGGTTAATAAGGACCAAATGTTCAGGTTGCAGTCCTTGAAGCTTGTCCTTTATATGGGGTGAAGACTTTGCAGACCTCATTGAGGATCTTAGGCTAGAAAGGTCTTTTCTATCTTATTTTGAGGTCTTCTGATTTTGAGCAAAAGACTTTGAGCAAAGACTAGATATTTTCATAACTAGAACAAGGCTCCTTTATTTGAAACCCAGTAGATTTTTAGTGACAGTTTTCTTGCCTTGAGGTGAGAATCATTTTCCTTTTCCTTCTCCTTCTCCTCCTCCTCTTCCTTTTTGTAATTGGAATTCCTACCCAGCTTAAATAGGGCCCAAATGCCATCTGCCATGATGTCCTTGTGTTAAGTAGCCATTTATTTATACCTATTTATGTATTTATTATTTTAAATTTTTATTTTATTATTTAGAGAGGCTCTCACGATGTAGCCCTGGCTGTCCTGGAACTTTCTACGCAAACCAGGGTGGCTGGAACTCAGAGGTCTGTCTGCCTGGTGAGCGCTGGTGGTTAAAGGTGTGCGTCCCATACGGGCTTCAAGTAGTCATGTCCTGCCACCTCCTGCAGGCCTAAATCTGAAGTGTCCTTTCTGTATTTCCAGGATGGCACTCAACACCTGTTGGGCTTTCTCCCTTGTATGTTTTCTTTCCTCTTCTTGGCATAGTCCCTTGTTTCCATGTGTGTGGTTCAGTATCTGGTGTTGAACCATGTGCTCAGGAGGTAAATGTTTGTTCCGGGTCACTGAATTCACGTGCTGATCACAGGTCTCAGTTGGTCGTTGAGGCTATCTGTTGAGTGAAAGGAAGCCTTGTGAGCCAACAAGGCCTCCCCGGCATTTGTGGGACTAGTGGAGAAGTCTAGTTCTTAAGAGGTAAACTCGTAGAGGCAGAGGTGGGGGCTGAGGATAGCCAAGGCCAGAGAGTAGATACCGACTCAGAAGGGACTTGAGCCTGCTCTTGTTCACAGGTGAGGTGAAATTCTATTTCTATTTGAATAATAATCTCATGCATCAAAAGGCTTTGGAATGCGCTGAAACATGATTCAGTGATGCGATCGGTGAATAAGGACCAAAATATTCAGGTTGCAGTCCTTGAAACTTCATCCCTTTATATGGGGTGAAGACTTTGCAGACCTCATTGAGGATCTTAGGATAGAAAGGTCTTTTGTCTTAGATTATCCCATTGAGTCATCTCTCTCTCTCTCTCTCTCTCTCTCAATCTCTCTGTCTCTCTCTCTCTCTCACACACACACACCTGTGCGAAAGAGAAATGGTGGAGAGAGATATATGCACTCCTCTTCTGTGCAGGTATTACCCTCACACCTGAAAAGCTGCTCACCAGAAGTTGAGACCAGAACTCTGTTCAGGTGTCAGTGTCAGGCAGTTTCTGCCCAGCTCCTGTCTCACTGCCTTCTAAATTTCCGGTCTCCACATGCACATTTAAATTTTAATTTGGCTCATTAAACACTTTTATTGTACCGCTGTAAAGCATAATATAAATCTCAGGCCCTTAGCCACCTTAGGAAAACAACTGTCATTTATTATCTTCTACCCAGGCGAGCAGCTTCCTTGGGAGCAAGGGGTGGGGTGGGAAGGTGGGGATTCAGAGAGTCACCGGTGACCTAATCATGGAGAACTTTCCAGAGACAGGCAGCATCGCCCAGTGGGTCTGTGAGCCTGTTACATAGGTCAGTAATGACTTCTGTTTTGTTGCAGAGCAGATGGGGTGGGAGAGCAGGATGCCCCAGGCTTATCCCTCTAGAGTATAAAGGTCCTAAGTCACTCTCTGATCAAAGCAGAAGGCTAGGACCTGCTGGGTGCACAGAGACCCATTCCTGGGCAGGTGGAAAACACTTGACTGTCAGTTTGGACCTGTCGTTAACAAAGGACAACTGTCAAGTTCTAATTTGTCATTCAGGAAGATGGGGGGTGGGGGGAGTTGCCAGAGGTTGGGGTCTGAGGATTTTTTTCCTCTCTTACTCTTAGTCTAGGAACTCATTGTGCTGAGCATTGCTGGGGAGCAGGTGGGGACTCATATTCCAGGGTTTCTCCAGGTGTGGTACAAACCAAGATAGAAGAGGGCGTGCTCTTCCTCAGAGTGTCCTTGAACTCATAGAGACAGACCCTGTTTCTGCTGCTGCTCACAGATCCTACAAACAGTGCTCTGTCATTTGCAGTAACTAGATGTGTTTTTCTACTCAGTGTGAGGAAAAGTCAGAACTGGAATAATTTAAAAAAAAAAACAATAACAAGCAAAAAGAACTGTTTCTTAGCTTGTCATTTCAGGAACATGTTTGATGATCTACTGTCTTCTCCCTTTTCCTGCTGTAACCAAGGAGACGGAATGGAGTTGCGAATGTCTGCCATTAATATCAGGGGACACTTGTCAGCTTGCTGCTTAGAGGGTTGATAATGGGAACTTTCTAGTGAATTAATTTTTATAGAGTTGCAGTAGACTTAAAGAAACAGTCAATTTTCCATGCTACTGACAGTGAATTTTGTAAAATTACTTTAAAGGAGTATACATTTGGTAGGTTCTTTCCTTCCACGTAGGTTCTCAAGATGGCCTAGCCAAACTTAAAACTGCTATGTAAGTATTATTTTATGGTTATTCGTTACGTGTGTATGTATATGCTGTCGGGTGTGTGTGCACATACCATGACATGTATGTGGAAGTGAAGAGGACAACTTAGGGATCCAGTTTTCTCCTTTTACTGTGTGTGTCCCAGGGATTGGCATCAGCTTGCCAGGCTTGGTGTCAGGTGCCTTTGTGCACTGAGCCATCTTGCCAGGCCCCACTCCACCCCTCCCCCGACTGCCCAGCATTAAAACTGTGAGGTCGTTTTTCTTCACGAGCATTTCTACGTACCATCGGGTCAGCCAGGTCGTGGTGTGCTTTTCCTATTGAGCTGGCTCCGTAATCCTGCTTGTTGGTATTGCTTCCTTTACGTTTTAGTTGTGTCTATTGAAAGTAGAGGAGAGTCAAGTCACTTTACATATCCACAGTTTCACTCAGCTACCCGTCTTTTTTGTCTTTTTTTTTTTTCTGTCGTTGGTGGAAAGCGTACCTAAAGCCTGTAGCGTTAGAAGATTTCTAGTATATAATATTAGTTACCGTCCTCATGTGATACATTTGCTTCCTGTCTTATTCATCCACAATGACTGCGTCTTTGTGGCCTTTGAACAGCAACTCTCTGTACTCCCTCTCTCACAGTTGTACCTTAGAATGTGGGGTAACATGGTAGTTGGCCACTAGTGAATTCTGGGTGACCTTTTTCCCCTTTTCATTTGTATGAGTGGTATATGTGCATCTGTGCTTTGTGTGTGTGTGTTCACTCTTCGCCTTTATTCTTTGAGGCAGAGTCTCTTAGTTAAACCCAGAGCTCTCTTATCTTGAGTCTTGCTAGCCAGCATGCTCCAGGGATCCTGCATTTCAGAGGCTAGAATTTCAGGCAGGTTGCCTTATCTGCTCAGCCTTCCCATGGGTTCTGAACTCATGTCATCTTGCTTGTTGGGCAACTGCTTTAACCCTGAGTCACTCCCCAGCCCCTGGGTGCATTTTGTCTGGTTCTAGAGAAATAGAGTTCCTAAAGAAAGACCAAATTAAAGATGATACATGGATAAATCATAACACTAAAGCCATAAAACGCCTGGCAGACAAAGCATAATGATAAAAAGAAAAGAAATGTGGGATTCATAAAGGGTGAAGTAGCTCAGGCGGTTTCTAGAAGCACACACCCAGTTAAGGAAGTGCTTAAAAAACAACAACAACAAAAACTTCTAAGAAAGCCTAATCATTAGTGATAAATGCTGTTTCCAAATCATATTAAGAACTTTATCTTGAATCATACTTTCTGGTTGATGTTTTTGTTTTTAATTTGAAAACTAGTGTTTTCTTTCCTAGAAAATAAACTCCCAATTTCCTTGTATATCATAGTGTTAACTCCCTTTGCCTCGGGCTGTCAACTCAGATGGGAAGGTGTTGTGACACCTGGGATGATGTTGATGACGCAAGAAGGACATACTGTACTGTATATCACAGGGAGACATCAAACGTTTTGTCCTGGGAAGAGATGGCAGTGACTCAGAAGATCCTAGTGAAGTAGTAGCGTCATGTAGGAAACGTTTCAGAATCACCGTCCGACATTTGGGCATGTGGACCCCGACTCTGCTCTCAGTCTGTGGCCATATCCGGCCTTGTAGTTTATTCTCCTTTCCTGGTGCTGGGGATGGAACCTGGGGCTTTATACCCTAGGCACGTGTTCTGCCAGTGAGTTACAGAGCTGTATCCTCCATCTTTGCCACAGGCCCTTCCAGATACACTCTGAAGATGTTGTTTTCAGTGTTTCTTCTAGAGACACTGATCTGTTTATTCATTGGCTAGCAGTGGATTGATTTTATTATTTCTCATGGCTGAATTATTAGTCTTAAAAACCTTTTCTTATGGCTACGTGGCCATCACATTTCTTGCTGTTTAAAGCCCACCATTGTGGCTGGAGATGAAGCATAGCCATAGAAGGTTTGCCTGGCATGCATGAAGCTGGGTTCGAGCCACAGGAGACAGAGCGTAGTGGTGCATGCCTGTGATCTCAGCTCTCAGGAGATCAGGGAGATCAGGGAGAGGCAGCAAGAGCAGGCATTCGAGGCCATCTTCAACTGCATGGGAGTTCCGGGCCAGTCTGGAGTTCTAAAACAAGTAAATGAATAAATAAATAAATGAATAAATCCAGCTTTGAGCCCTCCTCTGTTTCCTCATCAAGACTTTTTGGTGTTACTGTTCCCAAGGACAAAAGAGATTTAAACTTCTAAATGATTTTAAATTCTCTTAATTGGTAATAACAATTGCATATAGTTTGGGACACCCTGATAATTCAATACAGATATGTAACACGGAATGACGGAATGATCAGATCAGAGTAGCTACTCTTTCTAGCTCTAAAAAGGTCTTGCCACTCCTACCTTTGGTGGTTTGGCAGTGATCTATAGAAATCCCAGGAGGTTCCTGGTGTTAGTGGAGGCTGTTTTCCTTAGAATATAAAAACTGAACCAAACCAAAGAAACAATTTCTAGCTTCCCTCCCTCCCTCCCTCCCTCCCTCCCTCCTTCCCTTCCCTTCCCAGAGGTTCTGAGAAGTTCCTATCTATGGTAGATCTGGAACATTTTTCCCCATGCTAGGTCCTCATTTTGCTTTGGTTCGTTTTTCATTTACACAACAAATACCTTTGAGAACCTGCCGAACACCCGATAACACTAGAGGTATAGACAGAAAGTTCAGTAAGATCAAGGCTCTGTCTGTAAGATGCTCTGATGCCCTCAGTATGTTCCATAAACCACCTGTGTGCTTGCACATGTTCATGAAATGACAGGTGAGGGCTGGTGTCGGGGGTGGGTTGTTCTGTGCTGTCTGTACCGAGCTTCGCTGTGGTGTTCCTCCCCCTCCAATAGCTAGAAAAAAAAAGTAGAGAATTCTGCATTTACACGAGTTCTGCATTTTCCTTGGAGATGATGGTGAGGAACTTCCTCGTCAAGCTGTGCAATGTCTACCTCAGTGGCTCTCAACCAGGGGTTGCATATCAGACATCCTGCATATCCTGTAATTATATTAGGATTGATAATAGTAGCAAAATTATACTCATGAAGCAGCAACAAAATAATTTTAGGGTTGGGACTCACCACGTCATGAAGAACTGTATTAAGAGTCACAGCATTAGAAAGGTTGAGAACACTTAGGTGTGTTTTTCCCCGTGAAGCAGCTCAGAGTTGAGTTTTATTCACAGCTACTCAGACTGTTGCTGTTTCTCCATCTGCCTCTGGGCTGTGAGTCCAGTGTGGGTTTGTCTTGTGAAAAGGAAGAGGATTTCCCTTAGGGTTAAAAAAAAAAAAAAGGCAAGTAGGAGAAAATGGTCCTTTACATTTTTAGTGGCTTTAGAAAAGTCTTACTGCCTTGGCGCCTAAAGTTCCTATATAAAGTTCTTCTTCTCTTTTTCTTCCTCCTCCTCTTCTTCTTCCTTCTCTTCCTCTTCTTTCTCCTCCTCTTCTCACCTCCTCCTCCTCCATCCTCCTCATCCTTTTCCTCCTCATCTTCTTCCTTCTCCTTTAGTTTAAGAAGGTGGACTTGAAGCCACACATTTTTAGGAAATCTGTTAAGGAATATATGCTTGAACAGAACAGGCTGGAAGTGAGAATCCAGGTTTGTAAGACAGGCCAAGGGAGATGGTGAGGGTTTTACCCCACAAGAGTCATCATTCAGGTCTTGGAAAGAAATCACCCATTGAACTCCGTGTTGGAGGAAGAGGAAAGAAGAGCTGGAGAAGCTTCTGGTTTTCATGTGTTCACTGCCATCCATCCTTTGTGGGATGGAGTTAATGGTTGCCTTGTAGATTTCACATGTTCAGACATTAAGCTGATATAGATCCTCAAGCTGGGAGAACCCCTGGGTTCTGCACCCACGGAATTCGGTCCTTGTGTTTTCTGCCAGAGACACTTTCCAGAGTGCATAATTGTATTTTACATTTCACTCCTCTTAATACTAGGTTAAGTCTGTAGTTAAGGGAGATAGTATGTTTAATTTCCTTTTGGATCAGTAACAGTTTAAATTGTGAATGGAGGTAATGTCATTGTACTGTCTGCTTGTGGTCCTTGAAATGTTTTGAATGCATTTCTGTGTCCAGATGTAACAGGTGTGATCAGCAAGTTGTCAGTGTAGAGGACTTTGCAGGTCCTTCCTCAGCCAATCAGTCCCCTTTCTCTAGACAGCCAAGCTTAGCAAAACTAAAGGCAGATTGTCTTCTTCTTTTTATATTATTGTGATATCTGTGTCTGTTATTAAGTGGTGTTTATAATTATACTTCCTGAGGAAAATAATTAGAAAATAGAGCAAAATGAAATAAATATAATTCTTAGAGAATTCTGTAGCTCTTTAGAAACAAGTGTGTAGCTAAAAGAATATCAAGGGTTTTAGAAAGATATATCTTTATTTATGTGTGCATGTGTATGTTTGAGTATTTGTGTATGCCACATGTACGTAGGTGCCCACAAGGCCAGAAGACAATATCAGATCCCTGGACTGTTAGGCAACTGTGAGTTGACTGATGTGGATGCTGGGAATTGAACCCAGGTCCTCTGGAAGAGCAACAAGCTCTCTTAACCACTGAGCCATCTCTCCAGCCCCCAAGATAATCATAGCAAAAGCCAGTATAGGTAGCTTATCAAAGCAGGTTGCTGTGCCCAGGGACCCATCTTCTAAGCCAGTGGGCTTTCTGATGCACTGTTGAGCTCTGTAGCTCTTGCAGTTCTGTTCTCCTTGTTAAGTATGGAGAAGTTTGCCTTTGGAGCTGGACACTTCCATGCTTAGCAATTAAGCCGAGTCTTAGTTACGGCAATACCAGGCAGTATAATGTTAGTAGTCATTGCATTTTTTTGTCTTGATAGAGACTTAACTAAAGATAATTAGCTGTGTTATATGGTGTGCGAAACGTTTCCTGGATTGGTCTTAACGGTTCTTGGCTCCCATGGGCTGTGTAATCCAGTTTATCAAATTCTCTCTGTTGCAGGTTGTGGGCAGCATTGGCCGTGAGAGCAGAGTCTGGTGGCCTTAGGTGCCTGCTCAGCTCTGGCCCTCTACTGTAGAGATGCCGCGGCTCCCAGTTTGGGGTCTTCTGTGAGGGGTATGGAAGAGGACAGATGTTTGGTATTCATAAGCTTTATCTCACCGCTTTGTTAGTGCTGACAAGGGTCTTGGAGTATTCTTGAACTGAACGTGCAGTGAATGGGACGTTCCTGTGGGCAAAATGATACCTGCCCGTTCTTGGAAAGTGTCCTGTAGGCTGGCTCCACAGTGTATTTTATATGTCTGTCTGTGCATTTGTCATTCCCTGAGGAGCTCGGGGGCCAGGAATGGTGCTGTTCCACTAAAGGAATGCCAAGCACTCCTTGTTCAAGTGGAGGAGACAGCTGATCTGAGCCTGGCTCTGAGCATACTGCACTTGGAACAGAAAACCAAGTGTGGACTTTGATCTGGGGCAGTTGCGAACCGTGAGGGGTAAGGTATGAGTTAGAAACCTTTTGATAACCCCAAGGTGAGCCATAGGATGGGGGTGGGGCTTTGTCCTGATTTTTTTTTTTGCTGTTGCTCTAACTAGATCTCTCAGGAGGAAAAGACATAAGTCCAACTTTTATTGTATTTGAATAAATTTGAGTATAATACCCTTGACATTTTAAAATTCTATGAGGCCAGCATGTCAAGAAGAAAGGAAGTCACCAAATACCTGCAATGGATCACTGTACTTTTGTTGTCAGTATTCGTGGACACTGCGTTATGAGAAAGCAGGACATGCCTCAGGTGGGTGAGCTTGCTCTGGACAGCTCCCTTTGGTCCTGAAGGCTTCTGTTCAGTCTCTAGTTTTATGTACTGAAGTGCTCAAGGGATTTATTCAATGAATAAGATACAGGTTTATTATGCCCGTGCTGCAGACGTTAGACTCTAAATACATATCAAGCTGCGTTATTTTTCTTTCTGTGATAGGGTGTTTATGTAGGCTGGCGTATAAGCCAGTCCTGAGGAGCTGGGTTAAATGGAATGCTAAGGAGTCCAGGGATGAAAAGTGCGTCATAAAGAACATTCATAGAGTGGGCTGGAGTGGTAGCTGAAGCTGGTAAAGTGCTTGCTGAGCTGGCCTGAGGGCTTGAGTTTGGAGCCCCAGCTCCCTGTAAGGGCCAGGCATAGTAGCATTCCTGTAACTGCAGCGCTGAAGAGGAGCAGGCAGGGGAGAGCACCCTGGGCCTTGCTGGCTAGCTGATCCAGCTGAATGTGGGAGCTACAGCTTCAGAGAGAGACCCTGACGCAAAATACAAGATGGAGAGCAATAGAAGGGGAGAGCTGACATCAACCTTTGGCGTCTACTCATACTTACCCATGATTTATACACCTGCACATTGAACACACACACACACGCACACACACACACATACTACACCTTTTCAAAACAGAAACCCTGTAAGCGTTTTTGTTTGATTATTTGTTTGTGGATGTTCCAGAGTAGATTTAACTTGTGCCTTCTGTGTTGATTGGATTTTTTTTTTTTTTTTTTTTTTTTGGCCAGCTGCCTTCCTGGTTAAGAGACCTTTAAAGGACTTGGTAACACTGAAGACCCTACCAAGGGCACCGAGCTGAGTTGCTACATCTTGGCTGATGAGTAGATTTCCTTCCCTTTAGCCTGGGTGGGTACAATTTGCATCTGACAGACAAGCTTCTGCATGAGGATCGCCTGCAGAAGCTCATTAAAAAGCAGTGCAAATCCCGACGCGGCCTCTCGCAACAGGCACAGGCTTGCAGCTTGCAGAGCTCTTGTAAGTGGATTGTATTCCGGTATCTGTCGAGCTTCTTCTCTCCACTGCTGACATGAGAGCGAGGCTCTACAGTGTCCAGAACAAGTGTCGCTCGCATAACCCTCCGAGGAGCTGTTCAGGGGCCAAAGGACCTGGAAGATAAAACGTTCTCCCAACAGATGTGTTTTGTTTTCTGTTTGGTTTTGTTGTTGTTGTTGTTGTTGATGTTGTTGTTCTTGTTTTGTTGAAATCAGTTCATGCTAAGAATAAGCCAAGGATATGAATTAGTTTCTAATTTGAACAACTTGCCCGCCCCTAAGGTTCTCTAGAAACGTGTGGGAACCCAGGACTAAGACTGGCTCGGAGAAGGTGGTACACGCGCTGCTGTTTCTCTAGGAAGTTTGCCCCTGGTCATTTCCCTGACCTGGCTTTGTTGTTTGTGCGTGTGCTGCTCAGTGAGCTGCAGCCTGTTGGGAAAACAGCGTTTGCAAGGGGCTGGATGGTATAATAGCTGATCCCTCTGGCGCGTGGCCCAGGGTAGGCAGGGGTTGACGCTTTTAGTGTGGTTTAGACGCTGGCCTGTCTGTTGTTGGCACTCACTGTAATTGGGCAAGCGGTTTCAGACTGAGTCCGGCATTCTGCTTCTCCTGGGAGCAGCTGCCTGTGAGCTGGGACTCATCATCTGTGTATTTAGTGCAGTCTGGCTCTATCCTGGGAGCAGTTTCTTATTAATGGCGGCAATAAGGTCTAATTTTAGTGCCAGTTAGTGCTAGGGTTATTAGAACGTGAAGGCTGAGTAGGGCGCTCTCAGAAATGTCGTGGTGCTGCAGCAAACAGATATTTCATAGAAGGACAGTGATGAGGGAAGCTTTTTTCCCTCCCTCTCTTCGTCTCCTCCCTCCCCTCCCTTTCTCTCTCTACCTCTCTCTTTCTTCCTCTCTCTCTCTCTCTCTCTCTCTCTCTCTCTCTCTCTCTTTATTTTTTCTCTGTGTAGCCTTGGCTGTCCTGGACTTACGTTGTAGACCAGGCTGGCCTCGAACTCACAGAGATCCACCTGCCTCTGACTCCTGTGTGCTGGGATCAAAGGCGTGTGCCACCATGCCCGGCTGAGACATCTATTTTTAAGGCTGGGGAAGCCCACAGATGTGATTGGTTTAAGAGTCTTTTAAATTTAGTTCATGACAGTTTCTGTTCATGTGTTTGCACGTGCTCACGTGTATAATTTTCAGAAGTCAGTTTTTCATCATGTGAGGAATTGAACTCAGGTCCTCAGGCTTGGCACCTTCACCTACTGCGCCATCTCACAGGCTCGGATTTAAGAGTCTTAAAAAGCCTTTAAAGTGTGAGTTTGCCAGCAACAGTGAAACAAAGCATGTGTTTGCTACTTAAAAAAAGAAAAGAAAAAAAAGAAAGCACCTGCTTGTCCTCCTTGGAGGACCACTTGGTTTACTTTCTCCCCCGCTCCCCCATCAAAGTCAACCTTTTTCTTCAGGGATGTGTTTGAGCCTGTCACCTTTTATCAGTGACGGCACTGATGGATCATTCTTTCCACTGCTGCCTCACCCTCTTTTCTTAACTCAGAGTGACTTATGCAGCCCGGCCTCTGTTTTTAAAATGTGCAACAATTCACCACAAGGCTGGGTAGCAGAGAGACAGCTAGAACTCTCCGCTGTACAGCCAACTTCATTCATCGTGTCACCTGAAGTGTGAGGGTGGAGGACGTAGGTTGAAGGATGGAGGGAATGGCAGCCTTCCCTGAGGCCTTCAGGGAACCGGCTGGGATCCGCCTCACTTAGTTCTGGAATGAGAGTTTTTTTGGTATCTATCCCCTGTTTCCTCCCATTTCCCAGGGCATCCGACTCTGCTTTTAGTGGAATGCTCTTCTTTTTTTTTCTTCAGTGAGGAAGCAAGAATGTCTCCTGACACACAGTCATCTGACTTGGATTTTAATGGAAGCCGTAGAGGCTCAAAGTCTTGCAGAAGAAGTCAGTGAGGCAGGGGCGTGTCCGTGCTGAGGAGGTCCTGAGACAGGTGGGAGGCTGGGCAGCTGTGGGGGCGGTGACTTAGAGTCAGCTGTTTTCGCTGGTGACACGATCTGTTTTAAATCAAGATGAAGGAGAAAAGCATTAACATCATGATGGATTACTTGGCTAACCCCAAGAATGTTAATTACGTGTTAGAGAGACTTCTTAACCCTTGTTACAATAGTGTTTAGCAGAGTTTTGTGGTAGGTAGATTCATCTTGCTATTCAAATTCTTCCTCTTCTTTTTTTTAAAAAAAAAAAAAAAGCTAAAAATTTGCCTGTTGCCCATAGCCTCTGGATTAGGTGCACAGAGACCCTGCGCCATATTCTCAGCCTTGTCTCCTGCACTGACTTTGTTCTAGCCCTCTTTCCAACCAGGCCTGTCCACCTACCTGTGCAACTGTGCAGCTTTATCTGGCTGGACTCCTAGCCTCTCTCCCATCCAAGTGCTCAGTGATGTCCTGTTAGCGCCTTCACATCTAGCCCAGATGTTCTGTTCGCCCCTGGCCCCTGACATTCCAGTCATGGACACTAAACTTCAAAGTTTTCTAACATTTGCTTTCCTCTGTGCTTCACCCAGTTATGGCCGTGAAATTACTCACTCCCAAGCTGTGTCTTAAAACAGTGCTAGAAACTGAATGTTCGTATTCTCCTCAGAGTGCTCTGTTGAAACCCTAACCTCGAACAGATGTTGTTGGGATGTGAGGCCTGGGGAAGGTGATGAGGCCACTAGAAGGAAGTTCTCATGAACTTTCCTTTCCACCATGAACTAGACCTTTCCACCATGTGACCTAAAGTGCTATATGTGCTGGCATCTTAATCTTGGACTCTAGAACAGTGAGAAATAAATGGATGTTGTTTAAGCTACCTATGGTGTGTTCACAATAGGCCCGAGCCAAGACAATATTAATCACTTATTCTGTTCTTGCTTCTGGGTGATGAGTGGGCTTAGCCAGGAGTTCTGGCTTGGAGCATCTCACAGAGTTGCTGCCAGAGAGTAGCTAGAGTTGACCCCAAAGATTTCTTTGCTCATAAGTCTAAAACTAGAGCATGGAGGAACCTTAACGTTGGGGCAGGAACTGCTGAGCTGCTGGCAAACTCTCAGCCTGTTTTCTGGACTTGGGCTCTCCTTGTGGGAAACCTTTGTTGCTGCCCTTTTATTTATCAGCCCAAGGCTCCGAAGTGAGTGAAGAACTCACCTCACATTAGAGGTCCCACAGATAAGTTTCTTTAAAAAAAAAAAAAAACTTGTTAAATTGTATTTATTTATTTTTTATTATTATAATCTATTTACTTTGTATCCCAGCTGTAGCCCCCTTCCTTGTCCCCTCCCAACCCCATCCTTCCTCCCTCTTCTCCTCCCATGCCCTTCCCCAAGTCCACTGATTGGGGAGGTCCTCCTCCCCTTCCATCTGACCCTAGCCTCTCAGGTCTTATCAGGACTGACTGCATTGTCTTCCTCTGGGGCCTGGTACAGCTGTTCTCCCCAACCCCCAGGGGCAGGTGATCAAAGAGTCAGCCACTGAGTTCATGTCAGAGGCAGCCCCTGCTCCCCTTACTAGGAAACCCACTTGGAGACTGAGCTGCTATGGGCTGCATCTGAGCAAGGGGTCTAGGTTATCTCCATGAATGGTCCTTGGTTGATAAGTTTCTTACATCCCATTCATTCAGGTATTAGGGCTGCTTACATTTGAGGACTGGGAATAGAGAGAAGGAGAGCCTTAGATGTCACCTCATGGTAGAAAGACTGTAAAAACCCTGGTGGTTTAATATATTTTTTTTAATTGGGGGACAAAACACAGTTGACACAATTGACTGTCTCAGTGCTGTGCACAGTTCAGTGACATTAAGTACATTCACATTCTTTTGTAGTCACCATCCTGTCTCAGGACACTTCCCATCATGAAAGGTAACTCCGTGCCCATGGATGCTTCTTCACCAACCCTCCTCCCCCTACTGGCAACCAAGTGTTCTATGAGTGATAGTTATTCATGCTCCATGAATTTGACTCTGAATACCTCATACGTAAGGGCAACATAGTATTTGGCCTTCTGCAGCTTATTTCAATTAGCACAATACACCCAAATTCATGTTACAGCTTGTGTAATAATTCCCTTCCATTTTTTTCAGAGTGTGTATGTATGCATTTTGATTCTCTGGCTATCCATTGTGAGCTCGCAGTTTGCTTTGCCTGTAGCTGTTCAAATAATGCTGCCCTGCTGTGGGTACACTGGAAAGCACGTTTTAAATCTCAGTTACAGTTACCTCTGGGTTACCAAGTCTTTTTCCTCACTGGGCTGGAAGTCTCTGAGCATAGGACTTTTTTCATGTGGAAAAGTCCCCGGGCCCAGCACAAGCACCAAAAGTAGTTGTTGAGTGAGTACCAGATAGATGGGGTGTGTTAGTGTGAGCTGAACCTACCAGGGGGTAGAATTCACTTGGCTGGGATTGGGAAATTCCAAAAGCAGTCACACTGAGCACTGCCCTGTTGTAAAATGTGTGCTGGAGCCTCAGGACAGGGCATTTTAAAAATCACCTGTGTTGTAAACTGCGTTTGGCAAACAGGACACAGACTTACGAAATGATATTTAATGCTCCCAACATTTAAAAAGAACAAATCCCATCCACTGTGCTCAACATATGGCTCTTATACACAGTAATGTTCTGTGTAATTTGAGGGATTAGGACGTGAAACTACTTCCTTTGAATATCAGTTAGCCTGTTTTTAATTAAAATGGAAGCCTGAGAGCCTTGATAGTGTCATGTATAACGTTAGAATTGGTTTTCATTAGTTCCCTTTTAGCCCCTCGAGTGTGCAAAGCTGAGTGGTAGTAGCTTATTCCAACAGCACAGATCTGAAGTCAGTCTTCTGGAGATGATTGTGGACACATGGGAATAAGAACCTAACTGGTGAGGCTAGCCTGCCTTGCCGTTTGTCGATTAAGGACCACGAGGAAAGGAGGAGATACAGTCATACAACAAATGAGTAGTCAAGCTTACTTTCTTTTCCTTGTGTGAACCACCCTCTATGTGTGAGTTTACAAACAAATAAAAACAAAAATCCCCAACTGGCCATGATAGCCTGACTTCCTGTCTTTATAAATGAGGTGAGATAATATTGGGTAGCATTTTCTTTTAATTTCTTGATTGATTTAGCCTCACCTGTTTGAGGAACACTGGAGTGTTTTCATATGCTTCCTGCAGACTTTTAAGTTTAGGCATCCTGTTTCAGTGGAAAGACCTTTGGACTTGGTAGTTAAGTTCCGTCACTTGCTTGTAAATGTTCTACATGGAAAGAAAAGAAAGAGCACTAACCTCGTGTACCAAAAGGAAAGAGGCAGGATTCGGAGCAACCGCTGGCGAGGGCGTGAGGCCACACAACATTTGACGGTGATATTTTGGGGCCTGCCAGTTTCTGTGGAGGTGAGACAGTCTAAGTCATCTAACCTCTTAGGAGCCAAGGTGATACCCAGGGATGTTTTTCTTTATGGCCCTTTGTTAGTCATGAAGTTTAGGTAGCACGAAAGCTTTGCTGTTTGTGAGAAAATTGAGGTTCAGAAAAGTGAAAAGAGTCCTGCAGCCCCGAGCTCGTGAGAGGCAGTCAGGGATTTTGTCACGTCTCACTGCCTTCCTGTGATTTTTTTTTTCCCATCTTTTCCATCTGTCCACCGTCTTCTTTTTTTCCCTGTCAGCCTGGCGTGTGCATGGATAAGCATGCTGGGGTCAGGAAGGATGCTGGCTAATCCTCCGTGGTGCCTGCCAGTGCTGCTCCTGCTGGACCCTGCTGTCAGTCATTGCAGCAATGACATGGTCCCAAGGGCTAAGTGGAGTTCCCTCTTTCTAGGCTTTCCTTTCATTCTCAGACTTTGAACCTGTGTGATATCTTTGAGTCGTCTGCATTATTCTTTTTTTTATCATCTACATCACTAGTTTTTATTTTTATTTTTATTTTTAATAACTTGTTTCTGTTCCAGCCTCAGGCTCACAGTGACGTGAGTTGGGATGGTATGGGTTTGGCCACTTTAACAATGTTGTAGTGCAGCTAGAGTGCTAGCAAAACAATAGAAGCATAATGACAACAGCAGTGATCATTAAATTCCTCCCATACATAGATACCGTATAGTAAGAAGAGCTTGAGTTACTGATTTTTTTTTTTTTTTGAGATAGAGTCTTATGTAGCCCAGGCTGACCCAGAATTCAGTTTGTACCCAAGCGTGACTTTGAACTTTTGATCTTCCTGCCTCCACTTCCCAAAGGTTGGTTATTGTAGGCATGTACAATAGAGGTAACTTGATGGGAGGAAAGAGACTATAAGAAAGAATACACAGAGGTGGTGGATGGTTTATGATATAACACTGATTGCCATACAAACCTAATGACCTTATTCCACCCCTGAATCTCACAATGGAACGAGTAAAGCAGCTCCTAAGGGTTTTGTTTACACACACATACAGAAAGAGAGGGAGAGAGCGGTGGGGTGAGTGGGCGTGGGAGGGAGAGACAGAGGCTGTGTTTTCTCTCTCCCTGTCTCTCTGTCACAGACATATACACACGATAAATAATAATAATAATAATAATAATAATATAAACATTTTAAATGTTAAAATGACAGGCTATAAGTCTGTTGTCAGACACAAAATAAACAAAACTCTTTTGAAAGCACCCAAAGATCATTGTGTAGGGTCATACCTAAGGCACAAGGCTACCCAGGCTCAGTCTGTGGCATAGTGGACTTTGGAGTCACATGGAGGCTCTATTCAGCTTCCTACTACACTTCACAGCTAGCTGCTTTGAGATACAAAGCAGTCTAACGTTTGGTGCCTTCTGCACCCTGCTGCCTTCAGCCCCCTATGACTACTCCAACTCACCATGAAAATGCCTCGGAGCAGGACACAGGGCACAAGCTTTGCTACCGCTGAGGCCCATGAAGTACCTGCTGAACTGGCCATCTTGCAAGCTTCACAAATTATTATTATTGTTTTTTATGATTTATTCTGAATTTGACAGTGCCTAGGAATCTCTCTGAACTCAGAGAGCCAGCTTTTCCTTTACAAGCTGTGGGTAACCTTGCAGAGGGCCAAGGGAAAGTTGCAGAGATTCTTAGGGCAAAGTCAATGACTGCAACAGCAGCTCCAGAACATCGGGACAGAATCCCTGAGCATCATGAAGACATTGTCTTCTCAGCATTTGCGTGCAGCCCATTTTGTCCTTCATTTCTTGGTCTTGCTTGTTAGCTTTTATTTTTAACTTTTCAACCAGTCCCATGGAGTTGAGTTTTGTGTTATGTGTGCCAAGCAAAGATGAAAATACCAGCACGGTATTTTATATACTGCCGACCAACCGCATGGGTGAACCCTCTAATTAGCTGGCCTGAGTTGGCTGTGGGCCACTGACTGGAGCTGCTTGTAATTAAACCTTTGATTCTGTCTTTAGGAGTGTCCCCAGCGTCCTAGGATCCATTGTGTGTGAGGTCAGTGGAGTCTCAGTGTTGGTGGAGGACAGTGTAGGATTGCAGCTGGTGGACTGAGGAAATCACCTTGTGTTTATGAGCGCAGGGGAAAAAACATTGTCAAGTTAGTTGGATAAGCAAGAGTAAAGACTCTTCCAGAGTGGGGCCATCTGAATCCGAGAGGCATCTTTCCTGTTTTACAACATCTGCAGCACAAGGAGCCAAGGAACTCACTTGTGCCTGAAGCTCAGTTTTTGGTAAAAGTGCTACCAAGTGGTCAGTTCTCACCTGTCTCTTAGTTTTGTGCCAAGCCTTTGTGTGCACTGAGCAACTGGCCTGGGAAGTGGTGTTGTTTATCTGAAGGGAATGAGACTCAGCATTGACACTTTGGATTCTGGGAGACTTACATTTTGACCACCTCCTTCTTGTGAAATGTACTTAGGTTGGTCCTAGAACAGTGGGGGCAAAGGTGGATTGGTAGAGCCAGGAGAGCAGCGTAGAGGTTGGCATAGTGGAAAAAGCATTTGTACTCTCTTTGTGATGAGCTCAGACTTAGGAGAGATCTGTCTGTCCCTGCCAACCCACTGCGGTTCTTTGCAGTCCTCCTTTTTTATACCCCCTTCTACTCTATATCCCCGCACCCCAGTTCTGCCTGAAAGGAGAATGTGCTTTTCCTTATCTGGGACCCATGTTTGTCTGAAGCCACAGGGAGATTTCATTCAGGATTGGGCCCTGCCCCACCCTCCTCCCCCTGAACTCTATTTAGACTTACAGGAAAAGATTTGAGGCTTTTTGCAAGCTTTCAACTCTGAGGTATTTTGGAAAGCTGTAATTTTGTTTGTTCCCGGCTGTATGCTGTGGCTTCGTCAAACACAAGTGTTATTATTTTCTGCATCCTTTCCATAGCAAACATTTCTTCCTCGACTGCAGGCTCCAAAAGGAAGTTCTGGAATGAACTCAGCACACAGCTTCTGCTCCTTGGCAGTGGCTGTCTCCACACTGAACAGGTTGGCTGCAATGCCCTGGCTGGCTCTCCAGGTGCCTCCTCATCTTGCCTGGGCACTTGGCTTCCTCATGCTCCACAGCTAGACTTGCCCAGTGTGCTGTGGATTCCCAATCTGGAAGCCATGGGTCACTGCTGAGTTATTATGCAACTTGATTTGGTGATAATGAAGTGGTTCTGGGTAATAGCATTTTGGGTAGATTTTACCTGTAAATGAGCAGCTTGTGGAAGACCATTCATGAGTGGCAGGGACTCTCAAGGTGGACTGTTGGATTACTGGGGTTTGAATCCTAGATTTTTCACTCCCTTGCACCCCTAGGAATTTTATTGTTTCTAAACCGCTAATTTTTTAATCTACTTGGAATTCATTTTGGTATAAGAAATAACTTTGGATCTGGCTGTTCCTTTCAGACATTTTTTTAAAAAAGATTTGTGTTAAAATAGACTTAACATTAAATTTACCATTTTAAACATTGTGGACAGGTGTGGTGTATGTGTGTCTTCCCGTATGTGTACACGTAGAGGTCAGAGGTTGGCACTGTGCCAGCTTCTACATGGGCATTGGGTATGCCACCTTAAGTCTTCGTGCTGGCTATTCAGCACTCTGCAGACTGAGCCATCTTTCCATTCCCCACTTGGCACATTTTTATTTAAGTGTGTACTTCAATGGCATTGAGTACATTTATAACATGGCGAACTTTAAGCTGTGCCCTAGCAGACAAATTATTTTAACGGTCCACTTCACGCTTTCCTTTCCGTAAGAGGAACATCCCCCACCCAGTAAGTTTGTCCAGTTGGCCTCAAACTCACAGTCTTCTGCCTCAGCCTTGTGAGTGCTGGGATTGCAGGGGTGTGCCACAGGCCCTGGTGAGGCTGTCTGAAAATGAGGTAGGAGTTAGAAACCCCTTGGTGTTTATCAGGTGGTACAGGGAGTGCTCACTGGCAGTTGTGGTTAACAAGGCTCACACGACCAGCAGGCTGCTGACGAAGCGTTAAGAGTCTGCTGTCACATGCACGCCCCACGCTACACATAACATGTGTGGGAGGAATTACTTTTCACCCCTTCATGGTGAGAACAGAGAATTCTCACTGCAAAACCCATTTATTTATTTATTTATTTATTTATTTATTTATTTATTTATTTATTTATTTTGTGTTGACTTTAGTACAGGGCTAATAGTGTGATTTAAACTTTATGCGAGATGTGTTTTTTTTTTAAACAGATTTGGATTGCAAATGGATTAATAAGGCAAAGATAAGACCACATATAGAACAATGCAGGAGACTTGAAGTGAGGGAGGGCTTCTGAATATATTTTGCTATCACGTGTTTTCAGAGCCTTAAAGGACATTTCTTTTGTTAAGAAGTTGTAACAGGGGCTGGAGAGATGGCTCAGAGGTTAAGAGCACTGGCTGTTCTTCCAAAGGTCCTGAGTTCAATTCCCAGCAACCACATGGTGGCTCCCAACCATCTATAGTGAGATTTGGTGCCCTCTGCTGCCCTGCAAGCAGGCACACATGCAGGCACAACACTGTATAAATAGTAAACAAATCTTAAAAAAAAAAAAAAAGTTGTAACAGTTCTTTGTTACTTATTAGGAATTCAAGATGAGTAAATATTGTGCCCGAAATGAGAACAAACAAACAAACAAACATGGGGTAATGGCAAGCGTTTTTGCCTACATTTAAATCTTTTGGAAATTTCATGTGCGAATATAATACACAAGTAATTGTCCAAGCCGTTTGTACTTTACAGTCAGCAATCTTCCTGCTCTTTGGTTCAGCAAGAAACATCCAAGTTCATTTGCAAAAGGGATATGGGAACCAACTCTTCCTAGCTTTAAAATTCATGCTCTGACAATACTGTATTCAGTCACCATCACAAACACGCCTTTCTTAGGCACGCTGTCCTAGCTAAATGTGAACTTTAAAAATTGGAGAACCAGGCACTTTTTAGACAGTTTACTCTTTGTTTCATATTTTTGGGCTTTAAAAAAAAAAAAAGTTGCCCAAGTTAACACTCGTGGAAGGAGCCTAGCTTTTTATGTTGTTTTGGTGTATGGAAGTGTTGGTAGCAACCCTAAGTTTAATTGAACAAACCCATATTTCCAAAGCATGGATCATACCTGGTTTGTAAGAAGTAAGTGGAGAATACCCAGTTATGTTTCACCACCCCATTACACATGCTGGGTTGTGGAATCAGGCATCAGAGTGACACCATTGTTATTACCGCATTAAGTAATACATGTGCAGAGGGTGCTGGGGTGGGGACAGCCCCCGGCCTGTGGTCAGAAACTACGAATTCCAGAATCTTGCAATTTCCCCTGCTTTGAGAAGTTGTGGCAGAGAAAGGCATTGGCCTCCTGGTGTAGCAGCCGCTGGTAGACTCTTTCCTAACTCTCTGCCTTCCTTGTTACATGTTCTTGGGGTGACAGTACTCCTTATTCATGTATTGATGGCTTTCTAGCTCATATTTTGCCAGGACATTTCTGATGGACCTGAGACCCCAAATCAAGTGGAGAACAGGCCCTGCTACTTGCCTGCCCACTGATGATCTTAAATCTGCATGATAGAAACAAGTGGCGCAGCCGGCCGTGGTAGCACACACCTTTGGTCCCAGCCCTGGGGGAGGCAGAGGCAGACGGATCTCTGTGAGAGCGAGGTCAGCCTCATCTACAGAGTGGAGTCCAGGAGAGCCAAGGCTACACAGGGAAATCCTGTCTCAGAAAAAAACAAAAACCAAAAAATGACAAAATAACAACAACAAAACCAAAGACACAGCAACAGCAAATGACTCCCGTCCCACCATCACTCCCTAGCTTTTATTTTCCTGTATTCCTTTTAGCAAGTGGCACACTTCTGGGCATCTTCTTGCATAGAATCTAGAAGCCATGTGATGCTCCTTTCATTGCAGATTAGACTGATGCCTGAGCTCCCTGTCTCTGTCCGTAGTTCTTTTCCATTTTACCTGTTTTCACCTTACTCCTTCCCCTGCTTCTCCTGGTGGGTATACATAGATGTTCTTCTATTCATCCCTGCTGGGTGTCAGTGCTTTTAGGTCTCAGCGCGGCTAATAGTGGTCCTTCCATCCTGCATCCTGGCAGTGCCTGTGATCCAAGAATGAGTATCCCACTTGCACTGGCAAACTCCCAGGTACCTGTCCAGAGACTCATCCACAGGTCCGTGCTTCCTGGAAACCTTCCCAAACCTTTGTCAACAGAGTGGGATTTTAACCATTTTTAGAAATGTCCCTCTAACTTATGTACATTCTCTTTTGTTTGCTTGTCTGCCTCCTCCATCAGACTCAGTGTTACCATAGGTTATAAATTAACTCTTACTCGTGTCCGTATATGCTAACATGGTGTATATGTCTCACAGATGACATTCCAGTGGGTGACTGGGGTAGTGTTGTGGTGGTTTTTGCTGGGATGGGAAGGCGCTTACGAGTTTTCCCCCATCAGCCATCAGGTCATCAGAAGGAATGTCCCTCTGTTCTCACCACTGATGAGTTTGGTTCTTTGCATCTGTGTCTATATCCACCATATTCACTAGCCAGCCTCTCATGCTGCATTAGGATTACCAGTCTTCCTGGGAAGGCCACGCCCCCTGCTACCAGCTTCCAAACATAACACGGCCCTTAAGCTGTGTTTTTTCTCTTCTAAACATGTCCCCTTCTCTCAGGTTATTCTTATCAGCGTGCAAACATGCTGTTATATTTCTTCTCTGTACCAAGCCTCTCCTGCTTCATTTTATTTTGGTTTACCTGAACCCACCATAACATATTTATTTCTGTCCTAAAAGTTTTTACTTGTGATAGAATAACTATAGAATGCACTTTCAAATTTACAGTATAGTAGGTTGTGGTGGTACATGCCTCTAGCTTCAGCATTCAGGAGGCAGAGGCAGAGGCCTCCTGTGAGTTTGAGGCCAGGCTGGTCTACAGAGTGAGTTCCAGGACAGCCAGACCCATATAGAGAGACCCTGTCTCTCACAAGCCAACAAACAGTGTTAATGTTTGCACGGTTCAGGAATGTGGAGTACATCACATTGCTGTGTACTCATTCTCCAGAACTCTGCAGCTTGCAAAACAGGAACTTTTTCCAATTAAACACTTGGCCCATGAAATGAGTTTTCTCCTTTCCTGCTGACCGTTTCTTTATCTTCTTTGTTCCCCTGCTTCTGTATGCTCAGTGCCCCGCTCTTTTCTCATACCTTCGCTACATTCCTTGGTGATTTTTTTCTAGAAAGATCTTAACCGTGGCACTTACGTCTTGACAGCCCTCCAAATCTGTCTCCCAAGTTCTCACCTTGCATACTTCCCTGCTTCATGTCTTTACCTGTTTTGTGCAGTGGACGTTGCCACTAAAGACTCTAAAATGACCTTGGTCTTCACCAGGTGTGTGCCCAGGTTTCTATGCCTGAGGATGGACCTCTGTTCTTTCCCGGAGAAGTCACAGCTGGCTACTCGTGTTCTCTCCCAGCCACACCAAATTCTGCCAACTCTGCTTTCAGAGGATGTGCTGTTACTTTTTTTACTGCTGTGACAGTGTGTGACAAGCAACAGCATAAGGCGGGAAGGGCTCGTTTTGGCTTACAGTTACAGGGGACGTAGTTCCCCATTCTAGGGAAGGCGCAGGCGGCAGCTGGTCACATTGTACGTGCAGCCAGGAAGTGGAGTCAGGCTGTAAAACCTCAGCAAAGGTCCATCCACTAAAAGTCCCACAGACTTCCCAAACCGCAACACCAGCCTGGGGGCCAGGTGTTCAAGCAGGTGAACATATATAGAGGTGTTTCGTACTCACAGCACAACAGAAGGCCTGAGCTGAGCCTGACCACTCAGTGCTACGTCCTTTGCTCACTCTGTCACGCCCATCGCATCCATCCAGTGTTGCAGTTTAACCGCCCTCCTTCCTTGCCTGTGGCAGCAGCCCTCAGCTGCTCTGGCCCTTGCTCCTTCAGGCTGAATACACCTCTGGTAAGAGTCTTTTAAAAGGTGAGTCAGATCCTGGTTAAAACACTCCAAAGATGAGTAGGTACTGTATATTTGCAGTTGCCGGAAGCCTAGAGGTTACCCTGAGACCTCATCAGTGTCTTTTTTTTTTTTTTTTTTTCCTCACCTGAGTTCTCTTTGCCAGAACCACGTTATCTTTCTAAGGTCATAAATATGAAATTTTAATGTTTATAGTGCTGAACTTTTTTCTTTTTCTTTTTTGAGACAGAGTTTCTCTGCATAGCCCTGGCTGTCGTGGAACTCACTCTGTAGACAAGGCTGGCCTTGAACGCAGAGATCTGCCTGCCTCTGCCTCCCAGGGGGTGGGATTAAAGGATTGTGTCACCGCTGCCTGGCTAGTGCCGAACATTTTTATAATAATATTATGTCATTAATGATAATATTTTTACTTTTGTGTACACAAGGAAATTGCTGTAGATTTTCAAATAGACACATTAAATTTTCCCCCAGGGGATATTCCACTTCAGTATGATATAGTAGCTTTAAATCCTCTACGTTTTTTCTGCATGTGAGTGGCACTGGTGATGTCTTTGAGAGGTTTTTTGTCCATGATTTTTTTTCCTTTGGCTTTTTGAGGAGCATATTGAAACAGTGGTTGGCTTTTGAAGCTTTGCTTATTTGAGATTAATTTCACTGACGTGACCAACACCATGTGGTATCAATTCTGAATCCCCTGTGATTCCTACTTCAAAATGTTGCTGTTACCTCCACTATTTGTTGTGTTTGACACGAGCCATTACTTGGGTTTCTTGAGTTGCCAGTTAGCCCAAAATTCACTCCAGATCAAAGGAAAGATTCATTTTGGCTGTCTTGAAACCCTTTAAAATGCTGCTAACACCTTCTGTGCCAAATTCACAAGTCTCCTAGAGGGTCAATAATTTTATCTTTGATGGTGAAAGAGCTGACTATGTGGTCTCACTTATTGTATACTTTAAAAAAGAAATAGAAAAAAAAAAGATCATAGTGATTTGCTTCTGTAAGCCTTTTGATGTTTTTTTTTTTAAAAGAAGACATCAGATAAGTAACAGAGGTGAATGATTCATAAGCTGCAATAAACAGCATTTCATGCAGTTGGCCTCATGAGGAGAGGGGCATTAACTCTCCCAGTGGTCTTGCTTGCCTTTTTATCTTTATCATTGGAAAGAAAAGTGTTGTCCAGCCTGTCCTGATACTCCTAGGCTCAAGCGATCCTCCCTTTTCAGCCTCCCAAGTAGCTGGGAGTACAGAAACACACTCCTATGCCCAGTGTTTTTACTGTTTCATTTATTAATCATTATTATTCTTGTATTTACCATTTTGTGTATAAAAAGGGTCCTGTTAACTGTGGTCCTCGTAGACCGATGCTTAATAGGCATTTAATGCTGTATTTGATTTCTGAAGTTTCCAACCAAAGTTAAAGACCTTGGGGAAATATTTTTAGTATAATCTTTTTTCTTATAAGGGGCCTATTGAGGTTTCCCCGGCATATTGCCCTGTCTTTTGTGGCAGCTGCCCCAAGTAATGTTGTACCTACCAGGACGCCCGGGCTCTTCTGCTTCTGGAGAAAGCCCATTGCCACAGCAGTGTATGCCTGTGTGTGCACCCATACTTTGCTCTAGAGTTCCCTGGCTGCGCTGTGTATGCTTTCTTTTGACACTGAGATTGTCAGAGTGGGAGCCGTGACCTACCTGAGTCAACTGTCAGCAGATGAGCTCAGGACATTGCTAACTGCTTCCTTTGAATCATTTCATTCCCTGGCACTCAGTGGTGCAAGCCAGTCCGGCACGTATGGCTAGCACTGTGTGAAGTGGGGGAAAAGATGGGCTGAGGAATGGATGGAGCTAGTGAAAACTGTTGAGTTATAAAAAGTGTAATTAGCTTGCTGGTGTTCCCTATGGAATATGCGTGCCAGTTTAATCTTAAGCTATTTCTATCTTAGACCTTACTTCTTGCTGTCTACCGGAACAATACAGGGGCAGTGTGTTTGTCTCTCTATTCTTCCGAGTGGATACCGCTCTGAGGGCTTGGTCTGCATGGTCTTGTGTAACCCTTTCAGGAACTGTGGAGCAGCTACAATTCCTGTATTCATGTTATAGGGGAAGAAACTGAGGCATAGGCAGATTGTCATTTCCAAGCCTTCCCAGCTGAGTGGTAGGGACAGGGCTTGAAGTTACATTGTATGGCCCAGGAACCTGCTTTTTTAATTAATTAAAATACTAATCCGTTCTACTCATTCAGCAGTATTCACCGAGCTCTAGCTGTGCGTCTAAAGGCCTCACTGTTGTAGAACTTGGCTTCATGGCTGGGGAAGATCCATCAGCAACTATAATACACAACTAAATAGATATCTAAGTCCTAAGGGTGGAAGAAGCCATGGGCTGGTGGAGTGTTGTGACAAATAGTTCAAGCCTTAGAAAACTGACCAGCGAGACCTCGTCCTTGGTAGATCTCTTAAGAGATATATATGCCTGAGCGCTGGGCTTTCTCCAGTTTTTTAGGAATCTGCCTGTTCTTTCTGCCTGTTCGCCCTGGAAGTATCTGGTGGTTAAATCTGCAGAGTCAGGACTGAGTCAGCCATGGGCTCTGTCCCATTGCCTGGAGCCATGATCCTTGACTCTGGGGCCTTCCTAAACAGGCCCCTTCTGTGGGTTGGTATTGAATCATGTGGCTGGGCTCCCACGTTTATGGAGAGCAGAATAGGAAGTAAGGAAGTGGGTTTCCAAACTGGGTGCCTTTGTGGGGCAGAGAGGAAGCTCAGCACAGAAAGAAAGAGGAGACCAGACAGTGCCTAATTAATTGAAGATATGTGGTGACCCCAGGCCATCTCTCTACCCAACAAGGTCTCCAGAGGCACTGGTCTCAGAAGTAGCCACAATACCCAAATGGAGACAGCTCTCCAGAGCATTAGAGGGCACAAGGTCTCACACACAAGTGAGCCAGGGCTTTTGATTTCCGTGTGATGGGCACGCATCTCACCCAGTCAGCAGGACATCATGCTGGTACTGACACAGTGGTTCCCTCCTATCTTGCTTCACTCTGTGTTTCAATTACTCATGGACGGCCATGATCCAAAAAATAACATTTGTCTTACCTCTCTCTCTCTCTCTCTCTCTCTCTCTCTCTCTCTCTCTCGACCACAGCCATACAACTTTATTGGTATTAAATTTCAGTTTGCGAATTCAACTTTATCACGGGCATGCCCATAGAAGACCAAAGGATGGATGGACTCAGTACTATCTGGGCTCCTTAGGTATCCCCTGGGATTCTGGGGCTGCCACTGTCTTGGATACAGGAGGAGGTGCTGGCTTCTAAATTCCATTTATATGGTAGTGTATTTATGGTCTTCCTTGATTTTTCTGAAACTTGTCATGATATCGGCTTCCAAGAGTGGGGCTTTTCTTCTGACCAACCAACAGGATGTGGCACACGAGGTCCCCAGCTGTCCTGGCTCATCAGAGTTTATACATACATGGAGGATGCTAGTGACTGCAAACTTCAGATGTTATTGCTGGCCCGTGGGGCCTTCAAGCAGTTCCTTGTGAGCTACCACTTGGCTTTTTTATACAGAAACAGCCCAGTGCCTCCCTCCAGTCGATCTTGCTGACTGCACACTGGATTCCACGTACTGTTTTTCTACCCTACCCTGCTTATTTTTATTCATTTGGCCACTTTATTTTAGGGATTTGCAAAGCTTGTTTTGGCAGCGTGATCCTTATTGTTTTATTTCTGGTTGCTTGGCTTTTGTGTGAATGCTTCAATTAAGCAACGGATGTGGGCAGACGTGTCTTGGGGCGCTGGTTTGCTACCCGAGTGTGTGTGTGCGCTGGGGTGTACATGGCTCCCCACTGCAGAGCAAGACCTCACGGTGGGATTCAAGCTAGGATTCAGCCTGCTTGGGCTGGATGGAGAACAAAGGCGCCATGACACACCCCTTCATTTGGAAAACATGTCAAAGACCTGGTCAGAGATCGCATCGCTTTTACCAGGTTGTGGAATGTCTGGCCCAGAAATGGGCCAGTTGTTAATATTGTTTTCTTTTTAAAGATACACTCTGATGGACAGTTGGTCTTCCTGGTATCCAGTCTTGTGAGGTTGAGTGAGGAAGGGCTCTCGGAAAGCTTCGGTGACTGTTCACACAGCTGGGAATGAGTTCTTTTTACAAGTGTGCACCTTACTGGGAGTTACAGAGGCATCTGCCTTGCCTGGTTCTTATTAAGGAGGAAACAAAGCGGGGACTGTGAAGATGGTTTACTCAGTGAAGCGCTGGCCATGCAAGCAGGAGGACCCAAGTTCAGTCCCCAGCACCTGCTTTAAAGATAACGTGTGTGTGTGTGTGTGTGTGTGTTTGGGGGGGGAGTAGTGGGACTGAGACAACAGGCTCCCTGAGGCTTCCTGACTACCTGTCCTAAACCCAAAATAGAGAGCAGGGCAGAAGGGGAATCCCCTCGGGGGAGCAGCCTTGCCAGGCCACAGAGGAAGACTATGCTGCCAGCCTTGATGAGACCTGATAGGCTAGGGTCAGATAGAAGGGGAGGAGGTCCTCCCCTATCAGGGGACTAGGGAAAGGGCATAGGAGATGAGGGAGGGGGGTTGCAGAGGTGATACAAAGTTAATAAATTGTAATAAATAAATAAATAAAAATTAAAAAATAAGAGGGAGCATGATTGTTCATGGCATTTTTCACAATATGGAAAACTGGTCAGAATTTTGTTGTCCCATTTATATTGGAAACTTGCTGAGAAGGAAGTGGGAATAGGCTTGGAGCCAGCAAGGGTTGGCTCCAACTTGGACGGTATTTTCATTCTCACCTTAGGATCCTGGTAAGGGGCTCTTTTTTGTTCAAACCTGCATCCTCTTCGGCATAGCCTCTATCCCTGGGAGAGTGTGATTTTTTTAAGTTTTGTTTGCTGTGCCTAAGAGATCCATAAAACAAAAATACCTCTAACCTGTAAGCCCTCTTCCATAAATAGCCCTGAGCATTTCAGGAAGAACCGGAGATGTAAAGAACACAAATTAAGACAGCCTTTCATCCAAATCCATGCAAAAAGCTTGGTTGTCTCTGAATGGTTCAGGTCTTCCTGGGTCTCTCATGCATGTGCACAGCCTGGCTTTGGTTGTCATTGAGGAGCAATATAGAAATTGCCCTCTTACCCTGTTCTTGCTGTCTAGAACTTTTTCTTTTTCTTTTTCTTTTTTGAGTGGAGAACCTTCACTGCTCAGACTTTCAGGTGTCTGCTTGGGCTCTGATGCCTTCTGTCAGGGGCGTCAGAGGTGCTCATTGTCCTGTGCTTTTGATTATAACCAAGTCCTAAATTTACTCCTCTCCTCTCTTCTCCCCTCCCCTCCCTTCCTCTCCTCCCATCCCCTCTTTCCTCCTCCCCTCCCCTCCCATTCCTTCCCTTCCCCTCCCCTCCCCTCTTCCTCTCTGACCCTTCTCTCCCCCTTCTTTCCTTTTTTTGGGACAGAAAGTAGATAATGTAGCCCACAGCCGGCCTCCACCCCTTCCTGTCTTGGTGTCCCGAGTACAGGGAAATGTTTGTCCATACCCATTCTCCTTTTCTCCCTCGTCCTCCTTCCCTCTTCCCTGTTTTACTGCTTGGTTTTCAGGTAACAGGAAACATTGTAAACACGTTTTATTTTGTAATCTGATAGTCTAAACCCAAATACCTTAGGGCAGATTTCCTTTCAAGTGGTCTGATGGTTTACTCCTAAACTGATGTAAAGCTCAGAGGAGAAGACATACCCATTTTTTTTGTACCCTTCTTTCTGTCTTCCACTAACAGAGTTGAGAGTTAAACAGTGCTAAGATATATCTATATCTATCTATCTATCTATCTATCTATCTATCTATCTATCTATCTATATACATATACATATACATATACATATACATATACATATACATATACATATACATATATATATATATATATATATATATATATATATATATATATATCCAGCCATATATTCAAAATCCCACCAAGCACAGTGCTTTCTTGTTTGTGCATGAGGCACGACTGTTTCCCTGTGGCCTTGCTCATGGACCATGCTGACTGTATTTTGGTTGAATTTTAGACAAATCAAACTGGAAGACTGACTCTTCGTCCCAGTCTCATTGTCCTCAGTTCCACGGAGAAGGGTGGTCTCTTGTGGGAGCACAGTCAAGCTGTAGTGTTACCTCTGTGCTTCGGCAAGTGACCCAAGCCCATTCTGCCATAGGTTGGGGGCTGCTCCATGTAGGATTTGCATGAAGCATCTGCTGTATGCTGGACAGATTTCACCAGCAATTCTGTTCTTACAGCCAGGACTCAGCTCCTGACTTAGACCATGTGTATAGCATGTATGTATGTATGTATGTATGGTGTGTGTATATTTATGTGTGTATATATATATATATATATATATATATATATATATATATATATATATATATATATATATATATATACAGTCTAATTTATTTTTAAATTATGTGTACGCCTGTGTGTCTTTGTGTGGGTATGAACAGTCCTCTGGAGCAGGAGTTACAGTCGGCTGTCGGCCCCAGTGTGGGCTTTGTGAACCAAATTCAGGACCTTTGCAAGAGCAGTCAGGCCCTTGATTGCTAAGCCCTCTTTCCAGCCTCTGATTTAGTCTCTGCTAGAAGCATAGTTTGGCATACCCTCGTGGCTTGCTGCGAGCTTGCCTCCGTTTTCTTTTAAACGTTTCTGCTCCTTGAGTGTGGGTGGTTTTCCATTTCTGTAGAAAGCATATAGTTAGGGAATGTTGATGAATGTGTAAATATTTCAGCCTGCAGTTAATTAACCCAACAAGCTTTTTGTTTTGTTTTAATTTCCACACTGCTGATGAGGCAGCTTTTTTTGTGTAGGCATTGGGATAGTAGGCTGTTTTTAGATTTCTGACCTTTTAATGTAGAAACCAGCATAAATCCAGAAGTATAGGAGCTTATGGTACAGGGAAATTGTTGGTGGTTTGGTGCATATGGAGACCAATGTATTCGGGTGCAGTGAAGGCCTGGTCATGGTGGATGCCCACTGTCAACAGCTTTCAGTGATCCTCAACTGTGTGGGTCATGATTTCTTTGGGAGGTCAAACAACCCTTTTACAGGGGTCACCCTGTAAAACCAACACCATCAAAAACCACAGATATTTAAATTATGATTCACAAGGGTAGCCAAGTTACAGACAGGAAGTATCAACAAAAATAATTTTATGTCTGGGGGGGGGGGTCACCACAACATGAGGGACTATATTAAAGGGTCACGGCATTAGGAAGGCTGAAAACCGCTGACTGAAGAGTTTTATTTGGGATAGATAGCCTAACTCCATTAGCGAAAGGATCACTGAAAAGGTCCATAGAGAATAGTACAATTAAAAACAACAGTTTTAAGATAGCTCTGTTGGGAGCATGTGTGCCTAGTGTGAACAAGGCCCAGAGAGGCCTGAGGTTCATCCTCCAGCTCTTCATAAATCTAAGTGCCAGGCATAGCCAGCGCCTGCCTTGAACCCGCTCACTTCTGTATAGAGAGTGTAGCCTGGGCTGCACGAGGCCCTGTTTCAAAACCAGACACAACAACTGAGTGGTAACACTGGCAGCCGAGGCTGGAGGGTCCCGAGTTCTAGGCCATCCTGACACTGCCTAGTACTCTCCTGTCTCCAGAAACAAGAGCAACAGCAGAAACCCCAAACCAAGCACATAAGCAAACAAATGAATAGGAAAATATTAGACCCAGTTTAAAATGAGCAAGAATTAAGGCTTTTCCCTTCCGCAGGTAGGACTAACGCCATCTCTGCGGAGGCCTTGTGCAGGTAGATGAGTACACCCAGAAATTGTAATGGGAAGAAAATGGTGAACTTTCCCCCACCCCTGGAGACGGTGGAGGAGGTGAGAGGTGAGGACAGCAAATAGTCTGTACCATAAACACTGCAGACACCAGACTGCCCCTAGCAGCTGTCTCTCTGTGAACTGAGCTCTCTGTGAGCGGAACTTGCAGGAAACAGCATGTTTTTTTTTTTTTCGGGCAGATTTCCTGCACATGAGAATCCTCATGTCTTCTAGAATTGCTTTTTGTGTGTTGGTCCTAAACATCTTTGAAAGGAAATTTGCTTCAAACTCCCCACCCCGCCCTCCTTTAATGCCCGAGGCTTGATAGTCACTTCAATCCTTTGTTAAGGCACAGATTTACTGTATAGTGAGAGTGAGAATGGAGGACTTGTTTTAGATGTGTTTTTATATACATATAGAGCTTAAGTTTTTAATAGTGTATATATGATACAGATCACATATGCATAGATACTGTATGTATGTATGTATGAATACACACACACAGACACACACACACACTCAAGTCTTTGCAGGTACAGAGGGTTTACAGTGAGAAGCCACTCTCCTGTTCATCTAGCCCGAGAGCCTTTGTCTAGAGACTGCAGCTTTCACCAGATTCTTAACTCTCCAGAAATTACTTACAGCTAAGCAATTGTGTAAAGTATCCACTAAACCCACAAATGCCACATGCTCTGTTTTATACCTGGCCTTTTACCAGCATGGGCAGTTTGTCTTAGAGGTTGTTCCCTAGCAGCCGCAGAGAGCGCTTTCATTCACGCTCAAGAGTGCGTAGCCCTGGTGTCCATTGCGGAACGTGATGTTTCAGTAATTCACAGCATCACGGGAAGTGCAATGATTGTCAGGTTTATTGGTTAATTTAATATTAGTATTATTTATGGTGCTCATTCATGGAGCATGAATATTTAATCATCCCTTCACTGACATTTAAATTACTTTCTGACTTATATGATTTTGGACTCTGCTGGAAAAAATATCATTTATACACCTATATTTGTGGATGAAATAAGATTGGGTTGAAGTATACATATATGTATGTATGCCAGGTATTTAATCTATTTTGATATGTGTACACACATAATACATTATGGAAATAACTATGTCAGGCAAATTAGTCTATGTATCATCTTACATAGTTAGCCTTTGTGTGTGTGGGGGGGGGGGGTGGTAGTGTAAAATACTGAAAACCTTTTCGTATCTCTCCAGTATACAATATTCTTTTAAAAGGGACCACATCAGAAAGCAGCATAGTATACACAAGAGAAAGTCAAGGGAACAAATTACCAAGCTGGAAAGTGGGAGAAAGCCACATACACAAAATGAAAGAAAGTATGTAACAAAGGTGGAGTTCCAAACGGAGAAGAAGATGTGAGGTCAGCAAGTCATCTGAGGAACCCAGGTGTCATCTCAAACAAGCGAAGCTGCCCACTCACCTCACGCCTTCCATTTCTGCAGCACCCTTTATCCGTGTATTCATTATTATTACTGTGTATATATATTGTGTGTGTGTGTGTGTGTGTGTGTGTGTGTGTGTGTGGTTATGTGCAGCTCACAGCACATGGAAAAGCTCATAGCACGTGGGAAAGCCAGAAGGAAAACTTTCCTATGGAGTTGGTTTCCACCTTCTACCTTTACATGGGTTTGAGGATGGGTCCAGATTGCTGGGCCTCCATCAAGGGCCTCTTTACTAGCCGAGCCATCTTACTGAACCCTCATGTTCTTGTAAAATAGTATCTATTGTGTGTATGTGTGCAGGCGCTTGGCAGTCAGGCTGTGACTATGTTTTGGTGGTCAGAGGACAGCCTGCAGGAATCCATTATCTTCTTCTATCAGTGAACTCAGGATTCAGGCTTTATCCACCAAGCCATCTTGCTGGCCCCAATTTTTTTAAAGAATTGTTGTTGTTGTTTTTTCTATCTATGATTGTTTTTGCCTGCATATGTGTATGTAAACTAAGTGTGAACCTGGCACCCCGTGGTGGTCAGGGAGGGTGCCAGATCCCTTGGGACAGGAGTTCTAGATGGTTATGAACTCCATGTGAGTGCTGGGGACTGAACCTGGGCCCTGTGACTGAGCAGCCGGCGCTTTTCATGACTGAGCCATCTCTCCAGCTTCCCCTTTTTTAAACAAATTTATTTTACATGTATTTTTTTATCAGGGAGGTGAGCGCCACGTGTGTGTGGAGGTCAGAGGTAAATTTACAGGAATCAGATCTCTCTGTCAACTGTGTGGGTTCCAGGGATTGAATTCGGGCTGTCGGGCTTGTTGGTGAGTGCCTTTACCTGCTGAGTCATTTCACCACCTTCCCCCCCCCCCCTATACAATATTCCTAACAGGACCTGGAACGCCAAGCTGTACCACCCTTCTCTCCTTCCTAGACTTTCTTTAAATAGCTGCAACGTTGCGTCGTTTGATCTGCGCCTCTGTTTCTCCTTGCCAGCAGTTTAATTAAGATAGAGTCTGCTAGAATGTCACCAGTTAAAAGCCCTTTGTTGACCATTTATCCTCCTTATACTACAGTGTCTGTATCTGATTGTTTGATACTCACTAGTGTGAAAGGTAAAAAATGCCATTCGTGGCGTTACCATTTATATGCACAGGAGGCCCTTTGTGTGCCATTTTGCCTATTCCATGTCCCCATTTTTTTTTGGTGGTGGAGCCTGGAGGCTGAACCTAAGACTTCACATTTGTCCGGTTATTATTCTCCCACTCCCACCCCGCCCTGTACCACCCCACCCAACCACATCTTTGGCCTTACTCCTGCCGACAATAGCATCTCCTTATCTTTATATAGGATAAGTCTGTTTGGCTTGTGAACGGGATGGCTGCCTTCCCCCATTCCTTCTCATGGGTTTCGAGGGTGGAGTTATTGCTTGTTTTGTCATAAGTATTGTGCTCATGTGTCAAGTTCATCGTCTTACTTCAAGCTGTCTGGGAAGCCGTTAAGTTCATGAGCATAACATTCTCAGTTTATCTTTCAGGCAAACTGTCTGGGCTTCACTCTTCACAGCTGTGGCGTCCTTTTCCTTCCTGGGCTTGGTGTCCTCTCTGCTGTTCCCATCTTTACCTGTTATGATGTTGCATCATTTTGCTTTGGGGGTGCTGCTTGTTCACATCACTCCACAGCCATGGACCCAGTCTTTGTGGATTTGGCTGTGGAGACTACTTTTACTGGTAATTGTGTGGCAGACACATGCTGGTTTTCAATAAACAAACAGTTGGTTTATCTTGGTCTTGCACATTGTAAGTACTCAGGTGAATAAAACTTTTTTTTTTTGAAGTGCTGATTGTCTATTTCTAGAAAGTATAGAAGACATTCCTTCGGCAGTAGAAAACTGAATGGCTGGTGATGGTCACTTCGAGTATTTGTATCTGTGAAAAGATAGAGTCATATTCTTGCCTAAGATAATTTTCAAAAGAGGCAAAAAGTGCCTTTTACATAGGGAGCTTTACAAACCAGAGACCCAAAGCCTCACCAGCACCTTTGTTTCCCTTATACACGTGTCTCTTAATTTGCCCAAGAAATAGAAATCACAATAGAGGCATGGCAGTGATGTTGATCAAGTTTAGATCGTAGCATGGAAAGCAGGGACAAGGTATGGAGGAGGCTGAAAGTGTACTGACAGTGTTCTCTCCCTTTTCCCCCCAGATCTATCTAAAAACAGACTGGTGGAAGTGCCGATGGAGCTGTGCCATTTTGTGTCGCTGGAAATTCTCAACCTGTATCACAACTGCATCAGAGTCATTCCTGAGGCCATTGTTAATCTGCAGATGCTGACCCACCTAAACTTGAGGTAGGTTTAACTAGGAAACCCCTGGTCAATGACCAGCACGAAACCGTTCATGTCTACATTCTGCAAAGATGCATTCATCTTCGCAGTTCTTGATCGCACTTGCAAGTAAACCATGGGGATCATTCAAAATGCTCTTTGTCCTAAATGTCCAGGGCCTTGGTGCTGGCCTTCCCCAGATGTCAGGAGGGCAAGGTTCTAAAAGGGACTGATTTACAGAGCTAGCATCACTGTGTCCTCTCTGATGGTGTATGTAAGGATGCTCTTGAGTGACGGTGTGTGTGAGGACGTGAGGTACAGCTTGCCTTCTTAAATGAAGCCAGTGTTTGCAGAGCATGCCCGAGTCTGTTGGATAACGTGGCGAACAAGTCACTACTACAGATTAGCCGTAGTTTCAAGAAAACTGATTCAAGAAAACTGATTCGTGTAAGTCTTGGTTTCAGTCTTTGCAACTAACTGGCTGCTCTGGTCAGGTTCTGGCTCCCTAAATCCTTATCTCACATTGGGATTTCAGGAGAGAGGCTGCTGCTGTTTTATTCCCTCTGTCTTAATGGAAGCAAGCTCCCAGGTTCCAGAGTCTTTACATGCCGCCAGCATGATGTGTAAAGGGCAGGACCTGATCAGTGAGGCTTGTGTTGCTCAAAACTCCCAGCAAACCAGATACAGCAACCCCTTATAACAGATAATTATATCAGTGGGACGGCATGGGTGTGGTGGCCCGCACCTCTGATCCCAGCACTGAGGAGGCAGGGGCAGTTCTGTGAGTTCAAGGCCAGCCTGGACCTCAGAGTGAGTCCCAGAACAGCTAGGGCTACATAGAGTAACCCTGTCTCCACCTCCCACCCACCCCCCTCACCCACACACAAAAGTTTTTTTGGTTTTGCTTTGTTCTTTTGGTTTTGCTTTTTGTTTTAGTTGGCTCCTGAAAACTTTGGGGCTTTCTGCATCTCCGTGGCCAGAACAACAAAGAGAGCTCCTATCGTGTTTCTAAAAGTGCACTTTTTTACTCAGGGCAAACCCATTCCTAGGTGTATTTGTCATCGACCATAACTTATTAATTTTATTTTTTAAAAAGAAAATGTAGAGATGGTTAGGGTGATCTGCAGGTTCGTCTGTCCGACTTTCAGTTCTGTGGGTTTCTGGTTCATTTGTCCAGTTTTCTTGATGTTTCTGCCACAGAAGGACATGCCTTGCATCCCACACAGCAGTGTCTGTAGATTCTGGTTCCCTGACTTCTCATAAATTGTGATTGTTGCCAAAGCAGATGCAGCTCTTCTGTTTGCTTCCCATTTTTGTCCTGTTATAACTTTTTTTTTATCCGAATAGCATACAATAGGTAAATCAGTGTAACGTACTTCACATTAAGTCCATGAGCATCAAGAATATTGGGGCATAGTTGACTATAAAATCCTAAAACACTTGATGATCTAGTCTTTTATGTTTCTTTAAAAATAGTAATGTTGAATTTGTTCTCATGAGTTCTAGGTTGATCTTAGTTAAGGGTAAATCATTGCTGTACTCAAATGAGCAGAAAGAACAAATGGAGTCTGGACCCTCAGAATTCTTTAAGACAAGGAAAGGGCTGGAGAGATGGCTCTACAGTTAAGATCATACTGGCTGCTCTTCCAAAGGACCAAGGCTCAATTCCTGTCACTCATATAGGGGCTCACAACTGTCTATGACTCCAGATCTGGGGGTCTGATACCCTCTTCTGCTAGACATACCTGCAAACAAAACACCATATACATAAAACTTAAAAAATAAAAAAAAAGAAAGAAAAGTTGTTGGTGATGGACAAAGACTAATGCATTGGGCATTCTGTGGTGAATCCCTACGAAAGGGAAGATGAAAGAGGTGAAGAGATTCATAAATGTGCTTTCTGGCTTGGCATCCCATCTCCCAGTTATATTGGTAAATTTTAAAGTGTGGCTGTTTTTCTTTTTTTCACATTTTCTACTTTGAATATTAACATGGGTGAGGCTTACTTTCTTGCACTGAAAATATGTGTTCTTTGAAGAAACATGCTACAAGGAAAAAATAATTAAGAAAAAGCATGTCTCTTACCACCCAGAAGCTTTATGTGAGGGTGTGTAAAACACACGTGGCTAGCCTTTAAGCTTTTTAAAAAACTAGATACGTTATTAGTGTTATTATATTTTATTTTTATTTTATAGGTATTTATTGTTACTATGCTACATTTTAAGTTTCTTTTATATGGGGAATTGTGTGCACCGTGGCATATGTGTGGAGGTCGGAGGGCAACTTCTAGCAGTCATTTCTCTCCTTTTACTTTGTGGGTCCTGGGGACTGAACTCAGACTCGGTGGTCAGTGCCTTTACCCCGTGAACAGTGGCATCCAGATCCTAACATCCCAGTTTTCTGTGATGAGCTCTTCTGACCAAAAGCGGCTCTGCAGGGAAGGGTTTATTTGCCTTATGGCTAAGAGTCCATCTTGAGGGGCGTCAGGTCTGAAGCCTAAAGACTGAGCTGAAGCAGAGGGCATGGAGGGGTGCTGCTTCCTGACTTGCTTCCCATGTCTTGCTCAGCCTGCTTGCTCATACAACCCAGAACCACTTGCGCAGGGATGGCACCACCCATGGTGGGCTGATCGCTTTCACATCAGTCATTAATCAAGAAAATGCCCCATGGGACTCACCCACAGGCAGTTCCTCAGTAGAGGCTTCCTCTTCCCATGTGACTCTTTATTTATGTTAAATTGACAAGACCTAGGCAGCACAAGTAATCGCTTTTGATCCCTCCTATGGAACTCAGTCCGGATAGGAATGTGTTGAAATGTGATGAAGGCAAGTTTTGATGAAACCAAGAAGGTAGAGTTACATCATGTTTTTCAGTCAGAGACTTTACTCCCTGCTTGATGAATAGATTGCAGAGCCGTATCTGCTAGGAACTCTAGAGCAGCTCTAGGTCCCTCGAGCTTGAGTTGTTTCTAGGCTCTTGGGGATGATTCTGGTGGACTGCGTCACGGCTCTTGCCCGAGAACCTTATTTGTGGCTTTTGAAACAGTAGGTGACCGCCATATCTGTTTACTTGCAAATATGTAACCATGTCTAGGCAATGCTGTTGGCGTCCTCTGCGGTGTTAGTAATATCTTGCTTGTGCTGTCTGCGTGACATCTGCCTGACTTAGAGTGGCCCCCCCCACTCCACCTGGCTGCACACGAGGAACTGGAGAGACTCAGGATAGCATGTTTGGGTGACAGCGTTAACAAATACAAGGGTTCACCTCCTTTATATTAAAATTTAAATATATGTACATTTGTCTATATATGTGGACCAGCTTGGGAGTCCATTTTCTCCTTTTTGACATATGTGTCCTAGGGATTGAATTTAGGTGGTCAGGTTTGGCAAGTAGCAGCACCCTTGAGCCATTTGCCAGCCCTGAGTTTATCTCCTTTTACAAGTTCCTTTTCAGTGGTGCTTAGTGCGTGATGCTTGTCTCTGTCTCTCTCTCCCCCCTCTTTCTCTCTCTCACTCTCTCTTCCTCCCCCTCTCATCCCTCTCCCTCCTTCCCTTCCCCTCCCATTAACTGGAAAGAAAGACTTTTTAGATAAAGTAGTGTAAAGAAACTGCATTCCCATGTCTCATGTTTCTGTACTTAAAATTAAGCCTTCATGTTGTTTTGTTGTTTGTGTTGTTTCATTTTGCTTTGCTTTGCTTTGTTTCTGTGAAGGTGGGGGCCAAACTCAGTGCACTGTACAGGGTTTGTGCTCTGTCATGGAGCCACAGCACCAGACACATTTTTACTGTATTTAATATCTCCTTTTCTTAATAAATTATAAGCCAGAATTGCTAATTTTGTACATCCTAAAATAGAAAAGATCCATATAAAGATACTTTGAATTTATGGGAAATGCTCAAAGTTGATTCCATCCCCATGAGAAACGTTGTATATTCTAACAGTGTAAACAGCCACGAATATTTGAGAATGGCCATGGTGATGGTAATGATGATGATGATGGTGATGATGATGATGAGGGTGGGGGTGGGGAAATGGGGCAGGGATATGTTGCAGCTGCTTAGCCAGGTTTTTGGCTGACATGCTCTCTGCTTCGTGTTATCTTCAATTTTCAAATGGCTGCATCTGTGCCAAGAACCTTCATGCCTTCCAGGAGGCAGGATTAATTCACACATGAAAACATCTTTGCCATGAACTCTGCAGTTAGAAACATGAAACTCTTTTCCACATTTTCTAGGAAACAATATTTGTGGAAATTACTGATTTATTGCTGCTTATGTAGCCTGTGTTTGAAGCATCTAGGCTTTTAATCTTTGCTTCTTGGTGTTCACAACCAAAGGTTATGTTAGTTTAGTGTATGTGCCCTCGTGTCTTCCTGTTAGAAAATATCTTTGTCCAAGGAATGTGGCCAAGAACAATAAAAGTGATTGAGCAAGCCTGTTGCTCTATAGCAGCAAACACTTGGAACTGGAAACACCCAGATGAGCCCAAAATCTATTTTAAATGGTTGGAAAGGTGTCAGTGTACTGTAAGAAACTAGCGTAGCCCAGAGGAACGGAGCACTTGGCAGCAGTGAGTGCTGTGAATCTTAGAATGGAGACCTTGGCATAGGAGGCTCAGCTTGGAGATGTTTGGAGATGGAGCTGTCAAAAACTAAACTTCTTTCTAGCATTTAATCAGACCGCTTCCAGGATGAGGGGGGAGTGGGTTTCCTATTCTCAGAGGAAGCGTGACTGGCCGGGCCTCAGAAACCCTGCGTCCCCCATCTTCTGAGTGAGTTTGGAGCTGTCGCCCTCGAAGAGGGTTGTCTGGTTCACGAAATGTTATCACGCTGTAAAAGGAATGCATGTTGGCTGCCATCTCTGTGGCCTGGTATCCTTTTTGGCTGCTAAACAATGTGCAAAAAGAGCCAACTTCCTGATGGTCATATAACCAGTATCCCCGCATTCTTCTGGGACTCGTTCTCAGAAAGAATCTTTAATTCTCAGAACACTCGCTCTCTTATTTGAGGGACCCTGGGCCAGGGCAGCCTTAGAATTCACAGTTGTTTCTTTGTTGTTGTTGTTGTTGTGAAATAAAAATTAACTTTCGTAGTTCTCTTGTCTTATGCTGCCATTTCTAAAGAAGCTATGTGGGGCAAAACAGTGCATCTAGAAAATTGGGAAATTGATACCGTTTTTTTTTTCTGAACTTGGAAGGAGTTTTGTTTCAATTGATACAAATTAAGTCCCCTCCTATTTATGAGGCTCTTTTAAAGGGAAAATGTGAGCACTTGTGTGTATGTGTACACCTGCATGTGTGTGTTTGTGTGTGTATCCGTGTGTGCTTGTGTGTCTCAGTATATGTATGTATGCATGTGTGTATGTGATGGTCATGTATCTTATGAAATCTCAGATACACAGAAACTCCAAAACACAGTGAACCAGGTTGGAATTTGACACTATCGATCTTAAAATGTAAGTGCATTTTCCGTGGAATGGTAGACGTGAAAGAGGCCATTGGGACTTATAGCCTACATAGTACAGCTGTCTACATATGGCTGAAGCCTTGGTTTTCCTAGGGCTCCCCAGGCATTTGTTATTACGGTGGAATATATAGGCAGTGGGTCCTGAACCTTAGGGTGTGTTTGTGAATTGCTGTGTGTAAAGTGCGTGTGAGTTTATGTCTCTTTGTTTTGTGCTGGCAGGCTACCAAACACAAGTAAATTAATAATGGGATATTTCTTACCAAATTCCATTCCTTTTAGTGTAGCCTGCACTTGGCAGGTCTTCGGAGGAGGGTTTTTCCATTCTACACACCTGATCACAGATGTTTTAGCTGACTGTTTGTATTGGGAGAAAAAAAAAAAGCCAGCAGCACAAAAGCGACATTGTGCTCTCCGCCTGAGTTTGCTGCCTTTGTTTTCTGCTCTGTTTCTGATCTTTACAGGGATGTGAAGATCTTTGTGCCCCCAGAGTAGCTCTCTGGAAATGAGGTGAATACTCACTGAATTTACTACAGATACTTCCCTTCACCTACGGTGATTCTCAGTGTTTACTCCATAGTCCCAAATCGTCAAGCTCCAGATTGCATTTATTTTTCTAACTAGACCAATAAAACTCCTTTGAAACATTGCCTTTCCATCAGTGATCAACTCATTACATTTCCTGTAAAACTCTGGCAGTTAATATACTGTGTTATAAATAGTGCTGTATATGAGAGAGACGGGAGAAGAACATATATATATATGCATGTGTGTGTGTGTGTATGTGTGTGTGTGTGTTATACATGCACACATATAAAGACAATAATCATTGTCCACCAGCACCACTGGACATGACAGCACTAAATGAGCAGCCTCTGGGGTAGGTGTGAGCCGAAGAGAGATTTGAGTCACACTGTGTGAGGAGTGACAGGAATGAGTTGTTCTGCTGCTTTGACGTGTCACAGATCACCGAGCGCTTCAACCTCATTGAGTGCCATCTCCACTGCCTTCCATGCTCTGTAGAACCATTTCATGAACCTGCAAGTAGTTGGTAGGGGATTTTTCAGGGGACAGCCTAAGTGTGGAAACAAGAAAAGGGCTTTCGATGTGAGCTCTGCTGTAGTTCCTCCTTCTAGTCTTTAAACTGTAAGTCTGTGTGTTCTTTTCTTTACTCTTTTTTTTTTTTTTTTTTTTTTTTAAAGAAGGTTGTTTTTGAGACAGTGTCTCACTATGTAGCCATGGCTGGCCTGGAACTTGAGACCAGGCTTGCTTCAAACCTCAGATTTAGAGAGATCTGCCTACCCCTGCCTCCTAAGTGCTGGGATTAAAGGCATGCACGATCAAGCCTAGCCCCCAGGATTATTTTTAATTAAAGATAAGGTGTGTGTGTGTGTGTGTGTGTGTGTGTGTTCGTTCTCCCAGTTAGTTTTTTATTTTATTATCATTGATCCTTTATTTTCTATTTCACTCATTTCTGGTCTGATCTACCTGGTTTCTTTCATTCTATTTTGACTACAGGTTTATTCATTTTTTCTAAACCTGAGCCAAGCTTGTAGTCCTCTGCCTCAGCAGCCATAGTTCTGGGTTATATGTAGTCTTATGCCGTCGTGCCGGCTTTACCTTTCATCTCTTATAAGAGCTTTCAAGGTGTGAGTACCTTAGTACATAGAGCTTTGGGTGGATGCTAAATACTTTTTGAAAATAATTTACTTATTTTTATGTTATGTACATTGGTGTTTTGCCTGCAGCTGTGAGGGAGTTGTATTCCCCCAGAACGAGAGTTACAAACAGTTGTGAGCTTCCATGTGGATGCTGGGAACTGAACTTGGGCTTTCTAGAAGAGGAACCATTGCTCTTAACCACGGAGCCTCCTCTCCAGCCCCTATGTTAAATATTATTATATGCAGTATTTTAGTTTCTGGCATTACAGCAAATTGCAGGACAATTAATATAAAATGACTATGATTTATATAGTTATTGAGGCTTACAAGATTGGGCAGCTCCATAAATTTGGGTCCTTGGGATGGGTAGTGTGTCCTGACCAAAGTGTGTGATCAAAAAACAAAACAAAAACAAAAATCTAATCACCACAAACAGGAAGCAAAGAAACAGACAAAATGGGGCTCCTCTTCCAGAATATGCTCCAAGTGACTTAAGAATACCCCAAAAGGCTCTACCCACCCTCTCAAGACCTATAACCTCTCCTATCCTAAGATCACCACCCCATGTGCTTTGAGTTTCTATAGAGTTGCTTTAAGGTACCCTTTTAATATTTATTTTGAATTTGATTCATTGTTTGAAGGGACATATCCTGATTGTAGATTCTTTAGATTGTTCAAGATTTTCTTTATAGCCTGTACAATTCATTCCACGAATAGCTCATGTGTATTTGCTGGGGAAAATAATATATAGATATAAAGAAAATTGTGGATGACTTTTCAATTTGGGATTTACATCTCTCCCGCTGGAACCCATTTTGTGTCTACTGAGATTTTCATTGTTGTGATTAGATAACCGAGCAAAGCAGCATGAGGGTGGAAAGGTTTGTGTCAGCTCAGGGTTTCAGAGGCCTTCCTGGATCCTGCTCCGGAGGGAGTGGCTGAGCCAGGCTGCTCCCCTTGTAGCAGCCAGGAAGCAGCTAGAGAGGAAGCCTGTGCTAATGGGCACTACTTCAGAATTTTGTCATCACATGAAAGAGTTGTGCAGCAGTGAGCTCATTGAACACAGCTATAGCTGGACAAAAATATTTCCTGGAGGTTGTGAATATTTTTCCTTCTATACCAAGTATCCTTAGCACTGTGAGGGACCTGTTGCCTGAAGGCAGGTGGTGGAGTGGGACTAGAGAATGGCCTGTATGCTTTGAGGACAGAAAGTGGCTTTCGGTTGGTCAGTGATTTGAATGGGAGCCCTACAGAGAGCTTGAGCAACAGGTTATGACCGCTATCCCCTTTGTGGATGATGTGTACCATGAGACCACTGTGCCCTGATGTGCCCTGGAAAACAGCTTAACGTCACTACGGTGACCACTGAGTGTCTGACGGCAGTGCTGACATCGACAGGCACTTCCATAGGCTAGCCAGGAATCCTCTTACCACTCTCTTACCTAAAGGAAGGTTCTCTTCATTATTCCCTGGGAGTCACCAAACTGTAATACTTAGATCTTCATAAACCCCATCGTAGGGCTCTGTGGCTTATATTAACACGATCACAGTGCAGGCAGGATGTAGTCGATTGTGGCTCAGAATGATGTTGCCTGGTCCTGTTGGGGACGAAGCAGAAGGGTTCATATATCTTTCATGGTTTCTGGGAACTTTGCACTGGTTCATGAGGAGAAAAGACACTCATGACCTGTCAAAAATAATGGAATTCTGTTTGGTAATGACGCCAGTGACATTTTCCTTCTGCAGCCTTGATCTCTCTTTTCTGGTGACTCCTCTGCCTCTTTGCATTTCTTCACTGTTCCCAAGTCTGAGTATTCTTTCTCTTCCTCCACTTATTTAAATCTGGGGGTTCCCAGAGTTTTGATCCTTAGCTTCTACTAAGACCTCCTGCCTCCCATTTCCCATGTCTCTTTTCCACTGTTTGGCTCTTTTGAATGCCATTCCTCACTTCCTAAATTGCCTGATACCCAGGTCCTTCTTGGATATCTTGTTTGTATCTCAAAATCCAGCATGAGTTGAACTAAGTGTAGATGTTTGAATGAAAATTTCCCTGTAGACTCACATGTTTGAATACTTGGTCCCCAATTCCTGATGCTGTTTGGGAAGGCTTAGTGGGTGTGGCCTTACTTGAGGAGGTGTGGCTCTTTGAGTGGCTGGCAGGCTTTGAGCTTTCAGTAACCTCAGGCAAGTCCCAGTTCTCTCTGCAGTTCCAACTGCCTGCTGCCTACTACTTCCTCTCCGACATCATGGTCCATTTTACCTCTGGAATCAGAAGCCAAAGGATCCTTTCTTCTCTATGTTGCCTTGGTTATGGTGTTTTACCATAGCCAGTTACTCTTTAGTAACTGAAACTGAAGACATTTCTTGTGTGTCTTGGCTTCTTTCTCACCCTCATTTGTGCTTTTAGTCTTCATCTCCATCAAATCTGCTTGAGATCTCAGAATTATTTTGACCCCTTTCCTTCCGTGTCTTTTGCACTAATCAATCATTAATTAGTAGTACAGCATTTTATTACCTCCCACTGGAAAGTTTGTGCCTTTATCCTGCCATTTTTCCGGCTTCCCATTGCTGTTTAAATTATCAGAATGAATGTATGGAGGGACGACCAACAAGCTTAGTAATCCTATCGCTAAGAAGGCAGGTGGATACCGAGAACTTGCTGTCCAGTTAGCCTGTGCTATTTGGCAAGTTAGAGGCAAATGAAAGATCCTGTCACAAAAAAACAAGATAGATGGCTCCTGAGGAACAACTCCTCAGGTTGTTTTCTTGCCTACGTACACGTGCGAGTGTGTGTGCACGCACACACACACACACCCCACACAAACACATACATATAACCACAAACCTATGTTGTTGGTTCCACAAGTTTTTGATAAATCAACATTATCACAGATATCAGTGTTTCGTTCTCTTTGAAAATTCCCCCTTAATTTTTAAACATTTATTTCCATTTTTAAATGAAGCAGATTTCAAGCACTAGCTTTTACAGTGAATGCCATGCTCTTTGAATTTAAGAATGCTTGGAAGTAAAGAGAGGAATTACCCATTATCTCTTCAATCTGTGGACATTGCTTAGCAGCGGCTGCTACCCAGTTTGGGTGCAAAACTATGGAATGTTTTAAGCAGCGAGTTATTTATACTCAAGAGGAGACTGATGGGCTGTTATTGTGGGAAACCAGTGCAGTTGTGGTACCCATATATGGTACAGGCATGCACAGCTGAAAGGGCATGCAGCCGCTATTGCAAAATTGGGCTGAATTCTGAGGCGTGGCTTTGAAGGTCCACTCTGGAGGCCTGGCTTTGATACAGTTCTTCTTTCAAACCGAATCCCTAACCAGCTCAAAACATGCCTTTCACATGTGTGGGCATGAAATTAATTGGCATGGTTTCCAAGAACCCAGTTAGGTTTTAATTGAAATAATAGTTCTGTGTTTCTAGTTTTAAGGCATTTTAAGTTTGCAAATGAGGGTCATGGTCAGGCTGTAGTTTGCAAAATTGCTTCAAAGAGAGGTTTAAACTTGGGCTCCCATATTGGACGTATGCTTTTAACTTAAATCCTTCCTTTGGGCTGAGGTTACGACCCTGGCTTCAGTTCCCAGCACTACTAAGTAAATAAACTTTCCGATTGAAGAATTAATGTATCGTAGTATTATTTTGCTCTACAGTTAGACAAAAAGGTAGTCTCTAGTTGATTTTAGCTTTATAGCATACAATTAAAGTGCATCAAAACTATCCCAAGGTAACTCAAAGGCAGGCCCCTGTAGTTAATTGTTGAGACACATTTCTACGGAAGTGAAGGGCCTGGAGGGAGGTGTTGTGATGAAGGGAAGGACTCAGTCATTAAGGGAAGGCCAGGGTGAGACGCTTTGCCAGGGTGGGCTTTTCAGGAAGGAGGAAGCAGGAAAAGGAAATGGTTCTCTATGGATATTGTTCTCTGCTCCGTGTGTATGAAAACTAGCAGGTGTCATATGCAAAGCAGCAGACAAGTTGTGCTGCTATAATGGAAGGCGAGCGGATTTCACACCAAAGAGTAAAAATAGAATCAGGTGAGGTATCCCATAAGAAAGAAGGCCTCCTGGCCAAAGTTGCTGCTGCTTCCTGAGGTCAGGTGCCAGCATGGACAGTGATGATGCAGCTGTCAGTACAGGATGTTTAGGTACAGATGTTTAGGTAGTCTCTCCACCGGGAGCAGCAGAGGCCGAGCCTGGTGTGGCCACACTGAAACCAGCCCTGCGGCTCCTCAGGCCTGAAGTGTTCTCTTAACAGCTCTGTGAAGGTTAATAATTTCACATTGCTGTTTCTGTGACTGTCTGAAGACCTGGGCATGTATCCTAGGATTCGTGTTTTGCTAGGGAAAGGTGCTGGAGTGGGAGATGATGAGGAGAAAGGCTCCCTGGTGGAGCTTGCCCTAGTCCTGACTGTCTGCACTCAGGATAGGAGTAGGCTGGGGTTAGAGCCTGTTTGGCTCTCCTTCTTTAAATGATTGTATTTATTTTTAGCTGCCATATATTTTCACTGCTTGAACATGGAATCACATTTTATTCTGCTCTTTTTTTTTTCTGTTAGAGAATAAGATAGCCTTCCTAATGAAAAACAAACAAACAAACAAACAAACAAACCCAGGAATTATTATAAACTTCTTAGTATTATAAAATCTCATCTGACTTAAGTAAAATTCTCCTGATTGTCCTACACATTTTTAATGTTCTGTTTGATGTGGGGTGTCTTGACCAGTTCCATACTTAACAAGTACTTGTGTCTTGTAGGTCTCCGGTGATGTCTCCCCTGCCTTGCTTCTGATGTCATGCTAGTCAGTGCTTAAAAGCAGCTGGAATTTTAGCCATTGAGGACAATAAATTGAACTAGCTGAGCACACGTCTGCCCTTGTTAATTTTCTTCTATAAACCATCTTAGTAGTTAGATACAGATGGCTTCGCTTTTACGTATGGACTTAGTGATTGGCTAAACACTTTTGCATCTAGAATCTCATGCTAGGCGGGTCTTTTAAAATATGCTTCACATTTGTATGTGTGCGTGCGCTCCCATGTGTACACATGTGAGCCATAGAGCACACGTGGAGTGTATATGCATGTACATATGTAAGCCAGATAGCACATGTATGGAGTGTATGTATCTGTGTGTATGTGTGTGTGTAAACATGTGAGCCATATAGCATATATGTGGAGGTTTGAGGACAACTCTCTGCAGAGTATTTGCTCCTGGGGATCAAATTCAGATCAGCATGGTAGTAAGCTCCCTTACCCACTGAGCCGTCTGACCAGATCCGGGTAGAGCTTACTGTGTGCCTTCTTCAGCCATCAAATGGCTTACCTCAAGCTATAGAAAGGAATGTTTTGGCAAAGGTGGGATTTGAATTCCTGCCTCTTGGTTACAGAATTGGGGAGCATTCTACACAGTAGTAAAAACTGCAGAGTAGATACATCTGTGATTAACATTTTCTATAGATTATTTCTAAGTCAGCTCTCTGTACCTTTATTAAGTAAAAGCTCTCTCTCTCTCTCTCTCTCTCTCTTTCACACACACACACACACACACACCATATTCTGTAGAATTAGAGGGGAAAGAATATTTTTCCTAGTGAAATCAGATAGTGTTACGTGTCTGTGCTTTTTAAATATATTTTTTTCAAATAACCCTGAAATAAGCCAACAAAAAGGAATCAGTTTAGGCCCTTAGAATGGACACTGATAAGTTCTTCAGTCAAAATACATATAAATAAAACTAAACCCATCAGAAACGTCTTGGCTTGTGAATCCCTTAGTTTAGGAAGACAGGGCAGGGTGCTGGTGTTTGAAAATTCACCTTGTAGATTTTGGCATGAAACTACCTGGAGCTGTGTTACTTGGTTTTTTGGTGAGGAGGTAAACACCTGAGGAGTTACTCAGCTGAGAACGCCAGAAGTGATATCATAGGACCAGAAGCCAGGCGTCCGTCCCTCTCCTCACTCCCTGGCCTTGTCTACCCAGGCAGGCAGGGACAGTGTCAGGAAGAGTAGGAAGAGCCTCCTGCTGTGAGGACAAGGAATCTCAAGCCATCACAGGTGAACCCATGACTGTGTGTCAACAAGCTCTTTCCACTACAGACCAACTTGTTTGTAGAGAGTGACAAAAGGAATCAACAACAAATAAAATTAGTTTTTTAGACGGACCTCACTGATTAGATTTGAGGGTAAATACTGGCTTATTATACCTTATCAGGTACCCTGTGGCCTTTTCCTTAAATGTTCTTTCCCTGAAGGGTCTGTTTATAACCTGGAGGCTGGCAGGAGGCAAGCGTGGAGGACTGGGGCCCCTGGGTCTTGCCGGAGAGAAATAGGTGTCAGACGAATGGCTTCAGCAAGCTCCGCTGCTGACATCTGCAGTGGACAGGTGGCCAAAGGGGTACCTTTGCTCCCCCCTTTATGAGTTCTTCCCTTGGGGACTGTGGGTCTTTGTTTACCCACTTGTGTTTCAAACCTTGGACTCTCATAGAAACTGGGGATAATCCAAAAATACCTTGTGACAAAATATATGTGATAGACACTGTAGGAACAGGTGGGTGGCTCTGGAGAAGCATGCCTCTGCCTGTGCCATGCTTTTATCGTGACTAAACTATTAGATCCGTGGACTTGAGGAGTGCTAAGCAGTTTTTGGTGTAAAAAGCATTCATTCTGCCAAAGAGGCCACAGATGTTTTTATAGGCTTAAATTTTTTTTTTCAAAGTGTGTGTGTGTGTGTGTGTGTGTGTGTGTGTGTGTGTGTGTGTGTCTTTGAAGGTCAGAAGAAAGGTGGTCCTAGAGTTAGAGGTAAAGGTGGTCGTGAGCCACCCAGCGTGGGTGTGGGACCCAAACTCAGATCCCCTGGAAGAACAGCAGGCACTCCACCAAACCACTCTCCAGTGTCCAGAAGTGCGCTTGCCCTTAAACAACTCCAGAGAGAGTGAGCCAGCACCACAGAGCTTTGTTTTTGGTGCTGTGATTATGACTCTGTAGGTGTGTCACTGGCCTGGGTAGGTGCCTGCCTCAGGTGGCGAGACCCAGAGGAGTATAGGAAAAAAATCTCAAGGTGGCTTGGAAAGTAGAAATTTTGGAAATATCTATTCCTTCCTCCCCCACCCCCGCAACCCTCCCTAGAAAGTTGAGCTATGCCTTCGTACTAAGAGAATTGCCTGGTGAACGTTCCTTTGGCTTCACAGTTTCACCTTGTGGAAGAGGGTATTTATAAACGTTGTGCTTTTAGAGACTGGTCTGTAACCCAGGCCTTCCTTCTCCCTCGGCTTCCATAGTGCTGGATTATAGGTGTATACCACCTGCCTGGTTTACATATTATGAATATTTCATAATCACAAATGGCGATGTGAATTATTTACAGGTCACCTTTTAATAACCGAGCTATCTTTCTGTAGGTGGCTACGGAGCCCTTCTCAGAGCTTGAGAAAAGCCAGCAGGACGCCAAGGGGACTGTTATTTAACCAGTTCTGTAAGCAGGTCCTTGGAGATAGGAGAGGGACAGCCTGGGGCCCACTTCTACCTCTGCTGTCCCCCGAGATGAGGGAAAGTGTCAGTGTGTGTTTGTGTGTGTTTCTGACCCAGGAAGGTAGCAACCTGGAGCCAGGTCACTAGAGCCAGGGCCCCTGGGAAGCCCCCTCACTCCCCTCTGCTGCTACAACTTCATGGAAAAGCTCTTCTGCCCAGTTGTGGAAACAGCTTTCTTGCAGATCTGAGCCACAGGAGAAATGGTTGATGGGCTACTTCTCGCCCTAATAGAGCTAGCTAAGAACCGAGTGCCAGGAATAGGAGTGACATTGAGGTGTTGGTTAAGGGAGAGCCAGATTAGACAGGCTCTTTGCTCAGCGTCCACCCATAGGCTAGAGATGCCCTTTGGCGGACCAGATTCCCGCCCCTTACCATGTGCAGGGGAGCTGGGGTTTCTGGTGTAGCATATACCCATTGTAATGCACAGGGCATGTGCTTATCAACGAGTGTTCACAGATAGGAACACCCATGTGACTGTTCCTACATTAGTGTAGTTTATCTTGTTACAGGATGTTTCTTTTCTGATTGTAAAAACTCCTGTAGGAGTTTCAGAAAACAGGACAAAGTGTGAAAAGGAAAATAAAAACCACTTATTAGATACCCCCAAGTGACCACTAATGATATTTGGGTAGGTTAGAAACCCATCTTTCTGACCGAGACTTCCCTAAGTCTTTTGCCTGGGGCACAGCATTGAAGTGTTGTGCACGTGGGCACAAACACACGGAAGTTTTTAATGGTTGCATTCACGTGATGTTGGCTTCATCCTCGGAATAATGGGGGAAGGAAGTCGGAGAAACTGTAACCCATCTGTGTCTGAGCTTGCTAGTGGGACAGAGGGCTTTGTGTCAGGAGGAGGCTGAATTAAATGGCTGATGTGAGCATGTGACGAGTCAATCAAGTTTCATTAATGACTCTCTCTGTCTTAGAAAACCAAACAGGGACAGTAGGAAGTTCAGAGACTTCTGCGTGCTCTATCTCTTCCTGCAGAGTGGAGCAGAGCCGCCATTTGGCTACCCTGGGAAGCTGATGCCCTCTGGGTTCCAGGCGTTCTTTGGTAGAAAGCTACCTTTCCTTTTTTTTTTTTTATTTTTATTTTTTTTTTTTTTTAACAAACAGTGTCTTCAGAGTACTGGTTGCTTTGGTCCTGTCTGACTGAGTTTCCTGTACATGTTGTCAGGAGAAAACAGTGGCATCAGTCAGGCAGCGTTCTGTTAATGTAACAGTTAACAAAAAGAGAGAAGGTTTGCTTTGGCTTTTTTTTTTGTTAAGTTCTAGTCTAGTCAGTAGGCCCCATTGCTTTGGGGTCTGGGGTGGCACATGATGGAAATAGCACCATGCTACTCTTGGAAGTTGGTGGGCTTTTTTAATTTTTATTTTATGTGCATTGCTGTTTGGATGATTGTGTGTCTGTGTGAGGGTGTTGGAGCTCCTGCAACTAGAGTTACAGGCATTGTGAACTGCCATGTGGGTGTTGAGAAGCAAACCGTGCTCCTCTGGAAGAGCAGCCAGTGCTCTTAACCACGGAGCCGCCTCTCCAGTTCCGGTGGTGGGCATTTAAGAGGTAGCCTGTAGCACTGGGCCCCTGGGAACCATTTATGGTCTGAGCTCTGGCAACGCCTGCTCCCAGTGCTTTTGGTTTGAGAGAATGCTTGTCCTGCTGCCTCCTTCCGTCTTCCTGTCTTTCTGTCCTTCTGGTCAAGAAGCTCATGGCACCGCACTGTGCAAAGCTGCATCCTACCGAAGGCCCCTTTGTGTGTGTTTATAACGTACATGCAGAAGCTGGTGTGGATGATTTGTGTAAGGTGGAGTGATCATACCTGATGCTTAGCATCTTCCCATCCTCAGACGGTGGTCATGTGTCTGATGGGAAGCCCTCAGCCAGTCAGTGATACTGAAGGGTGTAATGGACAGCGGAAGGCTAACTCACCTGACCCCAGAGTTCTGCTTCAGAACCCCAGAATTCATTCATTCTACCAAATTGCTTTTTTTTTTTTTTCAGAATTTCAAATTTCTTTTTTAAAAAGTTTTAATTTTTAAAAATTGAAAATACTTTCCCCCCCCACAAACTATATTAGTTGCCTCACTTCCAAGTGTCCCCAGGTCCTCCCACCTTCCCACGCACCTGAGTCCATAACCTGTCTCTTTTTCTCTGTCTCTGTCTCACTCATTAGACAACATATAGGATTCTAGCAAAGTAAAATAAGGTAAAACCAAACAGACACATGCACAGAAGAAAAGAGAGCTGAAGACAAAGCACAAGAAACACCTGCAGATGCAGAGACACACCCATTCGCACACATAGAAAGCCCACGACAACCCCAAACTGGAAACCATGACATACAAACAAAAGGCATGGTTAAAAAGAAAAAAAATCTACACTTAAACATTATGAGCCAAAATAAATAAATAAATAAATAAGTAAATAAATAAATAGATAGATAGATAGATAGATAGATAGATAGATAAATAAATGCATAAATAAAACAAAAAAACCTCTCCCAAACCACTGTTCAATTCACCTTATGTTGGCTGTCCACTGATGGGCATGGGTACTGCCCTGAAAAGTTTGTATATCCAGTGAGACACAATTTAAGAAAAGTATTTTTTTTCCTTTCCAGGCAGCTATTAATTGGAGATCGCCTCTGGGTTAGCTTATGTCCACTTCCCCCCTTCACCTCGGAGACCACATCTGGCTTAGACCTGTGACGGCCCTATGCATGCCGCCACAGCCTCCGTGTGTTCATATGTGTGTCTGCCGTGTGGTATCCGGAAGGCCTGGCTCTTACAACCCTTTTGCTCCTCCTCCTCCACAGAGTTCCCAGAGCCTGGGCAGGAATCCCCTTTGGAACTGAGTTTCCCAAAGTTCCTCACTCTCTGTAGACTGTCCAGTTGTGGGTCTCTGTATTTGTCCCCGTGTTCTGGAGGAGGACGCATCTCTGATGGTGGCCGAGCAACACACTGATCTTTGTCTATGGCGGAATGTTGTTAGGAGTCATTGTATTGCTACAGCTTTGCAGCAGAACGATAGTATTTGGCTTTCCCTTGGTCCAGGGCTTATCTAGTGTCAGGCTATTGGCCACCTGGGCAGTGTCAGGTCGGGGTCCCCTCTCATCGAGCGGGCTTTAAATGCAGTCAGGCTGAGATTGGTTACGCTCACGCCCTTTGTGTCACTTTTGTCCCGGTGTGTCTTGCATGCAGGTCACCATTGCAGATGGACCGTTTTACAGCTGCCTGGGTATTTACCCTCCCTTCTCTTTTGGTAGAATGCTAGTATCTTCTCCGCCATAACACTAGTTGAGTAGGCTTAAGGCTCTTGACGGGCCCCAGCTTGGCTTTTCCATGTTTCAAGAGTGGCACAGGTGTTGTCTTCAGCAGTTGGCCTTACTGTTAGGCTGTGGAGAGCCACCAATAGCCTTGGCAATAGCCTGGGTTGTTCGTGGGTTTCCGCGGGGTTCCTTTGGCCCACAACTCAATTAGATGCGACCTATGCCTAGTATCGGAGGATTCCCTTGGGCGTGAGAGATGTCTTGTTGTGGCTTTGTATCCTGGTTGTTTGGTGAGTCCACTTAGATTTTTTTTTTAATATTTATATATATATTTTAAGAAGCTTCTACTGTAGTAGGTTTTCCTATAACCCTGCAAATGGTCCTTAGTGTTAGGTGTCCCTTCCATAGCCCCTCCCTTACCCTACTTGCCCCGTCTCCTCCCTGTGTGATGCGCCTGTTCCAGTCCCCCTCATCCATCCATTACTATCCTATTTCCCCTTTCTAAGAAGATCCCTTCCTCCTCTTAGACCCTTACTCTATACCTAACCTCTGTGGCCATATGGACTGTAGCTTGCTTACCGAAGACTTAATAGCTAGCATCCACATATATTCAGATACATATCACATTTCTTCTTTAGCATCTGGATTATCTCATTTAGAATCATTTTCACCAGCTCTATCCTTTTCCCTGCGAATTTCATTTTTTTTTAATAGCTGAGTAATAGACTGTTGTGTAAGTATGTCACGTTTTCATTATCTATTCATCTGTTGAGGCTCTTATGAAGAGAGCAGCAATGAATATGGCTGAGCAAGTGTCTCTGTCATAGAATGAAGCATTCTTTGGTTATATGCTCAGAGTGGTATAGCTGGTTCTTGAGGCAGATCATTTCCCATCTTCCCGAGCAACCGCCACACTGCTTTCTCTAGTGGCCATTCGAGTTTGTCCTCCCACCAGCAATGGAGGAGTGTCCCCCTTACTCTGTATTCCAAATAGCATGAGCTGTCATTTGCTTTACTAGTCTAGGCTCTTCTGACTGGTGAAAGCTCAACGTTAGTCATCAAATTTCATTTTGGTACTTGTTATCCAATCTTGTCTCTCCACGCCTCCATTCAGTGCTTTCATAGACAGAAGTATTGGGGTTTTTATATTTGGAAAATATCTTCTCATATTCACAGGTGGGCATGTTTCTGCAGGCCTGTGATTCTAGTGCTATGGATGCAAAGGCAGAAGATTATGTAAAGCCATCCTGGGCTATGGAGGGATGCCAGGCTGGCCAGGGCTACTTAGAGAGCCCTTATCTCAAATAACCCAAAGAAAAACGTACTCCCCAACAAAAGAGAAATTGACCACAGGCAGCATCATGACGTGGCCTCTCTGTTTACATGTGTTTTTGTTGTATTGTCTTTACAGTCGAAATCAGCTGTCTGCCCTGCCTGCCTGCCTGTGTGGCCTGCCTCTCAAAGTCTTAATCGCAAGTAACAACAAGCTTGGATCACTGCCTGAAGAGATAGGTCAGCTCAAACAGTTAATGGAGTTGGTATGTTACTGATTTCTAAGATGCTCTTGTTTATTAACCGACCGTGGCCGTTAAAAGTCCCGTGAAAGGCTTGTTACAGAATAGCAAGGGGAAGTCTGATCATCCTTTCCTGTAGCTATAACAGCATACCCGAGATTGGGAGTTTTGTACAACAGATTGTGTCGATCACAGTTTTAGAGGCTGAAAGCACACGATCGATTTGGGCACTGCTGAGGGACTTCCTCATGCACCGCTGATGGCATCATGGCAGGAGCAAATGTGTGAGCACGTGGCTAGATAGGAAGCCAAGGAGAGGGAGGGACAAGTTTTGCTCTTTTATAATGATTCACTCTGACTGGCTGTTACTGGGATCCTGCAAGCACTATGATAGAGAACCCTGTCCAAGAGCATTCTCTGGTCTCCTTCACTAGGCTCCACCCATTAAAGGATCCCCCTACTTCTTAACACCACCAGCCTGGAGCCAACAGGGAAACCACAGCAGGAGCCTCCCCTTTGGAGGCAGTGTGTGGTAAAGGCGTGAAGTGAGGAGACACGAAGCTGGCAGTCATGCTGGGTTGGTCACGGTTCCTGAAATTTACAGGACTTGCCCGTGGATCACACCGCCTGAATTTCACAGGCTATGCAGCTCCTGAGGTTGACAGGTTATGGTAGAGTAGCAGGGTAATTTTGGCAGATTGCATATACATCCAGAAAAGTATGGATAAATCAGAAATCACTTCTGACAAGACACTTACTGAACTCAGGTCAGGGAGAGCTGGGCGCTGTGATTCTCTGAGGAGTCTGGCATGTCTGAACAATGCTCTCTCCAGTTCTGGACACAAGCTGTGTGTCCCTTACGAACTGAGCTGATCCCACTCCTTGTTCCACAGCTCAGTACTGCTATAGTCCTGCTTCAGAGCTTCAGAGTGCCTGCAGGTTGTAGAAGCCGGGCAGCGCAAGCTCTTGACCTCTTGTGTTTTTTGAGGCAGGGTGTCTCTGTGTAGTGTTGGCTGTCCTGGAATCCCTCTGTAGACCAGGCTGGCCTCAGACTCACAGAGATCCCCCTGACTCTGCCTCCCAGAGTGCTGGCACCACCATGCCTGGCTGCTCTTGACCTCTTGACCAAAGGAACCTAGGCTAGGGAGGACAGTGACATACGAAGTTCACTGTTCATGGTAACTTGAGCTTGAAGCACCCTCATCAGTGGGACTGTCCAGTAGCCATCCAAGGCAAATGAACAAACAACAACAACAACAAAACGTGGTTCAAATGTAGTGGTGGCCATATTGAAACAGTTAAGAGAAACTCTCTTTTTGTAATATTGTACTTAACTTTAGAGAGGTGAAGCATTATGACCCCAGTATGTCCATGACAGAAAACTGTCTGTTTGTACTCAGCCTTTCCTACCAAGTCCAATACGAGTCATCCAGGGGTCATGTGCCACACTTAGGATCAGCTACATACTGGGTGCTCGGTGCTCCCAGGGCTGGCACTTTGATGACAGCTCCTCAGCTTTGATGTGCTCTCTTCTAGCTCCCCCTGGGGCTGGGCAAGTGTGCTTTTAGTAAAAAGATTTGGGGTGGGGTTGTGCAGTGGGTTGGCTCAGTAAGTAAAAGGAATTTGTCACCGAGCCTGATGACTTGAGTTCAATCCCTTGGACCTACATGGTGGGAGGGGAAACCCGACTCCCACAGTTGTCCTCTGACCTCTGCATGTGTACTGTGGCATGCACACACACTAATTAAAAAAAAAAAAAAAAAAAAAAAAAAAAAAAAAAAAAAAAAAAAAAAACCCAATGTACAGCATGTATTTGTGAGGCAGGTGAAATCTACTAATGATCTATGGCCAGCCTTGGTTAAGGTCACAGACTAAAAAAATAAAAGATCATTTTCCATCCATTCTCATTTATCTTTGATTTAGTTTTATTTATTTATTTATTTTGCCTAAAATAGCAGTGTTACTCTACGTAACTGTGTCATGTCAGATTATTTTTAGTTATCAATTGGGGAATGAGTTCCCTGGAGGGCCAGATGTCATTCTTGAGCAGGAGGCTTTTGTTTTTGAGGTTACAGGTTAGCAATTTGTTTAAAAAAAAAAAAAGTTGGGCACTCCCCAGAGCATTGAGAAAACTCACCATTTAAGGCTTGTGTGCTGAGGAAATCACAACCCACTGCCCTATAAGCATTGTTTGTTGGCTGTTTTGGAAAAGCTGTTTCAAACGTTTTCACATCAGAGTGTTCTGAATAGAGTCAGACCCACTTCTGAGTGTGGACGAACATTCCAGAGTTCCTGTCCACTTTAGAAACAAAGCCCAAATACCTCAGCCATCAGAAAGAAAGCAGCTGTTTCTTCTTCTTCTTATTTTTTTTTTTGCAAGAAAGTCAAGCTGCAAAACGCCATCTCAACCTTGCCTTTACATTACAGTGACCTGAGAGTCTCAAGACAGACAGTATCCGTGTCAGCCATTTCTGTGCACAGCCATTGCCCCGCACAGCCATCACCCTGCAGAACCATTGCCTCTGCCCCACACAACCATTGCCTAGCACAGCCGACACCCCACGTGACTATTGCCCAGTATGGCCAATGCCCCCCACAGCCTGCTTGTGTTTCCACCCCGATGCGGGCACTAGCGCGGGGCAGTTTATGGAATCCTAACTCCACATCTGATCCATTTAGAGTCACTACTGACACAATAATCTACGGCTTTCAGACCTCCTTGCCTACTCCTACTGGTTTCCTCACCATCTCTTGCAGCACAGATGTTGTGCGTGTGAGCGCAGTTTTGTGGGAAAAGAGAGAAGGCTGACGTTTGCCCAGCATCTACTTCTATCAGGCTGTTAAACTAATTCATCCGCATCAATTCATGAAGCCCTAAAGTAACCCAGCAAGGCAGGTATCATGTTGACACTCTATAGTCAAGAGCTGGTATTAGAGTTGTTTACCTAAGGGGACAGAGCTTTGTGTCTGATTAAAGTCCTTATCAGGACTGAGCTCAGTGGTACAGAACTTGCTTGGTGTGTGTGCCTCTCCTGGTTTCATTCCTAGAACTACAAAGATAGGTAGGTAGTTCAGTCGATAGATGATAGATAGATAGATAGATAGATAGATAGATAGATAGATAGATAGAT
>NW_026591086.1:11743339-11895632 GCF_907164565.1 Psammomys obesus | reverse complement strand
GATAGATAGATAGATAGATAGATAGATAGATAGATAGATAGATAGATAGATGCCTACATACATATATTCATATGTATCTACATACATAGAGTTGATAGTTGAATATACCTGATAGGTGAAGGATGTATAGACATAGTTTAAAGCACAAGGTAGTCCCTCTCACCTAGACTCTAGGTGAGCATCTCGTTTAGGATTTATTTCTCTGGAGTTTCTTGTTTGCTGTGACTTTCTTATTTAAAGTTCTGACAAGCCATGCCGCGCAGGTGAGCAGGAGGTATTCTCCCTGTTGACTCTGGACAAACGGACGTGTTTGAATATTTCCCCACAGTAGAACCAGGTCAGGTTGTGGGGACCTGTAAATAACTTGTTAAGACCTTTGGAACTTGCTGAAAACAAGGTAGGTGTGCGTGTGCGTGTGCGTGTGCGTGTGCGTGTGCGTGTGCGTGTGTGTGTGTGTGTGTGTGTGTGTGTGAATGTTTGTGGAAGCCAGAGATCAGTCTTGGGTGTCTTCTTCAGTCAGTTCTCCATTTGTATATGTGTGTCTCTGTGTGTTTGTGCACAAGTGTGGGTATAGTACTTGCATGTCTGTGTGTATATGGGGTGTGATCGGTGCTTGTGCATGGTGAGGCCAGAGAAGAATGTTAATACTCTCTATCACTCTGCCACATTCCCATGAGACAGGCGCTCTCATAGACCCTAGAACTTTCTGTATTTCAGTGATGCTGGCTGGACAGCAGGCCCCAGCAATCCTTTCTCGGCCTTCCGTGGCCCAGTGCAGGGAGGTGACAGGCGCACACGGCCAGTTTAGATCAGTGCTGGAGATATGGCCCAGGTCCTCAGCCTTGGGCTGCGGGTGCTCTCACTGAGCCATAACTCCAGCCCCTCTGCGTTTTTTTGTGAGGTGAGATCTCTCACTGACACTGAACTAGCCTGGCTGGCCAGGAATCCTTTAGTCTCTCCCCCATTCAAGGCTGGGGTTATAGCCAAGCTTTTTACACGGTTGCTGGAGATACAAACTCAGTGTTCCCACAAGGGTTTCCCTGGCTGAGCCGTCTCCAGAAATGCGGCTCTTCTCCTGTACAATTCTGCTGACTGATGAGGTGTGTTTGGTAAGAAGGGCCGTATGAACGCCGAGTGTCATAGTTAACCGGCAGCTGTGAAGATAAGCACGTTAACGGCTCGGTAAAGTCAGGGCCTTTTATAGATAGGACCTCTGCCAGAGACCCAGGAGCTCCACACTGGTGCTGGGTCCTGAGAGGCTTGCTGGCCTTGTTTGCCTTTTCTCAGTTCTGTCCTCATGCACTCATTCAGTGGCCGAGAGCACCCTGCCATCCGTGCAAAACAACACAGGGCTGGATCCAGCCGTACTGATTGGAAGGTGTGCTTCTAGGCCCTAATTAGACACAGGGCTTTTTATTCCATTTTCACGAACTGGCTGGTTTTGTGGGGGAACTTGAGCTACGGGACTAAGGACAAGCTTCTGAAGAGAATCCCTCCCCATGATTTTATGCCGAGTGTTCCCACGTCTGAGGTGGGTGGGGACTTCATAGCAGTGTGCCGGCTGTAATCATTGGTCCATTAGTGGTCTCTGGAAATGTCTTCGACCTCTTTGGTTTCTGTGGAAACCCAGCAGTTACTCAGGGCCCCTTCGTGGCTCCCATTTCTGCCTTTGTTATCAAGAACAGGGAGTGGAACATGTGTTTGTGCGTAGGTGGAGAGGTAGGAGGCATAGTTTCTCGGTAAGATGCATGAGTGTTAGGACATCATTTATCACGCCAAAGGTTTGCTTGGAAGGGGTCAAGTTTAAATTAATGTACTCCCCCCCCCCTTTTTCAAGTTCTGACCAGAGGCCTTGAGGGTTGTTTTATTGCCAGCAAATGACAATTGACATTACTGAGTACCCTTCAGTGTTCTTGTGTAGTCAGTTGATTTTCCTGGTACAGAGAGAAAATTAGAATTACTTAATACTCATTTGTTTGTTTGGCATGTGCAGGTTAGGAACCGTTTAGAAGTGAGCACCCTCCTTCCACTTTGTGGGTTGCAGGTGTAAGGGTTGAACCCAAATCGTCAGGCGTAGCAACAGGTGCCTTTTCCAACTGGCTCATCTTTCTGGTGCTCGTCTCTCTTTTTATACGAGCTCACAGGGAGTAAGACGCTTGCCCAAAAGTTGCATAGAGAGGCATACAAAAGGCATGGTTTCCATGATGGTTGGAGACTGTCGATGATTTGCGTTTCCACAATTACATAAAGACCCAATTTTCATATACACATCTTCTGCTGGTGTGGTCACTCTGTCACAGAGTGTGGTTTAAGTCGTTGTTAGGATCTAAATGATAGAGTTGGGTTAGCTGGTCCATGAAAAGCTCATGTTTGCGTATTTATATTGTTATAATTAGATTTATTTCTCTATCAGGAAGAAATAAATTGGCAAATCGGTTGCTCATGATCCTTGAGTTGTACAATTGGGATGTGATTACATTGAATATGCAGTGATTTCACTAAAACTTAGCTTATTCTCCAAGACATTGTAGCTTGGGGCTAATAGAAAATTCAGAAGGAATTAATTTGAATATTCTAGTAAGTAAATGAATGTGAGATTTACAATCTGATAGTCTTCACTAATTGCAGACATGTAAAGCGTTGCTATTTGCTTTTTTAAAATTTATTTTTCTAAGTATTATCTTTTCCAAATAATCTTTTGGAAAGCTCTATGACTTCTTTAGGCTAAATTTGTATAGAAGTATTCTAGAGAATGAGGCCATTCTAGCAATACTGCTTGTGCATTTTCAAGACTGAAACATCCCCAGACATGTAGACTATTATCTCTGTTTCCTCCTCCTCAAGCTAATTAGACATAAGTTCCCACGGGTTTATTTTTATGATGAAATTCATAACCTCTTTAAACTTTGGTGAGGTCCCGTGGTTCCTGGGGAGTAGATTTGCCCTGCTTTCACCGTATTGAATGTACAGCAGCAAACGGACTGTCTATCCCTTATGTCATGGGTTTGCCTTAAACTTTTCTGCTCATTGTGGGGGAGGATAACTCGGAGGAATGTAGAGTATTAGTAACATAACTGACCCTGGCTATCCACCCTTTACAATTTAAACAGGGCACTGGCCTCTCTGTTTGCACTTGTCCGCAGGCATCCTGTCTCTTAGATGGAAAAATAGGGTGCCTATCGATGTGGCGTTGTTTTACGTAAGTAAGTAGGTGCTGTCTCTACCAGCTTGTGTTTAACTACTGCTGGCAGGAGTCGGTCTTGTTTGTTAAGACAGCAGTGTTAGGAATTTGTGCTGGGAAGAGTCACCTTGGCCTTAGGAGTCCAGCATACTTTGATGCTACCATTAACCGGGGGACAGTTGACACAGAGCAGTGTGTGTGTGTGTGTGTGTGTGTGTGTGTGTTTGTGTATATATATAAATGGAGCAAGACTGACGTTGATCTCTGGAGAGGGCATTCTGTGAGTGTATTGCCTAAATATACAGATTATCCTTCACCATCCTTTTTCTCACTCTTATTTTTTTTTAAAGAAAAAAAAATCGTATTAGTTATATCTATCTTTGAGACTTGTGGAAATGATAGGGTTTACACTGAGATGGATCTCGACAAGCATTGCAAAGTTTTTCCATACAGTCACTTAAAAGACCTACAGAAACTTAATTTATAGTTCAATAACATGAATCCTCTCCACAGAAAATAATGCCAACGGACTCTTCCCCACAACCCTGCCTCCATTTCTGACATTGTCAGTCCTGGGCCAGGCCTCACATCTGAGGCATCCTCCTCAGGCTTATCTGGGTTCCATGCTGGTGAGGGCCGTTGTGAAGCAGAATGGAATGGGCCAGGTGCTACTTCATAACTTACTTAAGGCATGGAAAGATCCAGTTCTCACTGGAAGGATTTGCTTTTGGACTCTGAGGTGGAAGGTTGTTGTTTTTCTCTTTTGTTTTAAACACTAGGGGTGTTATGTTGCTTATTTTGGATCAGGACAAGGGCAGTAGCTAGGGAAGTACCCCTAAAAACTCTGTGACTCTACTTCCCCTACTCTGTGACTCTCTTCACCCTACTTCCCTTCTCAGTTGATGTAGGAGAGTGCAATGTGTCAACTACTTTGTGCACACTCTTTGATACTGTGCCTTTGTGAGGTAGTATCCTTGAGCAGGTGTTTGACTGACGAGGATCATGTGAGGGCAAAGCTAGAGGGTAGGGATGACTGAATGATGTAGCCCTGGTCCAACAGGGATCCTGGTTGTGAGGTTGGAGTATCGAGCAAGGGATCGATTGGTTAGGGATCCATTCATATAGTCTGAAGGAAAGCCACATGGAGTTTTGGAACAAGGACTTGGTGACCTCTAAAGTAAAAGGTGGTTTTTCAGGTTCATAAGTTACGTGGGCTAGTTAATGACTAAACCTCACTGGGATAGCCTGAATTTGTCTTTGGTTCTGCAACAGAAAGTGGGACCTGCCTAGAATTTGACTAATACAGTAAAACATTCTGGGGTTCCAGCTGCAGTGTAAGAGGCACAGTATCGTGGCGGTATCCACATCAGCAGGTATTAGAAATTTTGTCCCTGCCTTACACCCGATCCTCTGCTAAGCACCAGAAAGATGGAGCGAATATGACATGGGAGCTCTCAACTAGAAACTCCCAGCTTTTCAGGAGAAGAAGGATAAAGGAGCAAGTGAACTTGCAGAGGGAAAGGGAAAATTATCCATTCCCAGGTGTTGATCAAAGCAGGAGAGGGTGGTTTCAAGGTGAGGCTTGGGTTGAGCCCTAACAGATGAGCAGGAGGCAAGAAGACAATGCCAGAGCTCGTATATGAAGCAGTGGGGGAGCCTGAATGAGTTTTAGGTCTGTGAAACAGTATGGCCTACACCGAAACTCTTAAGTGGTGACTGCAGGGCTTACGGGTAGGATGCAAGAGAGAATATTCAGAGAATGGCCCTGGAGAAACTGAGAGGCCTCCTCACAAGGGCTGGGCCTTGCTGAAGTTTCTGAAAGGTTACGCTGATGAACAACAGAATGAAATTTGCACTGGGATAGCTCTCTTTGTCAGGGATGGATATGATTGGATGGGGTCAGGGAAGGAAGAGAAGCTAGCCAGAGAATGTCACGTGCAAGAGGTTGTCTGAGAGATAGCACAGTGCGGACTGAAGGAGGTTCTAGAAATGTGAGGGGAAAATGCAAAGCCCAGCAACTTACTGGGGTTGAAGGGAAGATGTGGGGGTAGGGATAATGAGGTTTTATAATATAAAGAGAATTGTGTCTTTATTTCACGTGGCATGAGCTGGTTCTAATCTGGGATTAGTGAGGTACTGCACCTCCAAAGCAAAGGTGACAAAATCCTCACATGCCACACACTTGCTTGTGACATGTGTGTGCAGCCGTCGGCCACAGCTTTCAGCCATGTGGTAGCAAAGGAATAAATTGTGCATCCAGTAGGTGTGCTAGTATTTCTCTGTGTAAGAGCTTGGTATGGTGGGAGGCCGTGTACCCTCCCTTCTGAACGGTGGCTAGTAATTCCTTCCTGATGTCACCTGGCACCTGCCTGCCTGGGACCACAAGGCCTCATTTTCCTGGGCTGTGAATATTGTGAGCTCATAAGTTTGTCGTGGGAATTGAGCAAGGTCCAAGGGCCTGGAAAAGAAAAGTGACAGAGCCATCTGGTGAATGTCACTGATGTCTTTTCTGCCCTCAAAGGGCAAAGGGGAGCAAACCCCTTTCCTTCACTGTGGGGCCCCACTGACTGGGGACCTGGAGACCAGTATGGACATATAATGTGTTGTCCAAACTTTTAAGTGCTTTGAGGGGAATTCACATGAAACGCTGGGGAAAAGGCACTTGTTATTTCTGTCTGATTCCCGCTCTCCCTGACCCCTCCTTTTGCTGCAGGATGTCAGCTGCAATGAGATCACTGCCTTGCCCCAGCAGATAGGCCAGCTGAAGTCTCTACGAGAACTGAACGTCCGGCGAAATTATCTTAAGGTTTTACCACCAGGTAAGAAAGGAGGGCAACGGGAGACATCAGGGTTTTGCTGTTGTTGTTGTTGGTTTGTTTTTGTTTTGTTTTTATGAGGAGTGGTGGGGGCTTATGTGTGTACATTGGTTGTTATTAATAATTTGAATCTCACCGGCAGATATTAGAACAGTGATGTCCAAGTTGTAGTTTGAATCAAGGCTCCAGTACACAACCATTAGTGGCATGTACGTTAGTTTTCTGGGGCTGCTATGGAAAGGACCTGTCATTGGAGAGGGTGGCTCAAATGACAGCAATGTTTCTCTTCACTATTCTAAGTTGTTGCTTCCAAGGCCTCTCTTCGTGGCTCATAGATGGCTGTCACTTCCCTCCCACTATTTGTGTCTGTGTCCTGATCTCTTTTTACTGTTACACCAGAGGATTAAGATCCTTGGTGTTATGTAATTCCCCCTTTAAGGGCCTCATCTCCAAATAGCATTGAATTCTGATACATAGGGTTAGGGTGTCTATATCTGAACTTTGGGGTGTGGACTTGGCCAGCCCATAACATGGATTCTTTTGAGACGGTGTGTGATGTTCCAGGGCATGAAGCTAACCGTCAGGGGACAGGCTTGGTCCTGCAGATCCTGGCTATCGGAATCTCTAGCTTTGGGGATCTAAAAACACTGGTTGGGAAACCACCACATTCTCACTTGGCCTCTAGAGGAGGGTGATGCTACTGCTAAGTCGTCTTTGCATTGGGATCACTCTTAAGAGTTCCAGTGACAGTCCTAAAGCTTTGTTTGGTTTCCCTGACTCTAGCACATTCAGTCGTATGCACAGACAGCTCTTGCAGTATGTCCCTATTGTCCGGGGCATGAGGGTTTAAGCACAAAGACATATTTACTTAGAAGTTCTAAGTGCTTAAGGGGTCTAGTGGGATAGCTGAGTTTATAAATTCAGCATAAAAGTATGAAAGTACATTTGGCTCCCCAGCATTCACAAAAAAGCCAGGTATGAGTGCAGGAGGGTACACCTGCAGTCCTTGCACTGAGGAGGTGTGGAGATAAACAGATCCCTGGATTAGCTTCCCTGTCAACATGACATAGCCCAGGATCACCTGAAAAAGTTTCAGAATTATCAGGTTGGTTTGTGGACAAAGATGAGGGATATATATGAGGGATTGTCTTGATTGGGAGTTGACATAGGAGGGTCCATCCCACTGTGGGTGGCACCCTCCCTACACAAGTGGTCCTGGGCTATGTAAGAAATGCAGCTAAAGGCAGAGAGCAAAGCAAGCAGTGTTCCTATGTGGGTTCTAGCTCAAGTTCCTGCCTCTGTTGTTACCCAGACCTCCCCTGACAATGGATGGTGAATGGAATACACCTCCTCCTATAAGCTGGTTTTCACCAGAGTGTGTTATCACAGAAACAGAAGGCAGACTACAGCAGAGATCCTGTCTCAAAAATTAGAACAAGCAAAAGAGGGAGCAATAGAGAAAGACACCTGATGGCAAACTCTGCCTTCCACGTGTACACATCTTCACATGAACAACATCTTTGCATATTCATTCTTTCTCTCTCTCCCTCGTTTCTCTCTCTCTCTCTCTCTCTCCCTCTCTCTCTCTTCGTTTTATTTCTCTTGTGATAAAATGCCCTGATAAAAAGCAGCTCAGGGAAAAGGGATTATTTTAGCTCATAGTTTACAGTCAAGTTACAGTCTATCATGTTTAGAAGTGAAAGCCACAGTCAAAATCCAGAAAGAGAATGAATGCAGTATGGCTGTTTGCTTGCTTGTCTATGCTGAGTTCAGTTTCTCCACTCTTCGAGAGCTCAGAACTCCCTCAATAGTGAGTGAATGACGCTGCCTACATTATCATAACTTAGATATGACAGTTAAAGCTAACCATCAATACACATACACACACACACACACACACACACACATCAAAAATGAGTACATGAGAAGCAGAATGCCAAGTACGTCTTCAAAACATACCCTACTTCCCAGAGATTATGTTGATTTCCATAGATTTGTTTAAGAGTTCTCTGATGTTCAAAAGATACTTTAAATTTTTATTTATTCTTTCAGAGTTTCATACAACATGTTTTGATCATGTTTCTTTCCCTCCCCAGTTCTTACCAAATCCAACCCTACTCCCCTACCTAGCCAACTTTGTTCTCTTATCTTTTTATTTTAATTTTTTAATTCATCAGGACCAATTTATGCTACCCAAGTACTCTTGCATTTATGGCTTCCCGTGGGAGCATGGTCAGTTTTAGAGAAAATTGTCTCTCCCTCTGCCAGCAGCTAATAGTTGCCAATAACTCCATGACTAGGACTAGGATTTCATGGCTAGTTTTCGTCTCCATGTTGGGATTTGGTCCTACCCAGGTCTTGCCTGTGCTGTTGCAACTGCTGCAAGATCATATGTTAAGCTCCCCTACTGTATCCGAAATCATTGTTTCCTTGTCATCCACTGTCTGGGTCTTACACTCTCTCACCCTCTCTTCCTCAGTGATCCCCAAGCCCTGCGAGGAGGGGGTGGGGTATACATGTTTCTTTTAGAGCTGAATCTTTTATTTTCTTTATCTTGGCCATTTGCAGTTCATCCACTGGTTCTTAGATGAGGGTTGAGAGATACACTGAGCTAATGGGTGTAATGGTAAGTTATTAGGAGTCGGTTTAGTACAATGACAGTTTTTAACAGAATAATAACAGTGGATTCTACCTTAGGGTCTATTACCTGTCTAACCATTGGTTCTTGGCCTTATCTATAATGGTGCGAGGTATGGTTTTCATCTTGTGGGGTGGACTTAAATCCAATCAGAAAATGGTTGCTTATATTTCTATGATGTTTGAGCCACTACTGCACAGGCGGGCACGGCTTGCCAGGCTAGTGATTTTTGTAACTACCAGGGTTCACGGTTGGGTACAATTGATACTTATTTCCTCTGGTAGCATGCATAGTACTTTCAAGCTCTATCAATGCTAGCTAGCCAATAGGGATGACGCTTCCAGATCAGCACCAGCTTGAGTTTGCTATGTTCTATGACTCAAGTTTGTGGCATCTCCAGAAGCAGGATCTTAACTGTCAAGTTCTGGAGAGTAACCAAGAGCATTGGCAATAGCCTGTACTGTTTGGGGGCCGATGGGACCTCACTGCCGCATTACGGGTTATAAGGTAACCCTGTATCAGCCCTTCTCATGTATGTGCATAGACACATTTAGGAAACTTCAGCAGCAGCAGATTTCCATATGACTTTTTTTTGGAAGTCATCTTGGTACAAAAGCACATACTTGGAAGCAGGTGGCATCTGTTTCGTTTGGTATTTATTAGTGTGGCAGTTTGAAAGCTGTATGGATTTCTTTTTTCCATCGTGTTACTACTGTTCATTCAAGACATGGAGAGAGCTCCAAAGAACGTGTAGTAGAGCACTGTGCTTTATGGTTGAGGGCTCAGGTGCCATTTTTCACCTTGCTCTTTCTAGCTTGCATTCAAAGAAGATTTAGAAAAGACCTCTGTGTAGGAGTTATTGCCTCATCTGAAATGAACTCATGTAAAGAAATTTACTTTTTCCACTTGTTACCGCCCAGACTCTTTTTTTTTTGAGTGTATATAAAAACTGTTGCCTAATAATAACTACAAGTAATAATAGGGATAGCTACAAACAGGATTTTAATTCACAGAACATTTGCAAAATACAACCTTTCAGGCATTAAGAAGCCCCTTTGCATTGAAGCTGCGGTGGTAATCATTGTGGAAATGTCATAAATAATTGAACCTGTTTCCAGAAGGGAAAAACCTATTACATCATTGGGTGGCCACAGTGTGGGGCGGGGGAAGAGAGAGCACCTGTGAGCCCATGCCTGTGTTTCTCTGACCACTTTCTCTCTCACCTTGAGAAAAATTCTTTTCCCTAAAAAGATCAGTTACAGCTAACTCTGCCTTCTGTAATTATATTTTCTCAGATTTGATATTTTAAAACATACCCAAAGCTAAAACTTAAGTTTCCTGGAATGTTTTTTTTTTTTTATTAAAAACCAAAACAAAACAAAACAAAACAAAAAAAAAACAACACAAAACCAAACCTCTGAATATCAAGTTTCTTTCTGCCTCAGTCTAGAGAATTCTGTTGACAAGAGTGTTGATATCACCAGGCTGCTTATGAATGACCTTCCATATTTACTTACATTTGTTTTCTTGATGAATCGCTCCTCCTGTGTTTTCAGTTCAAGTGTGAGGAGGGGGAAAAAATAGAAGTTTGCAGCCCAATACTCCAGTCAGTTCTGTGTGTTGTTTTCCAGATAGGATGGCAGGGATTGAGGTATTACTTCTTGCCTCTCTTTGAATGGAGAGAGAAATGTGGAGTTCCTCCTCAGCTTCCTCCTTCTACTTCTTCCTCTCTACTTCTTGTTCCTCCGCTTCCTTCTCCTCCATATCATCCTTCTCCTGCTTCTGTTTTCCTCCTGTTTCTTTCTTTCCTTCCCCTATACCACTACAGGTTGGAACCAAAGGGCAAGGAAGTGGCCATTGTAAAAGCATCCCTTATCTGTTTACCCGTGAATTCTCTACTCCCCCGAATAGGCCTCTGATCATGATTCAGAATCTTCATTTTAGTTGGTAAAGAATTGCTGGGAACACTGGCTGTGTAATCGCTATTGTCTAAAAAGCCCCTTTTCTTCTAGCAAAGGAATCACACAAGCCCTGTCCCACAGAACACAGAGTCTCTTTAAATTTTAACACCGGTGAGACAGCCTAACTCTCAAGTCATCCTGCCCTGGGAATCCCAGTCCTTCTTACCTGGTCTACAAAGTGTAACATGAAAACTCTAATCGTTAGGGTTTGTTTGTTTGTTTTTGTTTTGTTTTGTTTTGTTTTGTCAAGTTGACACAAGCGTGGGCATCTGGGAAGAGAACCTCAGCTGAGAAAATGCCTTCACCTGATTAGCTTGTAGGCAAGTCTGTGGGGGCATTTTCTTGATGAATGTTTGATGTGGGGGGAGGGGCTCCATCCCACTGTGGGTGGTCCTCCCTGGTGGTCCTGGGTGATATAAGAACGCAGGCTAAGCAAGCCTGGAGGAGCAAGCCAGTAAGCACTCCTCCGTGCTCTCTGAATCAGTTCCTGTCCTGACTTACGTTTATGATGTAAGTTTATCTCAGCTGTAAGCTGAGATAAGCCCCTTCCTCACCAGGTTGGTTCTGGTCGTGGTATTTATCCCAGCAATAGAAACAGACAGGACCCTCCTTCCCTCTTTTTTCACTCTCATGCGTCCACCTCCACTATGCATAGCTGCCCTGTTACTCCTCCCTGTGCCCACAGCCTTCGTCAGAACAACCTTTAGGAGTATGACCTGACACTCATGGCTGCCCCCACTGGAGACACGAGCTGCTCAGACCTGTGTGGAAAGAGATTCCGTGACATATGTTTTGAAATGCATTATCTGAGTTTTATGGAGTCTGCCATGGACTTTACTTTGAGACCTGGGAGTAGAGTGTTCTTCCTTCCCCTAGAGTTTTGGTCTCTTTACTCTGTTCCGTAAGACCAAGTAAAGCTCTGAGGTATGAAAGATGGAAAGCACCTATAATTCCTAGGTCCTTGAGTTCCGAGAAGACACAGCACTTACCCAAAGAAGTGTGTTAGGGGAGCTAAAGAGTTGATTGAAAGCCTAAGCCATGAAGGTGACGGAGGAGGAGGAGGTAGAGGAGGAGGAAGAAAAGGAAGAACAGGAACAGGAGGAGGAACTAATTTCTTCTTAAGGGCTTCTTAAAGGCTTTGGTCCTCTCCTTTGGGTCCTCTCCCTGTCTAGTTTCTGGGTCTCTTCCACTTTAGAAGGCCAGAAGTATCTGCAGCCACTCTATTTTCGCCTGTAACAGCTCCCATACCAAAAGTGCTGGGCACCGTTCTGAAGTGACCCCACTGTGGTCACCAGCCAGCCAGCTCAGAGATCTGCCAGCACCGCCCTAAGCTCTGGTATGGCTTGAGCCTCACTTTGCTCTATGGATTATATCTGAGGTTGTGCCCAGCAGCTGCCAGTGTTGGTTCGAATGCTTGAAATTACTGAGTGCTTACCGTGCCACTGGGCGGGAACCTCAGGCTAAATGCAACGTCCTTCCCTGCGAGCTGAGCTGTGGAAGACTTCAAAAAGCAGTAGAATGAAGCCCAGCCAGATGGGCATTTTATGAGTCCTTTTGGAAAGTCCTAAATTAGAAAACACCGGGGGATGGGAGGGGGCTAGGGTGGTGTTGGTGGCAGCCTCGGACAAAATCAGGAACGTATTTACTGAAACTCTTTCTAGGCCTGTGCCAACTCAGGGACATTGACTAGATAAGGATTTTCTATAATTAGCGTATCATTCATTGCCAGCAGGCACTTCAGGAAACAGGGTACAGTTAGAAAAACATGTTCTGTGTGACATGGCTCATACGATTCCTGTGCTGGAAGAAAACAGGCTTTTTAGATAATATGAATGGCAAGCGTTCCCAGTACAGTTTATAATGACCCAGGGAAAGATTCCCCCACTACGGGAAATACTATATACACACACGGTGTTTTCCAAACATTAGCACAGCTTACTTCTGATTCTGCTAAATTGTGCATCTCTAGATACACAGAGAGTTAAGTTTTGAGTGTGTAGCACTTGACCCTGCTATTTTCTGACATTCCCTTTTTTTCCCCACAATTTATTCATTGTATATCCCAATTGAAGCCCTCTCCTCCAACTCCTCACAGTTCTACCCTCCCTCCCTCTTCCACCCTAGTCCACTGAAAGGGGGAGTTCTCCTTTGCCATCTGCCCATAACTTGTCAAGTCTCATCAAGACTTCCTGGATCTTCCTCCTCCATGGCCTGGCAAGACAGGGCGAGTGATCAAAGAGCAGAGAACTGAGTTCATGGCAGAGGCAGACCCTGTTCCTCTTACTCGGGAATCCACATGGAGATTGAGCTGCCAAATAGCTACATCTGAGCAGGGGGTCTAGGTCCTCTCCATGCATAGTCCTTGGTTGGTGCATCAGTCTCTGCAAGACCTCCTTGGGCTCAGAGTTTTTAGCTTTATTGCTCTTCTTGTGGGGTTCCTGTCCCCTCCATGTCCTTCTATCCCCACCTCCTCGTCTTCCATAAGACTCCCTGCACTTTGCCCAAAGTTTGGCTTTGAGTCTCAGCATCTCCATTCTGTTGGATGGAGCCTTTCAGAGGACCCTCTATAGTAGGCTCCCATCCCGTTTCCTCTCTTCCACCACTTCTGGTGTCTGTCCTGTTTGCCATGTTCAATATAGGGTAGCCATACTAAAATCTACAGACCTACAGAAGCTAACCACTAAAGAGGACCCTAGGGAGGATGCTTAAATCTTTTTTTTAAACCTCCTCCCCCTTTATTTTCTCTTCTTTCAGAACTAGTAGAACTCCCCTTGGTAAAGTTTGACTTTTCCTGCAACAAAGTACTGGTGATCCCCATCTGCTTCAGAGAGATGAAGCAGCTGCAAGTGCTCCTCCTGGAGAACAATCCTCTGCAGTCCCCTCCGGCTCAGGTGAGGACCGTCCCAGAGCTGGGGCCAGGCCTGCACAGAGTGGCTCCCATGACTCAGCACAGGGCCCCTGCTGCGATTCTCCGCACACCTAGAACCACACCGGGCATGATGAGAGGCAGGCAGCGTCCTCCCCCCAGACACAGGGAAGCTTTCAGTGAACCTGACTAGTCGGTTGCTCTAGGCGGCATCACATCTGTGCCCACATCTGTGCCATCGTCTTTGAACGATTCTAGAATTACAGATCTGATACCACCCAGTCAGTCAAACACCTGAAGCTTTCATAGAGTACATGGCCTACAAATCGGGTGGGTAATATGTTCTTGAGGGCCAGGATTAAAAGCGTGTGCCCAGCTGTCTTGCAAGCTCCCAACTGCTCTCTGTGGACGTGAAAATAGTTGTGCTTTTTTACCCTTTGTCGTTGGACTATTACGTCTGATTTTTAACAAATTTTACACTATTTTTACTCAAGTATGTTTTTGTTAGAATGTAGTCATTTCAAGGGATTTCTTGAGCATGATTTTTCTGTTCAAAGTAGAATTTGGAGGAAACGGTCCTAAGAATCCTTGTGTATTTAGGGTCCATTGTTAGGGGGTTACTCACCATGACAGACTGAAGATTAGATTACATGGTCTGGGATTGGGAACAAACCCTGTTTTGTCACTTGGAAATAAGCGCGCCTTACCGATTTCTCCCCAGATTTGCACAAAAGGAAAGGTGCACATATTTAAGTATCTGAGCATACAGGCGTGCCAGATGAAGACAACCGACTCCCTTTACCTCCACGCCATTGAGAGGCCTCATTTACACCAGCCTGTGGAAGACAGGTGAGTGAACAGGAAGAGCCCGCTTATTAGCTACAGTTGCCCAGGTGACTTGACGTCACAATCCATCTGCTTCATTTTTGTGATTCACGTTTAGGACCCAGAGCTTGAGAAAGTAGTGTGGCACACCAAAAATTGATGCTGGAGAGACTCTCTAATTCCTCAAACGTACCCTGTCCTCATTAATCACTCCTTCCTGAGTACATCTGTGGATGCTTGTAAATAGGATCTGTAATGGATTTTTTTTTATGCTTGCAATTACCATAGCCATATCAAATTATCGTAAAAAAAAAAAAAACTTAAATTTTTAAATTGCTGTTAGTAAGCTGGGCGTGGTGACCTACCCCTATAATCCCAGTACTTAGGAGATGGAGTTAGGAGGATCGTGGATTTGAGGTCAGCTTGAGCTGTATATACAGCAACGTGCTGTCTCAAGCCTGCCGTTCTTGATCTTCATGACCGTGTCAAGCCGAAGCGTGGTACGAGTCATCAGTTTTCTGTGTACTTGCATGCTGTTGGTTGTATCTTAGTAACTAGCTTCAGGCTTCAGTTTTTAAAAGGCAGCGTGGATACTTTTTTCTTCTTCCCCATTTCCAGTTTCATGTGAAAGTGTCAGAATCCTTTTCAGGCATCTGTGGGTCATTTGTGGTGTAAGACGGGGCCTTGAGCACCCGAAGAACATAGTGGCCACGGTGACCCACTTAAAGAGACACCAATTCTTAAGAGTTCTTCAGGCAGAGGTCTTTTCTTTTGCCAAACAAGGCTGACTTGAAATTTCATATTATCCTAATGGCATTTTCATAATAAGGCTTTAAATATATATTGGCTGTTTTAAGTTACAAGGTATAATTCACCACCAGAAAGGTTTTTCAAAATGATTGAAAATGTTTTGATGCCTACAAGATAAAACAAGTGTATATCTTACTGTTTTTAGTATATACTCCAATGAAATAAAATTGGTAACTGTTTCAAAGAAATAAGTTGTCCCTAAGAGGAGGGACAAACCCTGAATGCAGAGAATTCACAGCATGTATAAGTTTTCATTATAAGTGTGTGGTTTTCATTGTGCCCATGTATTAATAGTTCTTACTGCTAGACCAACTAGTTGCCATGTAATAATAATTACAATAATAATGGTAAGTTTTATGGAATGAAGTCATAATCACATTATTAACTGGTGTCAACTTTGTGATTTTTTTTTTCTTAATTCCTTCCCAAACAAATTGAACGACGATGACGTCTACCCCAGTAAGAAGGACTCTGATTCAGGAGTTGGAAGTGACAATGGCGATAAGCGGTTATCTGCCACGGAGGTAAATCTGGTGACCATGTATTTATTGTCCTGCGTTCTGGGTCCGTCTGTCTGTGTCCACTAAGACTTTTTCTAGCAGAAGCCGCTGGTGCATTTGAATGATTTGAGTGGACAGTTCAATCACATTTCGTGAAAGCAGCTTGGAACCCCTAAGGGCTGTGTGAATATTAGCTGCTGTCACTCTGTGGACCTTATTACTTTGGAAGTAACTAACAGATACTGTCCTTTTCCTATCTCACTCTCACATTGTGTAGAATATTCTTCAATACTAAAGAAATATTTTGAAAGGACCATGTCCTAGTATGAAGCACCTGACTTTAAGGGTAACTTAGGGAAGTGTGGTTCTACATATTTCTAAGTGTTGAGGAATCAAATGTGCACTATGTTTGAGTAGCTTAGTCACTGAAAAGTGTGTAACTGGCTATTGTATTTTTAAAATATTTAAGTTAATCTGTGCATTCTGAAAGTGTCACAACACACACATGGAAGTCAGAAGGCAATGTGTGTGAGTCAGTTCCTTTCCACCGTGTGAGTTCCAGGGATTGAACCCAGGCAGGTCATCAGGCTTGGCACCAAATACCTTAACCTGCTGAGCCTTCTCGCTGGCCCTTACCTACAGTTTAAAAGACAGTATTTGTATTTCTGGCACTTCGGCTGTCTTGTGATCAGGAAAATAAATTCATTTGTGAGCTCAGCTGAGGCAGTCTAATGATGGAGCATACCATTCATTTATTCATTTATTGCTTCATGTACAGTCCATTAGATCCCACGGGGGGTCCTTGAGGATGCAATGATTAGGTCAGTTACTTCATCTAAAGAAATAACATTTTTATTGTTATTTATTGTTTTATTGTTATTTATTGAATGTGACTTCAGGAAGAAGTCATCATCTGATCTTTAGTGAGCAGAAAAGTTTATTTTCTACAAAATGTGCTGTGAAGTAGTATACTTAAAGGCAAAACAACCTAAAACCAGTGGCTGGGGAGACAGGTTAGTCTTGTAAACTGCTCGCCAGGTAAGCATGAAGACTGGAGTTCATCCCAGAGCCCCTGTAAGAGCCATGCCCAGAGGTGGGAGCCTGTAATCACCCTGAGTGGAAGACCAAGACGAGAGATCCCTAGAGCTGGGGGCCAACCAGTTCAGCTAAGTCAGTAGGATCCAGGCTCAGTGAGGGGACCCTGTCTCAAAAGGAGTGTGGAAATCGAGTGAGAGAGATGCCCAGCATTGACCTCCAGCCTCCACACGCACACAGAACTGCACATGTGTATGAGCACACACGCACACACACAAACACACGTGCATTGAAAACAGAGTAAAATTCCCCAGCATTTTTTTTTTCCTATGAAGAATCTTTTTTAAAGTAACATCTTGAAGAAGAGCTAGTAGAAGAGAAAGGCGTCCAGTGTCAGCGTAAGGAAGCGGCCCACTTGAAGCCACACTGACAGTTGGCTGTGGTTCCCAGGTCGGGTGGGAATGCTGAACACACTGCTTTCTGTGTTGCATGCTATTTAACCCCCTGGACTTCATGAAAACTCATAAGTCCCCTCAAATGGAGCATTGTTGCGGAAACTACCCACCCTGGGCTTCTTTTCCATTAAATTAAAACAAGCTGTCCTTTATCTCTCTTCTAAGAGTAATTAAGTTCATTAATAAAACATCACACAAAGAACTTCATTATCTTTCCCTCACTCATAAGTAGGATGCTAATAGTATTCTGAAGAGAGCCCAAGGATTTATTCCCCCTCCATTTAATTAAATGCATGTCTTTGGACTTTTGCTAACTGTAAGGGTAGGAGGTGGGTGGAGGGAACAGGGACTGTAGAAAGGATTATAATTCAGTAGAACAAAAAGAGTCCTTCCTTTGCTTTTCTCATCTCACAAACGAGGCTTATTGTCTGAGTACATCTCTGTGATACTTGTTTTTTGTTTTTTTTAGTGGTAGGGTTTTGATTTATAGTACATGATCTGTTATTTGTAAATTTTTTGGCCAAGATCACTCCCCACTTTTTTTTTTTTATTAGTGTTTTAATAGTAAACACATATTTTTGTCAAGATAATTAAGCAAGAACTTGTGAGTATCTGTGGATATTTGCTCAGTGAGTGAAATTCATGCTTGCTTTCTTGTGTTTCTAAATAGTCTGTGCATGTGTCCAAGAGTGAAAAGAGCCACAGCCACTTGTCACTAAATAGCAAACACCAAAATGGAGATGGGAAAATAAATGAGGATCTTCTATATCTTAATTCGTGGTAGACTCATAGATTTTCTGCATATACGTTGTCAGTTAGTGTGGTGGAGGTGACATCAGAGAGAATTGTCTCCCTTTGCTTCAGAGAACCTCTGTTCTGAAAGTCACACAGAACGCCAGTCCTTTTACCTGATACCTTATACCTGACAATACTATCACCTGCCCAGTGCTGCTTCCTCAATGCAAATCAAGACTGGACACTGAGCCTTAATATTTTAAGTGAAATGGACCCTTGGGTGACTGCCTGCTTTGTTCGGCGAGCCACATGAAACCTCCGTGTAGTTTTGGTAAATCAGCCTTTTGTCAGACAACAGGGTGCCTTTTGTGCTGAGAGTGTGACTTAGGGCTAATGTGTTGGTTTGTCTGCAAACATTGCCTTGTCGTGTTGGGTATTACATGATCCTTTAGTGCCTTGACTCTGGCTGTAAGCTCAGAAAGGGAGAAACCGTTAGAGACTGCAGCTCAAAGCGTGTGTTAGAGGTGTGTGTACATTGCCGGACTAGTACTGTAATCTGCCCTCACGGCCAGCTTTCATTCACAAAGCTGTCCCGAAAGTCTCACTCGCAAGCCCCCCTCCTCCCCCTCCCGATCCTGGCAGCCACTCTCCTGACTTAGATGTCACCATCAGGTTGCTGCTTTTGAGTTTGCCAAGAGAGGGTTTATCTCTGCTGTCTTTTATTCAGTATGCTGCTTGTAAAGCCAGCCTGCTGCTTTGTCTGCATCGACAAGACCTCTCTCTCCCCTGAAATGACTTGATTCCCTGTATCTTTTTTTAGCCCTCTGATGAGGACACAGTTAGCCTCAATGCGCCCATGTCGAACATCATGGAGGAAGACCAGACCATCAAGGAGGACGCATGCCATCATCTCGCCCCTGCTAAAGGTCTGAGAGGGACGGGTGGAGAGGTTGCTCGCTTCGTTTACGGGACCATGTACAGATGTGGAGATGGTCCATTACTCTTTACACCATATATCCTGTCAGCCAGCTGTCAGGCCCACGGGAGTCCCAAACTCAAAAAACCTCTTCTGACTATACTAGAGGTTGGGGAACAAAGCTCAAAGGGTTTAAATGACTTATCTGTGGTTTCACAAGCCAGCTCTGCTCCTATCGGATAATAAGAGAGTCCTCATCCTGAACATTATGGGCAGCTCTTTAAATTCATTGTTTTGAAAAGGAAATATTGATATGATGGATAAGACTTAGGACAACTCTAGTTGCTGTCATAAATCTCCAAGACTCGGTGAGAAGTTGGTGGTTGGCAGTCAACTGTCCTGCAAGTGTTGGCTAGAAGACTGATGCTCCACTCACCACCTTTAGCATGGACTGCCAGTGTCTCCATGTCCATGTGGGTTAAGCTAGAGAGGAACACGGGTGTTCTTGGGGATGGGGACGTGGTGGGCTGGGCCTGTTCGTGTCCATCATTTCATAAGACAGACGTCATCCCATGCTCACATCTGATATACTTGAGGGCGGGAAATGCACTTGAGTTATGGGCTCGGGAATCTGTTTGACTGTAGCCAAGTCAGTCGGCCTCATCCATCCCCTGTAAAGATCTCAGGTTCTTTGGCATGTTAATAATCATCAAGTGAATCTTCAAGCTACTGAGCACTGTACCATTCATGATTTGTACCACTAATGATTTGTGATAGAGAGTGGAGAATGTTTTATGAGTAATGTAGAACAGTGTCAGTTATAGACCAAATCCCAATATGAATATAGTTAAAAAAAATCATTCCTTAGATTTATTCATTTTATTTTATGTATGTACATGGTTTTTTTTTTTGTTTTTGTTTTTTGTTTTTTTTTTTTTTTGCATGTATGTAAGCATACCATGTGTTCTTGGTACCAGCAGAGGTCAGAAGAGGGCATTGGGTTTCCTGGGACTGGAGTTAGAGATGGATATGGGCCTCCGTGTGAGTGCTGCGAATAGAGTCCGGGTCCTCTGTAAGAGTAGCAAGTGCTCATAACTGATGAGCTGTGTCTCCAGGTCCCACGATGTTTTATGTAGTGATTAGAGGGCTATTTTGAAGCTATTAAACATTTATTTTCATGTTTTCTTTCACTTCTTAGATTCAGGACACTTGTGTTTCATTTTGTTTGTTTGAAACAAGGTCTGTCCATGTAGCCCAGGCTGTCTTGGAACTAATGTCTCTCCTCCTGCCTTAGCCTCACTAGTACTGGGATTGAAGGAGCCATCAGCACACATGACTCTCAGATTTAGATTTTTAAATTTTAGAGCTTGAGGGTAGCGTTAAAATAGAGACTGTGATGGAAACCATACATGATGCCAAAATACAACTGAATACTTGCAGAGAATGTAACTACCACTGTATTCATTCACGTAAACCTTGTAACAGTGTGCAGTGTTGGGGGTCATGTTTGAGACAATTTTTTCTTTATTAAATTTTTAATTTTTTTAAATTTATTCTTGTCTCATATACTATACCCCAGAGAATTTTTTTTTCAAACAAAATAAATAAGCTGTTCCTAATACATCCCCTACCGTCCAGCATGGGTATCTTGTGAACTCACTGTTTAAAGGACAGCTTGCTTTCTTGCCTTCAGTCAGAAGCATCCTCTGTACTGACCCTTTGCCCTCTGCCTGCCAGGACAGATGATTTCTTCCCTAGCATGCTCTTGCTCCTGCAGGGCCTTTCTTGGAGTAATTTCTATTGTCGGATTCGGGCCCCTTGTCTAGTCATGTCCCACATTTTCTTAAGACTGTTGGTTGTTCGAGGACAGAAGTCATTTAATCCCTAAAATGTACTTGCAGGTATGTCTGTAAATAGCATAATAGTTTCCACGGAACAGCTGGTCATGTTGTTACAGTCTGTTGAATTTAGGATTTGTAATGATTAGCCATGTATCGCTGGGGGCACAAAAGCTCTTTCATAATTGTTTCGATTCTTCAGGAACATGAGGGGACATTTTATTCCTTTCATGGGGAGCTAAGCCATAAGGAAGCCTTGACCATTAAAATTCAGTCTGGGGTCTTCTGTTTATTTTCTGTTTCTTACTCTTCTCCCACGTTTAATTTCCCTCTTACATTCTTCAGAGAAGATAAAGTGCCGGGAGATGAAGGAAGAATTTGGTTGTAGGTTTGAGGACCTGTGTGTGCTCCCTGTTTCTGTCCTTGAAGTCACACTTTCTTCCTTTCTCTGCCTTTTCCTGACAGGAGAATTTCAGCCAAAGCCTTCCCTTTTGGGGGACAGCAACAACTCAGGACAAGAAAGAAACCAGTTCACTGATGGGGCAGACACTCTCCACTCAGGATTCATGAACTGTATTAAGGCAAGGTTTTGTGGCTCAACTCACTGTTTTCTGCTTGGCATCCTGGAATTCAGATTCAAAGATTTCAGTCTAACTTTCCAGTCCAGCTTACTGTTTGCTTCCCAAGCCTTCAGTGTGTCTTCTCAAAGCTCAAGGCTGTTCCCTCCCCCCTCCCAACTCCTGACATTGGGAACTGGCTCAACTGTGCCTGTCTCTAGACTGTCTATTTATAAGTGATTTCTTTTTCCTGATTCAGAAATCGCTAAGCCTCCTCTTTCTCACTGAGCCTCACAAGTTAGCAGATTTACCAGCATGACTATGATCACTTGTAAGAGCTCAGAATTCTTTTTTTTTTTTTTTTTCTCATCATGTTTTATGTGAATGCTTAACTTGAGAGCCCAAGGCTGGGCGTTCTTTATCCATCATCCTTAGAACTAGAAATGTCCTGACTTGCTGGCCTCTTCAGATGTTGAAGTGTTCATGTACACGTTACGGAATGAGGATCCCTAATCCAAAACCCTGAAATCCAAAGTGGAAGCTCAAAAGTTTATGTGGCTCAGAAAGTGTCAGTTCCGTGGGCTGGCAAGATGGCTGCTGTACGGATATCAGAGGGCAGCTGGCAGGAGTCCTCCCCTTCAACCATGTCAATTCTAGAGATCAAACTCAGATCATCAGGCTTGGTAGAAGGCACCTTGACCTACTGCGCCATTGTGCCAGCCTCTCATCCGTGTTTTCTGACAGTTTGTTTTATTCTTTGACCCAGCTTGACCCAGCCTAACCAACCTTCCCAGGTCACCGGGGTGGGGGGAAAACAAGCTGAATTTCATCTATGCCACCCGAGACTCTAGCGTGCTGTAGCCTTCTCCATGCCCTTGAGACTGAAGTAACAAATTTGAGAGTTCCATAATGAAACAGGACTTAGTTTGTGCTGTGTGACAGTCTAAAACTATTACAGAAATACACGGAGAGGTAAAACACAAAACACTCAATCCTTACAGCATCCCAGCTTTTCACCTTCATTTTTGACTTCCATCCTCTGATCTCCACCAACATGGCTTCAGCTGAGCTCATCATGTCTCACTGAGAGCTGCAAGTGCCCACTCCAGCTCCTCAGCAATCCTGGCCTCCCATACGTGTGTGTGTGCAGGTAACATACAAGCACACATTATATTCTGCCACCCACTATTTTCTTAGTTTACAAATCTGATTACATTACTCTCAGGTCATTCCCACAAGCTTCCCCAACACTTGACCCCTGTCCGTCAGCTCTGTGGGACAGTTCAGTCATGAGAACATGGAAAAATGGGACTGGAGAGATGGCTCAGTGGTTTAGAGCACCGGCTCCTCTTCCAGAGGTCCTGAGTTCAACTCCCAGCAACCACATGGTGGCTCACAATCATCTATAGTGAAATCTGGCGCCCTCTTCTGGCATGCAGGTGTACATGTAGTCAGAGCACTGTATACATAAGAAATAAGGAAATCTTAAAAGAAAAAAAAAAGATTTTGACTTCACTTCACGAGACTGAAGATGGAACACGTGAAAAATGGGTTTGGAAGATTCTGGAGGAAATCAAGTAATTAGCAGCACATGCAGTCCCCTGGGTTCAGAGAGTTCCAGGATGCCAAACACCCTGGAAATGGCTGTTTCCTGAGAACGGATACTCAGGGAGCAAGCATATGTTAGGCTTGCTTTCTGTTTTGTGACCTGTGACTGTGCCAACACATTGGCCATTGAAAACTCTGTGTATTATGTAATCCCCACTTAACTTACTGAGGTGGCCTCCAGTGCTTTTGTTACAATGGTCAAATTTTTTTGTTGTTGTTGTTACTCATACTGGTTATAATGTACGAATCCACTGTGCATATTGCACTATGCAGTGCCGAGCCGGTCTGGTTTGAGAAAATACAGAGTCGGATTTCTAGGAGCCTTTGGTCACATGTTTGTCAGTCACTGCAGAGCTTTGTTTTGCGTGTGTTTCTTCTTAGAGACGCAGGCTCACGGTCAAGTTAGGTGTGCTTTCCTGATGGAGATAGGTTCTGAGAAATACACTTGCTGTTGCAGAATTTCGTCACTGTGCACTCACCAGCCTCAGATGGCTACACCACCACAAGCAGCATAACCTCACGAATGACTGCATGTCACTGTCCATTCAGATGGGATTCCCTAACTCTTAACACACACACCTGAGTAAAAATTACCTAACGTGTCATTTCTTTATGAGGTACTTTGTGGTTGTCTTAGGAGGACATCTCAACATCATATTTGGGGCCCATTTTGAACCACCAAATAAAAAAAGGCACAAAAATATGAAAATGTGCACGAAGTGGAGCAACAGCAACGCTTGTGCAGTTTACACCATGAAAATTGGAGGCAGAAGGCAGAATGCTCCTCATCCTTCCTCACCCGGGGCCCTGTATGTGCCAGCCAATCACTCCGTGTGTGTGTCTCTCTTTGGTGTGTGTGTGTTACTCACAAGTATCCAGCACTGCTTTGAAGACCACAGTTGAATTTTTGTGAGCCGTCCAGTTCTCAAATGCTGCCTAATTTGGAAAAAAAAGAAGGAAGGAAGGAAGGAAGGAAGGAAGGAAGGAAGGAAGGAAGGAAGGAAGGAAGGAAGAAAGGAAAGAAGGAAAGAAGGAAAGAAGGAAAAGGGAAAGCTCAGCAAGCTAATGTCGGCCTATTCTGTGTTCTGAAGAAGATCTACATATTTTAGTGACCTTTCACTTTGAAACTGAAAACACCTATACCTTTGCTAGCTGAAACCTAGAAGAACGGCGACACGGTGCTCTGGACTTGTCACCCGGAAGTCTGTCTCCATGGATTGCGCTGTCACTTGTAGGGTGACGCGTAGTCGGTGTGTGTATGGACTGCTGTATGATGACAGCACAGCCGCTCCAGTAAAGGTCTGAGTGTTTGTTTGTTTTGAAACGCCCTCCTCAGGGAAAGTCTGATCCTAAAGACTCAGCAGAACCAATGAAGATGTGCCTCCCGGCCTGATGTTCTTTCCCTAATAGGGAAATGCACCCACGCCAGGGCGGCTTCCTTCCAGTATTGGCGCAGCCAGGACATTCTCCTCATCTGAGGAGAAAGTCCAGGGAAACAGCGTGAAGGCCCACAGTAGACACAGCTTTCCAAGCAGTCACTTGCGCGCACTGCAGCGCTTCTGAAGAACCTCGGTGCAGGAGGCTCAGGGGAAACATTTAAGTGACCTCTGACTTTGTTCACATGAAACTACTGGATTCAGTGTAGGGCATTTTTCTATTGTCAAATACCAGTAAGTTGAGTTAAATAAGGAAATCAGCAAAATTTTATTTTTGCTTATATCTAATGTAAGTTGTGGCCAGTCTGCTTTTTTTTTTTTTTTAATTATTATGATTTTCTGTCTTTAATTTTCTAAGTTTTAGTTGTGGTCAAATACATATAAAACATAAAATCTTTTACCTGTATAATTTTTGGAGACAAGGTCTTGGTAGGTAGTGCAGGCTGACTTTGAACTTATGGCCCCTCTGCCATAGTTGACCTTGCAAATGCTGATGTGCAAATGTATACTGCCTGTACCCCACCACCGTGGATTCTCTTAGGCACATTTCGGTTGCACACTGCAGTTTGTGTTAAGTATACACTCTTCTGTTACCTCCCAAACCCTTTTTATCCAAAACCCTGTATACCAATCAGATCTGTCCCACTGTGCTCTCTCTGGCTCTGCTTTGCTCTGCTTTGCATCTCAATGAATTTGACTACTGTAAGTAGCTCCTATGTGTAGCATCATGCAGAGTGCGTGTGTGAGTATGTGTGTGCATGGGTATGTGTGTGTGTGTTGTTTCATACTCCTGTATGTAAGAATCTCCTCCTTGTCAAGAGCCTTCCATTATGTATCTGTAGCATGTCAGTGGACTCCTGGCTTGCTTTTGCCTTTTGGGAATTATCCTGCCCTGGATATGGACTGGGAGCCGGTCTTAACTCTGCATTGAAAGGCCCATGTGTTCTGTCCATAGGACCAGGCAGAAGACTGTGAAGAGCTATTGCGGATAGAAGAGGACGCACACTGGCCGATGGGGGGACTGTGAGTGCCAGGGCTGGGTCATGGGCCGTCCCTCCTCTTCAGGCACACTGGCAGTCAGGTCCTGATAGATTCTGATCCATGTTTCTTTGGGCAATCCTAGAATCTTCTCCTGTCATACTCCTGTAACAATGGCACCCATTGTTCCCCTCGATGGTCCTTGATTCCCTCTTGAAGGTCCCATGCCTAACACTGCTGCCTTTGGCAGTGAGTTTTCTACACATAAGGTTTGGAAGGTACATTCACAGCCCAGCCCAGTGGAAAGCTGTGCTTCTTCCCTGGCCTTGAGTTTTACTTGAGGTTGTCAATAAAAATGTATTAGTGAGAACATCTTCTACCGTCCTTCCATTTTGTTTGAAGAAGCCTGTAGCCAGACCTAATGTCTGGAGAGCCAGTCCCATCAGCTAGGGTCTTTGGATTCAATTCTTTGAAAAGCGTTTCTTCAGTGTCCTGGTTGCCAGTTGAATAACTGTCACAACTGTCACATATTAAATTTTGTGTTCCTGGCACTGTTTTGTTTTATAGACCAAAGCTCAGTTAATCTTTTTGGCAGTCCGATAAGCTCTCTTGTCTGCCATCTTGCAGATGATGAAATTGGAGCACAGATTGGTCGTGCTTCTGTCTCCAGGGCCACAAAAGGCTAACATTTGACCCTGAGGAATCTTGTACCAACGGAATATCTTTTTTGTTGTTGTTGTTGTCTACTATGTATAAAAATTTATTTGGCCAGATCTTCAGGGCTGCAAATGAATGTCTTACCAGAAAATCAATGTCTTATATAAAGTTGACCTGGAACCTGTAGCATAGGATAGATATTTAGTTCATAGGCTTTTGCTTTCTATGGTTTGGGATATATGTAGGTCTCGGTAACCTTCCTGTATAGATGGTTAGGATTATTTTTTTTTTCCTTAAAAAGAACTGGTCAGATTGTTAAAAATGTTCTCTACTAATGGGGATTCATTGGGCTATATTGTGTGGCAAGAATAGCCAACTGTGATCCAGTTTTTTTTTTTTTTTTTTGCTGAGAAGTCCCTCTCTATCATTCTGTCTTAATAGCTGCTTGTTGGATATTCTTCTGAAAGGCCAAGGAGGAAATCCCATTTTCAACTTCACATGTGTTCTCAACCTTGACTATAAAGTCAGGACCCTGTAAACCTTTCTAGAACTACTCTCTTTACTTGAGGCTGGAATTGCTTAGGCGTTTGGGCCTGGTGTGTGTTATAAGCTCCACAGTTGGTTTTCAGGCCAACAGCCACTCTTCCACACTGAGGCCTCATGTTATAACAGTAATACAACTCAGCCATGCTGGTGGAACCAGAGTTGGAAGCCTTGGAACTGATACAACTCCACTCAGGGGAGCCAGGCTGATCTTACAGAACTCAGGAAAGTGTGAAGGCCCACTGGCTTTGTCCATTGACTGACTGGCCATGAGATCCTGAGAGGATGGAGATGAACTGGGATTTCCCTGCCCAGAGATTCCTCCCGTCTGTGTAGGACCCATCTGCAGGGTACTGAAATGTGTTCATTACAGTGCTGAATTTGTCAAAATCCTTTGTAGGAGGTTGATGGGATATTGCGAGGATGCTCTGAAGATGTTGTAAGCATGTAGCGCTCACACTTGGTTTTATGTTACAGTCTAAGTTCATCCAAAGACCGGGATTTGGATATAGCGATGATTGAGGAGCTGAGGGAGGCAGAAGACTTTCTTCAGGATCCCAACGGGTATGCATGTCTGTTCTTGGCCCAGGTCTTGTGTGTAAATGAAGCCTACTTACTTACTGAGGACATTACACCACTTTCTAAAATGTGTATACCCAATTTGGTCTCGTACCTTCTAACAAAGTGAAGTCCTTTCATTGCCTTTTCCCCAAGATCCAAAACTAAAAGTGTCAGATTGTCGTAGCAGTTAGATCACTTTCTGTATTCTCAGTCTTTAACAATGCTTCCTTAGCTCTGGTGACATTCATATGGGATGCTTGCTGTCATTTACAGAAAACAGATATGACAGATGCCACAAAAGGTCACAGAAGGTTTCTACTGATTTATAAACACAGGAGGAAAATTCTACTAAAAAATGGAAACTTAGAACTTCTGTTCATTTTTGGTAGTGCCAGATATATGATAATCAGTCAATATATTTCTAAAGATTCGGGTTGTAGGTTCCATTTCATATTTGAACTAGATACTGTCAGGAACATGTATTGTAAAAGAGCATTCCAACAGACTTCTATGTGCCAGATACTTAGAAGACTTCAAAGATGCCAGATGCTAGACTGGCATCTTCGTCAGTGGCTGTGTTGAAATTCTTTCACGTTGGACACTTTCTTTTTCACTGTGTTGCCTACTTCATGTGTTTTTTCTTTATTTTAAGATAATTACAATAAATTTGACAGGTTTGATTTTTTTTGGTAATATTCTTGTGAGCTGATGAATTTTTAATTTTTATATACAGCAGTCTAAATCAAAGAGACCTTGTAATCAGAACTAAATGCCATCAGTGCCCTGCTGTTAATACTGTGGCAGCTAGGCTTGCATCTGCAAGTATGTGGTGTTCTAGATAAATTAAGTTATATGTGACCCTTGAAAATCATGACTTCGTTGGAAGTGACTAAAGTATTTGGTACATAAGTTGGAATTCAGTGCAGATGACTTCATTGGAAATGACCATAGTATTTGGCATATAAGTTGGAGTTCAGTATAAATAACTTATCGGAAACTATGTTGGGAAAGCTACATGCATTAGGAAAAAAATTCTGTTAATCCTGAAGACAAGCTTTGATGGTCATTGAAGTGTTTATACTGTATGGGGATGGTAGAATTTATTGGAAATTCAATGATTTTACTCCTGTTTTTCCTCTTCTATAGTCTAAGCACTGAGATTACAGAGAGAAGCATTTTGAACCTGTACCCCATGGGCTCAGCAGAAACCTTAGAATTACCTGATCCTGCTCTCAAGTACGTCCACCTTTCCTAATTTAGTGTATTTTTTTTTCCTTCTTACAATGATGGGTTTATGTTTGAAAATCCACTTTGACTCTTTTTTTTATTTCTGCCTTCCTACAGTGGTCAGTTGCAGCTGGAGACCTCTCCAGAGGTAAGGACAGAGCTTGCCATTGCCCTTGGGGAGGACAGTAGCAGGATTTGCTCATAACACATTTTGGACCACTTCCTCATTTTAATTCCCTAGTTCTAGTGATCCGTTGTCCCTCACCTTCCCTGAAAGATGAGAGCTCGCTGTTTCTGTTGGATTCTCGCCCAGATAGACTCAGTGGATCAGGCAGTGGCCCCTGAGTTGCATAGGAAAGCCTGTTCTGGGTCAGAAATGGGAGGGAGACCCATTTGATCAGACCTCAGAGCTGAGAGAGAAGCCTGGTCAAATGAAGGACCTGTGGGACATAATGAAATGAATTGAGAGTGTCTGGGAAGGTTAAAAGACTATGTAGGGCGTTGGGGAGATAAATGGCCATGCGACCATAAAGACCTGAGTTCAACATCCTTGGCGCCTGTGTGGAAAGCCAGGCATGGCAGCCGGTATCTGTGATCTCAGTGTTGCAGGGTGGACACTGACCATCTCTGAGCATTGCTGGCTAGCCAGCCTGGCTGAGTTCATAAAGCCCCAGATTCAGTTGGACATTCTGACTCAAAAAAAAATAAGGTGGAGAAAGACTCCAGATGCTGACATCTGGCCTCCACGTGGGTGTGTACATAGGTACATATACTGACACAAAAGGATATTATAATGAGAAGCTGGTGGGAATATTTGGGGTCAGAATATGGGTAAGTTAGATTGAGTTGTTTGGAACGAAATTTGGGTGGCCATAGAGAAAACAGGTTTGTTTGTTTGTTTGTTTGTTTATTTGTTTGTTTTTACATAAAACTAGGAATGATCCTAGAGAACGCTTATCCTAGGTTTGAGCTAGGCATTAGGAATTCCTAATTCCTAGGAATTAGTAGTTAGGAATTACAGCCTGTTTTAGTTACTTTTCTATTACTGTGACTAGGGTCTATAAAAGAAATTGTTTAATTTGGATCTTCAGCAGTTTGGAGTTTATGTCTATCATGGCGGAGTTTATGACTATCATGGCAGGGGCCATGGCAGTAGACAGGCAGGTGTAGTGCTAGAGCAGTACCTGAGAGCTCACATCTTAACCCACAAGCAGGAGACAGAAAGAAATGGCAAGAGAGAGAGATAAAGAAAGAGAGACTGCCAGCTGGGAATGGCATGGGCTTTTGAAACCTCAAAGCCTGCTTCCACTGACATGTATGTGCCAACAAGAGCCATGCTTCCTAATGCTTGCCAGATGGTTCCACCACCTTGGGACCAAGCGTTCAAATCTAGGAGCCTACTGGAGCCCTTCTCGTTCAAGCCACTATGTTTTATTCCTTGGGCCCATAGGATTGTGGTCATAGCATAACGCAGAGTGCATTTGGTCCAATTTTAAAAGTCCCATAGTCTTTTACAGTTTCAACGTCTCTTCTGAGACTCAAGACAATCTCTTCATTGTAAACCCTTTAAAATTAAAAGGCAAATTACATAATCCCAACCTACAGTGGAACAGAATTTGCGTTACCATTCCAGAAGGTGGGGATAGGATCGTAGTGAAGGAAGTGGGCCAAAGAAAAATCAGATTCTATAATTCCTTGTCTGATGTCGAAGAGCTCAGATGGCTCTGCCCTTCCAATTCTGTTGACTACAACACACTTCTCTCTCCTGGGCTGGTTCCATCCCCTGGATGCAGCTGTCTCTGGCAGACATCCCATGTCTCCGGCCCCTCCAACATCCTGGGGCCTCTGACACAGTCCAGGCTTCATTTTCAAAGCTTCATGCAGTAACCTTTTAGGGCCTCCATGCAAGGATTCTCCCCTGCCATACTCTTGACCTTAGCAGCTCTCTTTAACCCATGGTTTTCAACCTTTCTAGTGCTTCGACCCTTTAATACAGCATCTTATGTTGTAACCCCCAACCATAAAATTGTTTCGTTGCTGCTTCGTAATCTGTACTTTTGACACTGTTATGAATTCTTATGCAGATATCTGATATGTGTGATATCTGACATATGACCCCACCCCCACTGAAGGGGTCATGACCCACAGATGGAGAACCACTGCCCTGGAGTTGTATTCTACAAACTTTTTACTCCTGGATCCTGGATCCTACTCTAAACTGGACCAGCTGGCCGGTGCTGCCAAATTCAGCGGTCCTCCCTGGATGGAGCCTGACTCCTTCCTTGAATTTTACATACATAACCTTTGATCTGTTTCTTTTTTAGGGCCAGAAAAATCTCTGGGCCCTTTTCCAGACATTTGAGATTCCTGGGTGGAGGCTTGCCCTGAGAGCACCTCTCTCCCTTTGCTCCATTTGGCACGAAGCATCTCCATCTCTTTCAGCACAATCCTAGGCTCCAGCATGGAATATTCTGGTGCTCTTTTTCTTCTCAAACTGTGCATCTTGGGTGTCTTTTTTGTCCTGCTTGCCACTTTTCATTGCAGAGTTGCACAAGAGTCCTTACTCCTAACTACACAACGGACTGAATAGGAGGCTGTCTTCAGATATTCTCTGCCACTGAAATTAGTTTCAGACTTTTCAGTTAAGCCTCAGGTAGATTCTTAGGACATGGGCAAAATCGGCCACATCCTTTGCCAGAGTATCACAAGAACGGTCTCTGGCCCAGTTGCCACTGTTGTTCCTGTCTGCTGTGGGGGCCATTCTCACTCAAACCACCACACAGCCTATGACAGTCCAACCCATTCCTCATAGTGCATGGGTTTGAGATGGCCGATGCAGATACCGAGATTCCTTAACACACCAGCATATGTACCGGCTCTCACTGCGTGTGTACTATGGAGTAATAAAAGTGCTCCATGCCCAACATATCTGTGTAAAAGGACTGAGATAAAAATAATTCTAAAGGGAAGGCCCGGGTTTGCCGAGGGCATGGTTGCAATTGTTACGGGCAGGAACTAGTAATTACTTTGCCTAGCTGCTCCGTCTCTGAATTGCTAACTCTGTGCAGCTTACTTAACCTCTCTAAACTTTACGTTTATCTTCGGCGAATTTCTGTCTAATAATAGCTATTGTGCGGCTCAGACGATTCAGGAGAAATCTCGTAGCAGAGGGCAGGTAAATGCTGGCTGTTAATCTCCCACTCTGTTGCTGTTACCGGTGTGATCCTCAGACAGAACTACAGGGCCGCCTCTGCCCCTGTTCATGTGCCTCTGTTCATGTGTCAGCAAATGAACTGGGATTGAAAGTCATGAGACTTTTTGTGTGCAGGCTGCCCTGTACTGGTTTTCTTACGGCTCAGACACGAGAATGAGTTTGTTTCTCTGTCGACTCATTTTGTTTTTAAGATTTTTTTTCTTAACAAGCATGAGTTTTTTGCTCACGTGTAGGCACCTCGTGCATGCCTGGTTTCCACGGAGGTCCAAAGAGGTCATCACCTCTCCTTGAGCTGGAGCTGTAGGTGGTTGTAAGTTGAAGCCAGATCCTCTGAAAGAACAAGTGCTGTTAATCACCAAGCTCTTAACTACTCCATCCCCTCCCCGCAGACTCGCTTTTTAAAAAAGTTTCATATTTAGAAATATTTTGACTTTTAAAAAGATTATAAAAATAAATTACTGGGTTCTATAAAAGGTACAAAAATATTATAATCTTCCGCTTAGATTTTCCAATTATGGGCTAAATATCCTTAGGATGCAAATCCAAGATGTTATAAAACTTTAAACTGTTTTTAGCAGTAATAGATCATCACAAATAGAAAATTCTGCACTCAATTTCGTGAGACAGGTCATTGTTAAAACACAGATGCCAGGACAGCCAAGGCTACACAGAGAAACCCTGTCTTGAAAAATCAAAACAAAACAAACAAACAAACAAACAAAAACCCAAAATGTGCTTGAAAACAAAATTCTCCTCAGACCATGTGTACAATGGATCCATGAAATGAAAATAAACTATTTATATTAAGGTTCTGTTTCCAAGCTGCTACTACCTATTTGCAAATAATTCAAACCCAAGACTTCTGATGTCCAAACACTTCCTCTGGGACAAGGAGATTTCAAGCCATATTGATGTTTTCCCACATCTGTTGTATTATTTGGTCTCTCTCCCTTTTTCTCTACATCCACAGTTCTTTGAAATAGCTGAGAGCATAGATATCACTTTCCTTTACCTTCAAGCATTTCAGTGTTAGGTTATATATAAATAGGGATTTGTCTTAGGTAGCTACATTTCAGTCTCCCACTTTTGGGTGAGAAGAACACAAGATGTCTAGACAAAACAACAACAAAAGTGTCCAGTGCATCTCCAGGGCACAGTTCAAATATTATGTCCCTGTTCGAAAGCACTTATTCCAAGCCAAGCATAGTGGCCCACACCTGTAATCCCAGCACTCAGGGAGGCAGAGGCAGGCAGATTGTTGTGAGTTTGAGGCCAGCCTGGTCTACAAAGTGAGTTCAGGACAGCCAAGCTTACACAAAGAAACCCTGTCTCAAAAAAACAACAAAAACAAATACACATTTAAAAAAACAACAACACAAAAACAACTACTTATTCCTAATGGCGTAAAAGAGAAAAAGGAGGCCTTCCTGGGTACCAGGTTCTGTTTTATAGGCCTTGTCAACATAGGTACTTCTTGAATTACAATGGGTTTCTGTTCCCAATAATCTGTTGCTGAGTTAAAAACAGTATTAACCTGACCATGCATTTAAATCTCCCTACCCTAAGCATTGTTGCTTTGCCTAGCTAATGGGTTCAGAGCACTTACGTTAGCCTGTAGTGGGGTAAAATCATTTCAGATAATGCCTGCTTTATAATAAGATCTGAAGTAACTCATTGGACATTGTACTGAAAGCATTCAGCAAATGGCACGGCAGCCTGCACCTGTAGTACCAGGAGGCTGCGCCAGGAGGATCAGAAGTTCAGTGGCAGCTTTGGCTACATGACAAGGTTGGGACAGGCCAGGGCTTCTGTGAAATCTTGCCTCAATAAATAAGTAAACAAACAAATAAATAAAGGTGATAAACAAAATGGTGATTTATGGATTGGGTGCATTTTTACACCAGAGTAAAGCAGAGGTTTTCCAAGTCAAACCTTCACGAAGTCAGGACTTTGTGTTTATATCTCTTTGATAGGTATTATTAGGTGCGACTGTGTCTCACTGAGGAAGCCTGTAGGGCCACAAAGGTCCTGCTCTTAGCGGTGTATATTCCAGATGACTATTAGGAAATGTAGGCGTTAGCATGACCCATTCATGGGTGCAGGGCATGGAGCTCAAGGTTAAGAGACTGACCGGGTCCGTTTCCATGGTAACAAATAGGGCCCGACTATTCCACCGTACTCTATTGCCTCTTTGTATTAAGTCTTGTCACACGCCAGACCATAGTGAAGGCTGATGGTTCAGAACCTTTCCTTAAAAGCTTGTCTTGGCAGAAGGGGAGAAGCCAACATACTTACGAGTTCATGAGCAGTGCTTCCAGGAATGTGGAAGGAGATAGAAAAGGACAGAAGTGGATGGGTATGCACTAAAAATAGACTGTGCCCAGCTCGAGATTTTGTCGCTGTCTAATTTTCTTTTGGCATCCCTGCACAAGGCCAGGTGCTCGAGCCTGTGAGCGGTAACTGCACACACTTTAACTTCCTGTCCTGGGCAGGGCAGGGCGGGTGCAGCATGTCTGGCTCGGGGGTGGTGGTGCATACCTGTAACTGAGGCAGGAGGATTTTGGTTTCATGGTGAGACCCCCATCTCAAAACAAGATTGCCAGAGCACAAGGAAGGAAAGGAAGCTTGTAGGGGGTCAGAGGTTCCTGAACTCATCTCCATTGGGCTTAGGATGCTCTCTGTTAGTTTAGAAAGCTGTAAGCCTGTCTTCCTTTGCTTCAGTGAGCAGTTGTGTTTGGCCTGTGGTATTATTGTCTTCCTTCTCAAGACTTTGGGCCTGTGACAGGCAGGCAGGTCGTTGTGACTTTCAAGAGGAGGGGATGAACAGCGAGTCTGACGTCATGAGATGGGGGAACGGAAAGTAAGCTGTGTCTTCCTTGTCCTGTATCTGTGGCCCCATTTGTTGTTTGGTTACGTGTCTACACCCCTTTTCACCAGACCATCGGTGTGCCAACATTCGTTGCCTACTTGAGCTGGGTGTGGCTTTGAGTGTGAGACCCATGAGGTAGCAGAGTTGTTGAGGGAATAAAAGATGTTCTGGGAACATTTCCAGGAGACTCTGCTCCGGTTTGCCATCCGGAGCCTGTTTTCTGTGTTCTTCGGGAGAGGATAGTGAGTGCAGCCAGAGGGGAGGACGCTTAGTTGGTGGCCACTTTGGAGGTGTACGTGCAAGGGTGGCCTCAAAGGATCGAGGGCAGTGACTGAGAGATGAGGCAAGGATTGTAGAGGGGTCTGCCTCCACATCACGTGAGCTGCCTTAAGCATGCTTGAGAAGACTGGCCACGAGAAATCGTGTGCCGTGGCTGTCCACACGGTGAGAATGCCTCGTGCCTGCTTGTGCATGAGTAGCACTGAAGGGTGGAGGTTGAGGGAACAGTGGGGAAAACTAGCAGAAGCCGCCTAAAGGGTAAGCCTGATGCCGCTTGCTGGAAGTTCTAACAAGGCCCTCTAATTGGGTAGGGACATGAAAGGCATCTTATTCTAAATGGATTTTTCTCTTGGTTCATGTAGACGAGGGGTATTTTTAAATAGTACTCCTCAACAGATTGGGCATCTCAGATTCACATTTTTACAGTGGTGTAAAGGAGGGTGCTTATTACTTTATCCCCAAACTTTTTATTTATTAAAGAGTACATACGTAAAAGTCATGCTCGCTTCCTTAGCCACATCTGTTAACTAGTGATTGCCAAAGCAAACTGTTATTAAACTGGTCGCGTGAATGACCAGTTACTCAGGGTTCAGGCATGTGTATTCGTTAAAAGCTCCCAATGTGCTTCTGTGTATTTTGGAACTACTCGCTTGGACCATTTCTGAAAACCATAGTTAAATGGAGAAGGGAGCTAGCAGACAGTTGGGTAGCCTGGCTAGGTAAGATGTGCTCATAGGTCCTGGGGAAGGGTCCCTGTGCGGGAGATCTCTTATTTTTGCTATCCTTCAGAAACATTTTTTTTTTTCCTGAGAATACAGCTCCATAGCTTTAGAAAGCATAAATATGAGCTTTTTAGCTACTTAACACACAGACTGATTCAACATTTGCCAGTGTGTGCTTCTGGGCCTGGGCTATGATAGAAATAAAAAAGATTTAGTCCGTGGCTCCTCTTTCTCACAACCCAACGGAACTTACACATTTGTCTGTCCCTTAAGGTGCGAAGTGATCTGACATTACAGAGTAATGGAAGCCAGTATTCTCCAAGTGAGGTAAGATTCCTGAAGATTAATGGAAGCGGAGGTATTCCATGCAGACTGAACTGCAGTGTCTTTCACGGGAATGGATAGTCGTAGTCTGGGATTAGTGAGTTAGCGGAAGGTCTCTGGGTTCTCTCACTGGCTTCACTCACCGTCACAAGTTCACTTGTCTTTTATACGTAATTGAAGATTAATTTTAAACCAGGTGTGGGGATGTCTTTACCGAAAACGGCATACCGAAGATGGCATTTGCTCAGTTGTCACCTGGAATGGTTCCGCATGCAGTTTCTGTGCGGATGAGCTGCGTGCTCAGCGCTACCGTTGTCATCTGCCCGCGTTAGATGTGCTCTGCACACATGTGCTCAGCTCTGTCAGATGAGAGGTGGATCACCAGCTTTGTGCCAACCTCAAGATGGCTTTAGAGCGAGCAAGTCAAAACTGCAATGCAACAAGGACAGTAATAGTAACGCAATTCACCACAGTGCCTGGAAGCATTCCACTCACTCCCTCTTAAGGCATTTACAGAAAGACTTTTTAGGCATTGTTACAATGCAGCCATAGGAAATCCAGGGTGGTTTTCTAATAATTCTTCACACACACACCCCCAATCATTTATTTTTCCTCCTCACTCCACAGATGAGAGAGAACTCACCCTCAGTGTCTCCTACTGCAAACATCACAGCTCCGTTCGGCCTGAAGCCTCGCTCAGGTATGTTAACCTCAGCTCGTTCTTACGCTGAGTAAATCGGATGGTTTCCCTTTGGCCTTTCAAATGTATACTTGAGAAATACGAACGTTGGCAGTTCTAGTCAGCTGGGGTCCTGTTGTCAAAACCGCTGCAGCTTGGGGAGGTCAGGTGATTGATTACATTGAACTATTTGGTCTGTGCTTCCAGGAATGAGCAACTTGCCTTCTTTCGAATCACAGCAAAGAAAAGTGGCAAAGGGAGCATGTAAGTAGGAAGGAGCATTACCTTGAAGTTTTCAGCCGTGGAAAATAAAATAGCTCCCCTTGACCCCAAAGGTTCATGCTACCCTGTTGAGATAAAGGGCAGGCTGAAGGCAGTGTCCTCCCCAAGATGTCCCCAGTTGCTCTGCGAACTGTGGTAAGGTCTCCGCATTTATTCACACAGGAGAGTGAGCCTTTTAAGGCTTGTATGAGTGGTTAAGGGTCAGGGGAAAAATTCTTAGGGCAAAGCATTTACTTTTTAACATACTTTATTTGAATTTGTGTTACTGTATTGCCAAAAATAACTACAGCAATGTGCAAAAATTACTTTTCGTTTTTAAAAAAAGGATCCTAGACAGAATAATACATTTCTTCTTACTTCTTTCTGTATTGCGAGTTTTGGTGCTATCTGCCTTTTTTTAGGACCTTTTTCGTTTTAAATTTTTTTGTTCCTTTAGTAGTTAGTGTATTTACCGTGAATGCTTTCATGTGGATTCCTATAACAGACCTCAACACGTGTAAGCATGCCAGGTAGAGAACACAGGTGTTCTTCGTTTTTTTGTTTGTTTGTTTTTGTTTTTTTTTTTTTTTTGGGGGGGGGAGAATTTTGACAATAGTATGAGTTACATGTTTCTGGCTTAAAATAAAGGTCGCTATGGGAAAAAAACAAAGATGATTCATTTATAAAGGAAATATTTTGTTCTGGGAACACATTGATTGATGGGCAGCACATGGCCAGGTGCGGAGGTTTCCTGGCCATTAGAACATTGTAAGGAAAAAAAAAAAAAAAAAAAACGGGTTGGAAAAAATGCCTCTAGTGTGACCAGAGTTTCTGGATCTTTTGTTTTTGTCTTTCTATCCTGGAATTGAACCCAGGCCTTTGTACAAGCCAAGTAAGCACCCTGCTACAGAGCTCTATAAAACTCAAATGACTGGCCTCCTCATGTATAAAAGTAGGACATATACAGCCAGAACTGGGCTGTGCCTTGATTTCCGTAATCCCAGAATGTTCTGGAAGAGATGGAGGTACCCACTGTTGCATCTCTTCTGCCTCATTTTGGGCTAGAGGCTCTCTTAAGCCTTCTGGAGAGTTTTGCAAAATTTAAAAACGGTTCATAACTGAAATCAAAAGGCGACTGAGTCTCCAACGATTAATAGTCCTTTTGAATGTTGTACCCTGTTACTTTAGTTACAAAATTGATTCGCTGACTTTCAGTGCATTTATAGAGGTCAGCCTCAGCTTACCAAGTCAGAGGTTGCCTCGGGCCTGCACTGTCCACCATTCAAATTCTGTGAAGAGATGAAAAACAGAGTGTTAGTTTAAAGCTGGGGAAAAATATAAATACTATTTCCTCTCCAAGGTTCCAGTGGTGGATTCCTTAACTAACCAATGAAATTAATCTCTGGATATTGAACACAAAATTGAGATGTATTATCATTTTATAAATAGCTAGCTTAGAAGTTCTTTGAAGATTTTTTTATTGTTGTTGTTGCTAGCTAGTTAGATTTATAGCTATGTAGATGGTATTGAGTATCCAAAAATGTTTTACTGAGCAATACTCAAAAGTGGGTTTAAGGCATTTCAAGAGTTAAAGGCAGAATTATGAGGTTCAGTCCTTAATAAACCACCCTATGAAACCTTACAGAGGGTAAGGGAATATCTTGAAAAAAACTCTACTATCTTGATTTTTAAAAAGCATGCACAATTCTTCTGTAATGCTTTTGTTTCTAAGTAACATTACATGTATACATTTTGAGCTTTGTCTAACGTGATCAGCAGTTCTGGGTGAATTTTGCAGTTGTATCTACAGATTAGTTGCTTAGAAGGGGTTTGCAAAGGGTGTCCGGAAGGCCTTTGCTTTCAATTGCACAAATTATGAGTGTTCTTTCCTTGTACTGCCATGACCCATTAGTACCCTAGGCTGCAGGCTTGCAGAACTGTTAAGCTTAAGGATATTAACTGCATGCGAAGTATATGACCAATGAGTACTAACATCCAGTTTCTATCGTTCTTTTTATTCCATGCGCCATCTCTCATTCTCCTCCTATATTCGTACATTTGAATTTAAACCCCATGTAATGCAATCCATTTCATTTCCATACGAACCGTATGCAACCTGTGAAATGCTGCGGCCCCTTTGGTTTTCCCTGGTCCTTGTGCAACTGCCCGCCTGGCTCTCTCGCTCTCCTGCAGACCCAGCCCTCATTCTCCCTCCTATCTCCTTCAACAAACTTACACAGGCACAAACATGGGACAACTCTAGCTACAGTGTTCCATCCGAAGGAGACAGTGACAATGGTAGGTGTTTCTCGTCTCTTCTTCGATGTTCTTGTGAATAAGCCAGTGACTGTCCGGCCCAGTTCCTCCGTGTAGAGCTGGAGACATTTTATGGACTGACCTGCATGCTCCTTACTCAGGCGGCCTTGAAGGCAAAGCCTAGATAAATGCCGGTGAAGGGTTGCCTAACAGTTAATGATGTGAACGTTTACACACCCTGAGGATGCCGGTGCTGGGAAGGGTTTTCCAATACTCTATTCTCTACCTGTTTTGCTTGGGGTTGCGCTGGTTTGTCTGCTGATCTGCAAAGATTTGAACTCACACATTTGCCTTCTCTCTGCTCATTAAAAGAGTTTGTGTTTTTAGGATGTGAGTGTGGTGGGACACTCCTGCAGTCTCAGCATAGGGGAGGCTGAGGCAGGAGCATACTGAGTCCAAGGCCACCCAAGGCTACATTTTTGAGCCCTGCCTCAAAAAAATAAGGTTGATCTTTTATTATGTATGTTCACGTGGAGCTTTTAAGGCAGTTTAAAGGTACCATGGCTGATCCTAGAGTTTTGCACTGAGAATAATGTTAACTTTGAGACGTTTCTAAAAATGAGCAGAAATTGCTTTTCCCCCTTTTCAAAGATTTTATACATTTTGACTTTTTATTATTTTTTTTGGTGTGAATTCACTTACACTAAAGGCTACTGAGTTAAGTCTAAAAATAATGTGTACATTTTTGAAAACTGGAAGCAAGTAGTGAGTCTTAAGATGAATGTCTTAATTTTGTATAATTAGATATCCCAAGCCATCCAACATAAACATAAAATTATTTAGATCTTATATAGTACGTATATCTGGATCTCTGTTCTGGTTTAGTGCTGGCTCAGATTGTAAATATTTTAACCTCAAAATACAAAGTGATAGACGAAATACTAAATGAGACAAATGAGCAAGATGTGAGCCATAGCCACCACACAAACCTAAGTTGTTAACATGAGTTCTAACATAAATTGTTAGCTAAGTATGTTATCTATAATGCTTGGGAAATGCATAGCTAGAACACTTCCCATGGTCTCTGGATAAACTTCAGCCGAATTTTCCATTTATTAAAGGATGAGTGTGTTCTGGTAGGCGATTCTACAAGACTATTAGTATTTTATAGTTGTCTAAAGCAGGGGTTCCCAACCTTACTAATTAATGCTGCAGCCCTTTAATATATATAGTTCCTCATGTTGTGGTAAGCCCCAGGCATAAAATTATTTTTGTTGCTACTTCATAACTGTAATTTTGTTAACTGTTATGAATCCTAATGCAAACATCTGTGTTTTCTGACAGTCTTGTGTGACACTGTGAAAGGGCCATTTGAGCCTCAAAGGGGTCATGACCCACAGGTTGAGAACTGCTGGTCTAAATTTTTCACTGAAAATAATCATGATTTAAAAAACAAAACAAAACAAACAATCATGGAACAAAAATCCCCTCCTTATGTCATCCTGCTTTAAATTCTGGAAGCCGAGGAGGAGGGTTAGATGGAAACTTTCTCCATAAGCTGTTCTTTTGTTTAAAACTAGATGGCCAAGTCACAAAGAAGAAGCGGTTCTGTTTTTCTGAAAGCCTGGCCCCTTACGGGTGTGATGTTGCTTACCAGAAATAAATCTAGTTTTTTAGAGATTGTGTGTGAGTTGTTATTTCCTTAGGAATGGTGTCCGAAACAAGAGGACTTTTTAAGTTGGGAAAGATACAAAAACTTTAAACAGTAGAATGTCTATGCTGCCATGTGAACCAACTAAAATCAGAAAGGCCAGGTGCTTTGTGGATATGGCTGAGACAGGGATTGGGTAGGCCTGCCTTCCCAGCTCTTGACTGTCTTCTGTCCGACAAATCGACACTCATTGTACAGGTAAGGACCTGTTGTGTGCGGGGCTAGGCCAGGCTTTCTTTTCATTAAAATTTCCGAGATGTCCACAACAGATAGTCACTATAAACATCTAAAAGTGAAATAACCCTGCATTTATTACATAGCCTTTATATTTCCAGGGATTTACAGCACCGTGGCAATAATAAAAGGGTTGTGTTCTTCTGGGTTGGGTAACCAGGTCAGATGATTTTGGGGGTTTTCATTTTTCTTTATTTCTGGTTTGTCTAAAGTCGTCACACACATCTTCATTCTCTGTGTTAGCCTTTGCCTTGTGACTGCAGTTTGTTCTCTAAGTCAGTTAGTTGATGAAGCAGCGCTGTAGGTCTCCAGGAAGAGGAGCTGAGGGGTGTGGCCCACTTTCTGTGTTCGAAATGCTTCCATACAACCAGACAGTTCTACTCTGTAGGCCTTCTTGGCATGTGCAGGAATGTGCCTGAGTTTCTTCTGTATCTGATGCCAGTGGCTGGCTGTTCAGCCTTGCAAATGAGCCAGCTTAGACTACCATAGCATAACTCTTAGTTATCACTTTGACCAACTTGGAATATTAATCCTTCTGTTCATTGTTTCACTTTCTTTGCACACAAAAATTTCTCCTTTCACTTGAATCCCTTCCAACATGTTGTTCCAGGTTGAGCACAGTTTAAATTCACTGTTTTCTCTGTAGCATAGTCTTCAGAGATACATCAGTCTCCTGAGAGGAACAGCATGGCATGGAAGTCCATCTGTAGCTCCGCCTGCCCTACCACAGGCTGGTGTGGCTTCCTGAGGAGTCACCCTCTTCTCTTGCCCTAGCTCCTGGGCCTTCTTCTGCGGCTTAGTCTTCCCTTTTCCAGTTTACTTGGAAGTCAGAGACCCATCCTGGCTTCTTTTAGGGCGTTTCCGCCTTTTCAGTTGTGGTGAGTTGATGGGTGTTAATTTAGACTTGTTTAAGGTTGATCTTTGTAAGAGTGAGTGGGCATCTATCTCTGGCCAGCTTACAGACACCTTTGTTTCTTTTGTGGTAACAACCTAGCACTATGGTTTTATTTTCCCCATTACAAAAATAAGGAAGCTGAGGGTGTGGGAGCTTCCTCAGTGGCCCCAGCTCTGGCTTCAAATTAGAATGCTGGGTTCCCAGGTTCAGAGATATTAAGCGAACGTTGTCGTAGAGGTCTAATCATTTGCTTGTTTCTTGTTTATGTGTACACAGACATAAGATTGTCAACATCTGAGTAAGTAAACTGCCCAAGATAATAGAGAGGACATTCATCCTTTGAAGGGCAGTAAATGTACCTAATTTGCTTGCAGCCCGAGGAGGAAATGAATGAATTGTTTGCCTGATTTCTAACTCCCAAGAGCTGGAATCCAAAGGTTATATTTTTTTCAAAGTCATTGTATTCCTGCCCTTGCATTTGAGTATATTAAAAGGCACTCTAGTCTACAGTCTTAACGTCCAAGAAAAAGGAAGCTAAATTTCAAAGCCCCATGCTTCCACTGAGAAGGTATTTCCTTTAATTGCATGCAAAGTACATAGTTTTTTGTTTGCTTTTTTTGCTGTTGTTGTTTTTATTTTATTTATTTTTTATCAGTGAAACCGTAAAGAGCATTTAGTCTCTGCTTTGGAACTGGGGGCTTTCTTTGCTTAACCAAAAGCAGTTGGAGAAAGGGCTTTGTGTGTGTGTTTTGTGCACCTGTTAAGTGCTTTCCTGTGCAAAGCGTAATGACCCTAACATACATGCAGCTCTGAAAAAGACACCGTCTCTGCTGTTGTGGAACCTTAATTTAGAGGGCAGTGTATTCAGTCCTGGAAAGTAATTGGGGCTTTTTCTGTGAGAGAAGAAATTAAGAAACTAGTTATCAGAAGAAGGTAATTTCTGTAAAGATAATCTTCAGATACACCGATCTTTCCTGAGAGGTTTTGAAATGTGTTTCATTTGCTCATCGGCAGACATGTGTCCCAGCATACCACTCTGTGGCATGCAGCAGAGCATGCGATCGGGCTCTTGCAGTCATGTATGTAGTCACACAGAGTGATGAGTACCAAGAGAGACACACAGATAAGCATCTTCGGATGTGCACAGGAAGTAGAGATTATACCAGCTTGGGGATAAAGTGAAGAAGCCAGTGACCTTCAAGGATGGAAAGATCAGTGGAATCCTCTGTATTTGTATGTCGCCATCCCCCTCAGGCCTATGTTTAGAGATTTTTCTCCCAAAAAGTGAACTATAACCAGCAGGTCTTGTGTTCTGTTGTAACCGTTACTGATTTTCCCCCTGATAATTAGACAGCAAAGGGCTCATTTTTCTCTGTAGCTCAGTCATCTGCTCACCCCTTCACCCCCACTTTGCCCGCACACAGGTATGTATGTATGCGAGGCCACGTACACACTCACAAAGGGCTCACTTCCCCCACCTTTTAACTTATATTTCAGCAGGATGATACTGAAAAGCAGGTGCTGACCATTTCTAACATTGTTAAATAGTCTCAAGTCAAACCTTTCCCCTGAATTGCGTAGGGAGCTCGTAAAGTGCGGTGATACGGAATTATCACAAGTGAATAATTCCCGAATGGATCAGAAGGTGGTTTCTGCAAAGAGAGAATAACAAATAAGCCGACAGGTTTATTAGCTGAAAGTGTTTCTTTAAAATTCCACAGTAGTTATAATTAATTGTGTAATTTTAGTGTATATATACATATATTCCTCATTTCCAATAATTATGCATACATTTGAAATATTTGTTAAAAATTATAAACTACAGTTGGAATATTTACTATAATATTGGTTAAGGATCCTCCACATCATATTTGGTACAAGGAAGAAAGTTTATTGTGGGAAAGCGGGGAGGGAAGAAAGAAGGGAACCATCCCAGAGAGAGAGAGAGAGAGAGCAAGCGGGGTACCAGGTGGGTTATATCCTGAGCACCTGGTCCAGGTTATGCCATAGGATGCTGGTGGTGACTAAGCACGTTGTCAGGACTCTATAAAGGCCTGAGGGCAGGCCAGTTGACTTGCCTGCACACCAACATAACATTTTTAACACTTTCTGATTGCTTGCTGTTCACAGAAAAGATACATCGGCATGTAGGCTTTGTTTTTTGTTTGTTTTGTTTTGTTTTTCAGATGCACAGGAATTTAAAACCAACAGGCATACCACCACGGCATTAAAGCCCAGACCTCATTGTGTCACCCTGCTGTCCCTCACGAGGCTTTGCTAACACAGATGCCTGAGCTGTGTGCCGTTAAACCAGAGAGTACAGCTCATTTAACTTCCTCATATTTTCATATTCTGAATGAAGTCATCCAACAAAAACAGATTGACAATATTAAGGATGCTGTATTAGATAAGATTTCCCTAGGAATAAAGGCGAAAGGGCAGTGACCTCCAAAGTAAACAGTAGGACCATTGAGATGGGCGTCACGACGCCCCTTGGTGGCACGTGCATGCATTACCAAGCTGTGTCCACATTAGCCTCTTTGGGACAGGAGGTTGCTAGGTTTTATGTTGTATTTCTCTTCCAGTTGCTGTGCTGCTTTTGTCGGGTTTTTGTGTGCTCGTCCATGCTTCTGATTTGTCAACTTTCCCTCATTTTCTTCTCTGATCCCCCTCTCCCACTCTGATCATACTGTCCTTCTCTTGCTAGCTTTGGATTTCTTTCTTTCTTTCTTTTGAATTGGTCTTACTTCCTGTGGGCTTTGGCTTCCTGTGGGAAGCTTTGGTGGGAGATTTCCTATTACATCCCTTTTGGCTTTCTTACCGGCGACTTCTTTGGTTCGCTTCCATCCTAAGTCCAGGGCTCAGGCTCCTTTCTGCCATTCCAGAAAGCCCTGTACCCACTCGGTCAGCCTCATCCTCCAGGAACTGTGTGAGTCTACGGTTGTGTCAAGGCTTCCCAAGCGCTTTGGTGCTGGTTCTGCATCTTTGAACCCATGTAGAAAGAAAACTGCAGATTAAGATGGATACCATCCCAGAGCACCGTGTAATTCATTACATGGCACGCACACAGGCTTTCTCTCCAAGTGTTACATTCGCAAGCCATTTCCTGGAGGAAATGACAGAATGGAAGTTGTAGACGCCTTCTCTTCAGCGCTGTTTAAGTGACATGGCTGCATCTGCAGCAGTTGTGGCATCCATTCAGCTGTGGTGGCATCCGTGCCCCTTACTAGGTGGTGGCGATCCTAACATGGGGCTTCTTTGCACAGACTGTCTGGAGTGACTCAGCCCCAGCCAGCGCCACCACCTCCCAGGCCCATCTAAAACTGTAGACAGAGGAAACCAGACCATCCCACTCTCCAACAGCTCTGTGTCTCCGGGCTAAGGAATCTCTAGTAAGGAAACCTTAATTAAGACTCCTGGTAAAATCAGTCCCTGCCCACCTCCCGCCCCCTTTTTGAGACAGGGCCTCATTGTCCAACTCTGGCTGGTGTATGACTTACTATGTAGACCAAGATGATCATTAACTCACAGAGATCCATCTGCCTCTGCCTTCCAAGTGCTAGGATAAAACGCGTGTACCACTATGCCCAGTCTGTAAGTTTCTACATGTAAAATTCTTTACAGGTAGAATATTTTTATAAGACTGCAAATCCGCTTTTATTTATTTACTTTTCACTAGCTCAGATCTGTGAGGGGTTCAGCATCACACAGATTCCGTATCCAGCAGTCTTTTGCAAAAAGATTGCTTGGGAATTTATCACAAACCACGCCTCTCTTTTCGTGGGCCAGAGTTCTCTTTCCCCAGATTATTCTGGTTTTCTTTAGTTTGCCTTTGGGAATCACTAGGATGTGTTTTGCTCTATATACCTAAGTGCATCTCTTGCCTAAGGAGAATTCAGTTTCATCTCTGGCATATACACCTTCAATTTTAAGAAGAGCCATGGGTTGTTGAGACATCCCTTCTTCTTATAGTCAGCAAGAACGGCCTTGCAAACACAGCCTTCCTCATATACGTGGTTTTTAGAAGTCCTGTTCCTGGCGTGCCTCCATGGGTGCAAAGATGATGGAAAGCCATATATAGGATATATATTTTAACCATCCCAGTTGATGTTACTGCTTAGAAGTTTAGACTCTACAGTTTCTGTGGGGTTTTCCCATTGTTTGTTTGCTCCGTTCTGCACAGTGCTGGGGACCGAACCCAGGACTTCATATATGCTGGGCGGGCACTCCACTACTGAGCTGCACACCCAGCCCAGGACAGTGTATATTTTATTTTCTTTTTAATTTAAAAAACATTTTATTTGTTTTTACTTTTATACCCACCGTTATTTTGTCTACATGTATGTCTGTTTACCATGTCGATCCCTGGTGCCCCCAGAGGCCAGAAGAAGGTATCAGAACCTCTGGAAATGGAGTTACAGATAATAAGTATGAGACACCATGTGGGTGCTGGGAATTGAACCTGAGTCCCCCGGAAGAGCAGACAGTGTTCATAACTATATGTATTTTCTTAACTCCTTCAGACCAGGCACTGGCTCCAGTCACTGCTCTGGTAGGAAACCTTAAGGACCTCAGGCCAGTGGCGATGAAGCCATCTGTAATCCGGCCAGCCCTTCTGGCAGTAATCTGTACCTATCTGTAAAGAGCTGGCTTTTTGAACACCTCGCCAGCAATGGGACAGAAGGCAGAATTTTCCTATTCTGTTCACAAATATGTAGTCCAGAGCATCATGGCTTAGTTCTTGATGGAGGGTGTTTTCTGCACCCATTTTTAACATATAAGTCAATTCTAATACCTTCTTATTTGATCGAAATTATTTACATTTAAAGAAGGATAAAGCTGATGATTAGAATTTCAATTAGGACAAAAGATAACAGTGAAAGTGAGAGAGATGGTGCATTTGTCTGAGTGACAGCGTGGTCTCATCTCCACCCCATGAGGCCTGTCCCTCAGTTCAGTTTGTTGTCACCGCAAAACCAGCTTTGTAGTACACACAACCTAGAATGACTCAGCAGAGAATCTTTCTTAGAGTATTCATATGAAACTTTTGCTATGAATCTGGAATTTCTCTGTTTTCGTGAATGATAAATATAATCTGGGATAAATAAGCAATTTGTTTAACTGAAATAGACATAGATAGCCCTGTGTAGCAACACAGATTGATTTCTTTTTCCGTTTCTATTACAGTGTTTCTAAGACCTCAGAGAAATTTGGAATCTATAGACCCACAGTTTACGATTCGGAGGAAAATGGAGCAGATGAGAGAAGAGAAAGAGCTGGTGGAGCAGCTCCGCGAGGTACTGGGCGGTGACATGTGGCCGTGACATTCAGAATCAAAGCAGCAGTGTGCGTGTTGAAAAGGCTGGCCTGGAAGCCTTGCACACATCCTGGTTTTAGTTCTGTAGTCTTTAACTGAAACACTTCAGTACAACTGAATCTGTCTTTAAACGGAGGGTTTGAAAGAATATGTTTGAAAACATTTAACTGACAACGAATGTTTTCCAGAGGTTCTTTCTGTGTTTGTGTTTGTGAGTGTGTGTGAGTGTGTGTGGCTGTGTGGAGGCCAAAGAGATGACCTCAGGTACTCCTTGGTTGCCGTGTACATCTTTGTTTTTGATTCAGGGTCTCTCTCTCTCTCTCACTGGCCTGGACCTTGCTGACCAGACTAAGCTGGCTGGCTAGCTTAGTTCATTTCCAGAGTTCATTGCCCCGGCGCTGGGATTGCAGGCATACACTACCATGCCAGACTCTTTAGGTTCTTGTGTCAAACTTGAATCCCTGCCGACACTTCCCTGACAGAGCCTTCTCCCCGCTGCCAGACATTCTCGCCCTTGTCCCTGCAGGGAGAGTAGCACTTCCATTCATAGATATGGACAGCTGCGTTTAACCCTTAACGTGCCGAGGTGCCCATAGCAACTGGCTCCTTTCTGCTTCCCACCTCCAGAGCATCGAGATGAGGCTGAAGGTGACCCTGCATGACGACCTGGGGGCGGCGCTCATGGACGGTGTCGTGCTCTGCCACCTGGCCAACCACATCCGTCCGCGATCTGTCGCCAGCATCCATGTTCCCTCCCCTGCGGTTGTAAGTAATGCCAGATGGAGGAAAACTGGCATGGAGCGGGCTCTCTTTGCATAGGGTGTTTGGCTAAAGATGTCAGTTGGGTCTCCTGCAGCCTACCCCAGACACGTTCCACTGGACCCCACGCAACAGGAAGAACAGAGCAATGGAGGGAGTCTGAGGAGGTAGCATTGTCACTAAAGGGAGATGATTAAAAAACGAGAATGGGAAAAACAGAAAAATAGCTCTCAGGTGTGGTGTTTAAAGAAGTTACTGATTGTGGTATGTCTCTACTGTACCGTATGACTAAAATCTACTTGTAAGTTAGTATAAACCATGTGTGTCTTTCTGGGTCTGTGTTACCTCACTCAGGATGATCTTTTCTAGTTCCAGCCATTTGCCTGCAAATTTCATGATTTCCTTGTTTTTAATGGCTGAGTAGTATTCCATTGTGTAAACGTACCAGTTTCCTTTGTCCATTCTTCAGTTGAGGGACATCTAGGTTGTTTCTAATTTCTGGCTATTACAAACATAGCTGCTATGAACATGGTTGAGCAGATGTCCTTGTTGTATGGCGGAGCATCTTTCAGGTGTATGCCCAGGGGTGGTATAGCTGAGTCTTCAGGTATGGCTATTCCAAGTTTTCTGATCGACCTACTATGCACAGACCCCAAGAAGATAAGTCCACTGGGCATCTTAGGCTTCATGTAGGGTCACCAGCATATCTCTGTCATGCACTATGTTGCCTGCTTTTTTTTTTTTTTTATCACTTTTCCCTGATGGGACTTCCCTACCAGGCCACAGGGGAGGAAGAGGAACTCAGTCCCCATGTGAATAGATGAGCTGGGGTGTCTGGGTAGGGAGGAATGGGGTAGAGTAGATACAGGAGAGAGGGTGAGACTGGGAAGAGAGGAGGGAGGGCTCTACGACTGAGATATAAATTGAAATAATTAATAATAATAAAAGAATTTTAAAAATAAGTTACCGACTGATAAGGTGGAATAAAGGCCATAATGCCCAGAGATTCAGCCCACACAAAGGGATATTTAAACAATGAGGTGTTAATTCAGAAGGCTGTCTGGTTGACAGCTTTTTCTAAAAGGACTGTCTCATGCTTTTTTCTCAGTAGGGTCTTACTGTGTAGTCACTAGATAAGCCAAGCTGGCCCTGGCCTTGTACTCCTCTTACCTCAACCTCCCGACTGCTGGAGTTACTGGTTGGGGTCTCTTTTTTTAAAACACCGTTGGGGATTTTACAATAGTTTATGAAGATATAAAAATATAGAAAGTACCCGTATAACCTACAGATTAGGGCATCACTCAGCTGGCTCATCTCCTCCCTCCCCATTCTCTTTCCTCTCCTTCCTCTGCCAGGGATCAAAAGCAGGGCCTCTGCCTACCAAGCAGGTGCTTTCCAAGAAGCTATAATCTTGGCCCTGACCCTTGTCAGATATCACAGAGCCTGGGGCAGGTGAAAGAAAGCTACAGGGGCAGTTTGTGAGCCTGCCTGCAAGACTGGAGGACTCAGAAATAGGCTTGTCTTTGAAGCCCACAGAGGATTACAGAAACCAGAGCAGAGAGAGTTTCTTTCAACAGACTTGGTGTGTCAGGGAAAGTTGAAGCATTGGGGGCAAAGATGAGGGGACGGATTAAGATTCCAGACCTGTGTCTAAAAGCTTTGGGCAAGTTGCATCCTGTCTTTAGCTTGGTATGCCCTTCTCTGAAACAGACCTGCTCTTGAGAAGATGAAATGAGGTGCTAGAGAGACAGGACGTGTAAACATGAGCCGCTGCTACTGTCCATGTTTATAAAGAGCAGGGCCACTAATCTCAAGGTCCAGTTTCAGCCATGTAATCAGTGTGTCTTGAGTGACCACTTGTGTGGAGTGCCTGAGCTCCTCCATCAGGGAGCTCTCACTGCGGCAGGTTTATCCCGCTTTGTTTTCTCCCGACAGCAGAAAAATTAGCTAATGATCTCATTTCAACTGTCAGTTGATTTTTTTTTTCAATACTATTAACACTGCTTTTTTCTTTCAAAAGTTTGACCACCCTTTTTGACTCAGAAATATGATGGTGGGGGAGGGGGGCAATGTGGCTTCTCTAGCAACCTTAAAGAAAGACAGTGAATTCTATCACTCAACACAATGCAGAGGTCTAAAGATTTCTATGTATGTATGCATGTGTGTAAGTATGTATGTATTGGTTATTTTTTAGACAGAGTTTGCCTATGTAGTCTTGGCTGTCCTGGAACAGCCAAGCAATCCACAAGTGTTTAAAATTGCTGTTGAAAATTTTTTTCCGTATGAATCAAATGAACCTGTTATCCATCTATACTTTCTGAAGTGAAGGTCAGTGCAGCAGTGGGAAGATTTGGGTTAAATCTATTTTTTTTTTTTTTTTTTTTTTTTTTTGATGAGGAGACAATTAGCCTCATGGATTTTAACCCTGTATCGAAATACCTTTTAGAGAAAGGTGATGCCTATGGTATATTTTTAGGTGAACTGAAACAGGTTATACCCACTATATGGTCCCACAGAAATGTGTGTGTGTGTGTGTGCACATGTGCGCATACACAGATACTTAGACGTGGGAGCAGAAAACCTGTCATGCACACTCACATATGTGCATATTAAAGTTACATACTTGCGTTTATCTAAACAGCTAACACGCATATATAGACATATGTCTAGCTCTGTATGCCCACACAGTCTAAGAATATGACCCACAATATTAAGTTTTTTGTCTCTAGATGGATGTTTCTGGATAACTTATCTTAATAATATGTTGTTTTTCTACGTTTGCATTTTTAGCCCAAACTCAGCATGGCCAAGTGCAGAAGGAATGTGGAAAACTTCTTGGAAGCGTGCAGAAAACTTGGCGTTCCCGAGGTAACAGCAGACTTAGTTCAAATGGCCACGTTTTGATTTAAAAAAAACCATCAGTCTAGCTGTTTGAACCATTGAATACGCATCTTTTTGTTTGTTTGTTTTGCATCTTCTTTTTTTAGTTTCACGAAATAGTCTTGAATAAATGACATACTTTTTTTTAACTGAAATTGTCCTTTTACAGTGTAATTAAAGTGGTCTCATAAGGATGTTCAGTTCTAAGGAAAAGGGGAAAATCATTTAATGTTTTGAAATGTGAAATTCCAAATTTGAAACAAAAAGTGCTGATATCAGCTGATTATAGAGTAGCTAAGAGGGACAGATTGGGGATATGCAGCTTCCTTAGCCTGGGTTGGTTTACAAAACCTACTAATTGCTTTCATTTCCAGCAGATGCATTTTAAGATATGAATCAAACAAATGTTCCTTAAAAATATGTTGTTACCACTGGTGATAAGAAGGCATGTGGCTTTGTAGTGAGCTAACTATCTACATTCTCATTTCATCCTTCAGTCTGTGTCAAGCCCAGTTGCCAGTTCTCTGTAGCCCTCAGTTCTCTGCAGCCCACAGTGGTCTGTAGCCCTCAGTTCTCTGTAGCCCACAGTTGTCTGTAGCCCACCTACCTAAATAGTTTGCTTCCTCCCTGTCCCAGGCTCAGTCCCAGAGCATCCTCAGGCAGGTGCTTGGAGTTTATAGAGACTACTTTATTTAACTTAATATAAAACAACTTCAGGACTTAGGTCGAAGCCGTACAAATTAAGATGTCCCTCATCATTATGATAAAGAGAAGTGAGTAGAGATTACATTTTTTATGGCTTCTGTATTTCCTAATGATAGAGATAAAGCAACTTAAAAACAAAAACAAATTCTGAGTTTGTGAATCACATTTCAACATATACTACACGAGGTTGTTAAAATTGGTGCCGCAGCTGCACCGTTCTCTTCCTAGCCCAGTTCCCCCCCGCCTTATTTTGGCTTTGAGGGAAGTTAGTAGAAGGATTCCAGTGCTGAGAAAAGGGAGAATATTATTAAAAGTGTTCTTACAACAAGCTGTGTCAGTGAAAAGAAATTTATCAATTCAATTTCTTAAGAACAAAATCTAATTTTTACAAACTGGCCAACATGTCTTTGTGGTCAGTTCTGCTTTCAACTCTGTCAGTCTGTGTTGTTTGTGTGTGTTTGAATATTGCATAAACACTCTTGGCTTCAGGTATTTGTGAAAATACAATTTGTCTGATAACTTGATTCTTCTGTGAGCTAGGAGGAAATCCCTCCCTGAATTGGAACTCTCAAGCCAATTTCAGATGATAAATTATTTGCATCTGGACTAGGAAGCCCATATGAAATATGCAGGATCATTCTAGGATCATTATTGTCATTGTCTCTTGACTTACCTTGAACAAAAATGAAACATGAATGCCATGAGAAAAAAAGTGAAAAAAGGAAATTAAATTACCATAAAAAGGGCAGGACATCACAATTTCTCAGTTACACCCCTCTCATGGTACCCCTGACAGTGATAGACAACTTACAATTCCCAAGAAGAGTGAGGAGAAGTTAATGACACTTGTTAGAATCTTATGACCCAGTTGGTTATACTTAAGTCATTTTTAAAATTATGAGTGATTTTCAGGAAAGAAGGCATACTTGAGTGGAAAACTGAAAACGCCCCCATTGGAAGGAAACTAGCAAGGAAATTGTTCCTACATCTCACAACAGAGTGTTTACACCTCAGATGCATGGGGGAATGTTCCATTCAGGGATAGGACATGAAGTTCGTCTGTTCTCTGAGACTCTATTAGTTCTGTCCTGTGGTGGAGTCACGTTTGGAAGCACAGCCTCAAGTCAACGTAGAAGTTTGTGCAGTTTATCAGCTACGTAGGGGTAGGTGCAAGAGCTGAGCAGATTCCGAGCAAAGTCAGTTGATGGGACGGGAGCAGTGTTTAAAACCGTTATTACTTTGATAGGTTTTTTTTTTTTCTATTTTTTAGAGCCTTCACCTTAGGTATTTGCCCCAGAGTTAGTCAGTATTTGTAAAATATTTATGTACAGTTGAACAGTTGTTCTTCAGAACCAGACTGTAGGCTGTTGACTATCCAGGAAGCGTGCCTCTGTGGGATGTGGTAAGGCAGCATCTCGACTCATGAGACTATCACGTGGACACAGTAAGCCCACTCGCGACCGTATGCTGGGAAGAGTGGTTCTGGGCTGGCTTTTGGTCATCTAGATTCTGAACTGTAGACACTATCATGCAGCAGTGGTAACCTGTGTGGGGCTGAGGCCAGCAGCCACATTTGTATTTATCTTTGGAGGACAGTGTTGTGCTCGTTTTAAAACTCTGCTTTATTTGGGGTTCCTTAACGCCTCTCCCTTCCAACCCCCCAACCCTAGGTAGGAGAGAGAAGGTTAGTGGGGAGTGGGGGTACAGACCCCATTACCTCTCCAGCTGTTTCGGGTTGATGGGTTCCCCTGGGGCTATCCCAATCTCTGTCAACAGCAAACACAGCCATACTGTCGGTCTCTGCTCACTCCAAACTGCTAACACCCACAAGCCAACACCACGCGCCACACTTTCTCTCTCCGGGCTCCTATATTTATATCCCTCAGAGTCCCAGACCATGCCTCTCTCTACTGCATGAGCAGCTGTAGACAAACTAAAGCCCAAACTAAGATCCCACACTCGGGTTTAAAACAAAACCATATTTACATAACATAACTGAGTTGAAAACAAGGAAAACAAAACTTCTATTACAGGACAGTGTTTGGTGGGCTCCTAAATCATTTGAATTTGAGTCACTCAAGATTCTTGGGCCCATGAAGCCACTTACGCATATGAGCTTCCTTTGTCATTGCTGAGGCAGCTTGGTTCTCCTCTCCTTTGGTTTGCGTGTAGCAGGTTCTTTGTTGGCTGTTATCCCACGTCTGGACTACTTTAGAAATATCACTGATAAGTCTCTCAGGTTGAGAGAGGTCTCTGAGGGATGGTTATGATGACTTCGGTTCACAGAGAATGTTTCCACCCAATCTAAAATAAGGAACCATGGTCTTAGGACTCTCTAGGAATAGTTTCTTTTACCGGGGTGGGGGGTGGGGGTGGAGGAGTGGGAATTGGAGCTTGGATCAGAAAGGTACTTTATTTTCTCAGTCTCCTGCCCTTGGCATTCATTACTGTCTAGAGAGAACACAGAGAAGAAAGTTAAGACACTGACCCAGCCGGCAGTGGGCGTGGACACGTTGGCAGGTAGTGGCCTTCTTGCCTTGTTGGCAGCCCAGTCCCTTCAGGAGGGATGCCAGATTGAAACTATAGTTTGGTTTTCGTTTTTAGGAGAAATGAGTGTCTTCTTCAAGTTTGTCTCATTTTCCCACAAATCCATGACTTTAGTGATCACTTTAAATTAATACCAACAGTTCTTTGAAGGGTGGAAATGAGATTGTTGGCATGTTTGTTTTCAGTCTATACTCTTACTGGTTAATTCTGTAGTTGGATAAGAAAATACAAGCTGACAGGTTTCTTATTACACCGATTTGCAAACTCATGCTTTTGGAAGAACCTACCGTTTAAATCAGCTCTTCTCTTTGTAAAAATTCTATTTGGTTGTTTGTTTGTGTGTTTATTTGGTTTTTCAAGATAGGGTTTCTCTGTGTATCCCTGGCTATCCTAGAACTCACTGTATATGCCAGGCTGGCCTCAAACTCAGAGATTCTTCTGTATCTGCTTCCCAAGTGCAGGGATTAAAGGCGTGCATTGGTGTGCACGGTCATAGCTCGGCTATTTGTTTTTTTTAATTACAAGCGTGTAGGAGGGTCTGTGTGAAGGTTAAGCGTGTGCGGATACAGTTGCTCATGAAGGCCAGAAGAGAGTATCAGAACCCCTCTAGCTGTCATTAAAGGCCATGTCTTCACCCCCGTCAGTGTTCTAAGTACCATGCACTCACTCATGTGCGCATCCCTTCCCAGGTGTGCGCTTTGTCCACAACTCTGGTCAGTAGCCTTCCAACCTGTCTCCATGGGTAGCTGCAAACAAATCATCCCAAAAGCAGCTTTTAAGCTTAGATTTTTATTTAATTTTAGATATGAGGACATTGTAAGTTTCATTTCAGATGTATTCATTTAGTTATTTTTTTTTCAAGATGGCTAGCCACCTTTCTTTAAATGTTTTTGTTCTTGTTGTTGTTGTTGGCGATGACTTAAGCCTAGAGGAAAGTTTTACAATAGAGACCCAATTTTTAATAACAGTCAGATTGTGTAAGTACATAAAGTAGATTGATGAGCTGCCCAATAATCCCATGAAGTTGGCAGTTCTTGCTTTTATATTTAGAGAGAACTAGAAATTCTCCATCTCTCTCCTCACCCCACCAGACCGTACCTGGTCACTAAGTACCAGGTACTTGGTTTTACGTTTTTTAGAGTGATTACCAACATACTGATCTGTGATACTCTCAACAAAAACACAAGCATGTTGATTTTGGAAGTTAAATTATGTTTAAGTAAATGCATTCCAGTTTTCTAAATAGAACATCTGCCTAGATACAGTTAGCTTTTAGAGTTTAGACTCTCCAGCAATAGTAGCGTCCTGGTTTGCTTTCTGTTGCTGTGGTGAACACCATGACCAAAGCAACCTGGGGAGGAAAGGTGCGTTTCATCCTACAACTCCCAGGTAGTGGTCCATCCCGGAGGGAAGGGCAGGAACTGAAACAGGCTGTGGAGCAGGGGTTCTCAACCTTCCTCATGCTGCAACCCTTTAATACAGTTCCTCGTGTTGTGGCGACATGAGAATGATTTTCATGGCTACCTCTGTTAACTGTAATTTTGTTACTGTTGGAAATCATCATGTAAATATCTGCGTGTTCCAATGGTCTTAGGTGACCCTTTTGAAAGGCTTGTTTGCACCCCCGAAGGGGTCGTGACCCACAGTTTGAGAACCAGTGCTGTGAAGGCACATTGCTTACTGGCTTGCTCAGACACTTCTCTTACACAGCATAGGCCAACCTCTCCAAGGATACTAACACTCACAGTAGACTTGCCCCTCTTACATCAGTTAACACATGCCTCACAGACATCCCCAAGGCCAGTCTGGTGGAGGCAATTTCTCAACTGAGGTTACTTCTTTCCAAGTATACTTACAAGCCACCAGTAGGTCTCCCCTGGAAGCATATGACTTTCCCTTGTCCCCCAAATCTCATGCTAATAATACAACATAAAACAGTACAACTTTAAAACTCCCATAGTCTTTAAAATTTTCAGCTCTCTGACAAGCGCAGTGGCACGTGCCTTTAACCCAGCACTCAGCGGGCGGAAGCCTGCTTATGTCTGTGAGTTTGAGGCAGGACTGGTCGATATGGCAAGCCCCAGGCCAGCCAGGGCTGGGTAGATTGATCCTGTCTCAAACAAAGGAAAACAAAATTTACTTTACAAGTCAAACATTTCTTTGAAACTCCAAAGTCCTCTAACTGTGGGGTCTTGTAAAATCCAAAGTAAGTTATATGCCTTTTTATTCCAAAAGGGAAAACTGGAGTAAAGTTACAATAAGATCAAAGCAAAACCCAAATGGAACAATTTAGAAAGCTCACGGCCCAGTATCTGGGACTCACTTATGATCTCCTGGTCTCCAGAGGGCTTAGGTGGTCCTAAGTCTCTGACTCTGCCCTTTTACAGTACATTCAGTTTATCTCGTGGGCGCAGGCTGCCTCCATTCCACACCTGCCACTGTCCTTGGCAGACATCCCATGGTCCTGGGCACCTCTAATATCCGAGGATTTCCACTGCAGCTGAGGCTGTGCCTTCACTAGTGATGTATCCTAGCCTTCTTTCCATCTCCCCTTCAAACCTGGAGTCTCCTTTCATCAGTGGCCTCTCCTGGTCTCTTTGCAGGGAGATCCTGACCCTGCCACACAGTATCAAGCCTCACTGCTCTCCATGACACCTTCATGCCTTCAAAATCACGACCACATGGGAGACCATGACACATTATTTACCAAGTTCTGCTGCCAAACTTGTGTTCAGCCTTAGCCCCTGGACTGGACCACAGTCTCTGTGTGCTGACCCTCAACAGCATATCCCAGAAGACTTTACCCCTGTGGGGGATAGTCTCTTTTCTTATTTATTTATTTATTTGATTGTTTGTTTTGTATGCAGTGTTCTGCCTGCATGTACACTTGCAGGTCAGAAGAGGGCACCAGATCTCATTATAAATGGTTGTGAGCCACCATGTGATTGCTGGGAATTGAACTCAGGACCTCTGGAGGAGCAGCCGGTGCTCTTAACCTCTGAGCCATCTCTCCAGCCCCTGATAATCTTTTTCAATCACAGATGATTTCTCAGTCCCAGATAACCAGCCTTCGTTGTCCCAGCAAAGCAAATGTTTCATTTCCGTAGCTCGACTCACTTGTTGATCACAGCTGACCAGACAGCACAGATTCTTAATTGGAAATATCACACAGCCAGCCCAAATAAAGTCTGTGAGGGAATCTCAGACTTCCTTCTGGAACGTCACAAGTCAGGCCTCCATTCTCAGTGTCATCCTTTAGCATCATCTGCCAAGTCCACAGAATAGGTTATTGAACTTGAGCACCCAATGTCTTTTCTAGACAAAGGTTCAGAACACTTTCCTTTCTCCTACAAAATAGTCCAGGGCATAAAGTCCTCATGGTTAGGTCCATCACAACAGTCTCCCACCCTGGTACCAGTTTCTGTCCTAGTTTACTTTCTGTTACTGTAATAAAACACTGTTCTATTGCTGTGAAGAGACAGTGTGACCAAGGCAACTCTAATGACAGGCATTTAGTTGGGGGCTTGCTTATAGTTTCAAAGGATGGACTAAAGTCCATCATGGTGGAGAGCATGACAGTGTATGGGTCATTATGGTGCTAGAGAGGTGGTTGGAAGCTACATCCTGATCTACAGGCAGAGATAGAGAGGGCTAGACAGACAGAGAGACAGACAGATGTGGGCCCTGCTGGCTGGCTTGGGCTTTCGAAACTTCAAAGCCTACCTCCAGTGACACACTTCCTTCAACAAGGCCGCACCTCTTAATCCTTCTCAAATAGGGCTACTTCCTTTGACTAAGCATTCAAATATTTGAACCTTTGGGGGCCATTATTATTTAAACCTCCATAAACATTGAGCAAACACAGCTCGGGTGAGGAACTAGTTTTCTTAGCATACAGGTTACAGGCCATCCGCAAGGGAAGCCACAGCGGAAACTCAAGGCAAGAACTGAAGCAGAGGCCATGGAGGAACACTGCTTACTGGCTTGCTTCCACTGGCTCATTCAGTCATCTTTCTTACACAGCCCAGACCCACCTCCCCAGGGCTGGCAGCATCCACAGTAGACCGGACACTTCTACCCTAGTTAGCAATCAAGAGAATCCCCTGCCCAGACGTGCTCACAGGCCAGTCAGATGGAGGAAATTCCTCTATTCAGGTTTCCTCTTCCCAGGTAAGCCAAGGTGACAGCCAAAATTAGCCATCACAAATACTCTTCAACCTATTTCACAAAATAGAAAGAGAAGGAACAATTCCCAGTCATTCTTCAAAGCTGATATTATCCAAACAGCCATATTGGTAAGAAAAAACACAGTAAGAAAACCACAGTTTTCTTCAGTAAAACAAAGTCAACACTATAAAGGCGACTGGGGTAGTGTCACTGGTGTCATTGTAGGGATGCAAGTGTGGTTCAGCATATGGCAGTCAGTATATGCTGAAGTATAAGTATGACATGGGATGTAAATAAAACCCAGGACAAGGACATTTCAGTAGATGCAGAAATAGTCTTTGACAAAATTCAGTATCACTTTATGATAAAAGCTAAAAACAAACAAAAAACCAAACAGACTAGAATCGGAAGGATCCTATTTAACATAATAACAGCACTTCCTCTAAAATCAGGAACGAGACAGGGATGTCAAGGGTTCTCACTCTTGCTTACTGTGGTGCTTAACTTCTTGGCTAGAGCAGTCAGGCCTGAGAAACACTTAAAGTGATACAGATAAGAAAAGTCATGCTCGTTTTTAATTGCTGAGTAGTATTCCATTGTGTAAAAGTACCACTGTTTCTGTATTCATTCCTCAACTGAGGGACATCTGGGTTGTTTCCAGGTTCTGGCTATTATTATGAAGCCAGCTATTATAAAGCTGCTACAAACATGGTTGAGCAAATGTCCTTGTTGTGTACTTGAGCCTCTTTTGGATATATATGCCTAGGAGTGGTATAGCTGGATCTTGAGGAAGCGCTATTTCTAATTGTCTGAGAAAGCGCCAGATTGATTTCCAAAGTGGTTGTACAAGTTTGCATTCCCACCAGCAGATTAAAGATGTGTGTTAGGTGCTGAACCTCACCAAACGAAAGGTGGATTTTTACAGCTCACAATCTCTGGTTTCACAATGGGATCAAATATCCTTCAACAGGGGGCAGAGGCACATGCCTGTAATTCCAGCACTTGGGAGGCAGAGGCAGGTGGATTTCTGTAATTTCGAGGCCAGCCTGGTCTACAAATCGAGTTCAGGACAGCCAGGGCTACACAGAGAAACCCTGTCTCGAAAAACCAAAACCAAAAACTCAAGAAAACTATAACTAAAACTATCAATGAACTGTGCAGTTCCTCAGAAATCTGGAAAACTTCCATGTGACCCAGCTATACTGTTCCTGGGTGCACACTTGAGGGAATCCAGGCCGGAATTGCACAGAGACGCCTGGACACCCGTGGCAACACTGTTTCCGGTAGGCAAGTGTGGAGTCAGCCTAGGTACCCATCGGCAGTCAAGTGGGCAGGGAAATGTGAACCGTCTGCACAGTGTTCTTCTCCTTCCACAGCAGAGCAGAATGAATTGACGTCATTGTGCAAGAAATGGATGGAACTGGCCGTCATCATTTAGCAAATAAGCCAGACTCAGAATGATAGATACTGCGTGTTTTGTTTTTGTTTTTGGTTTTTTTTTACTTAGAATTGGGTTTAAATAACAACAACAACAACAGTAATAATAATGTGAAAGTAGAGGGGGTGGGTCCTTTGCGTGGAGGAAGGGGACCAACTGGAGGGGTACATATGACCAAAGTCCATTATATATACACGTATGAAGCACAGAAGCTAACATGGCAGAGGAACATTCATAAATAATGTAGATGATGGCACATACTCAGGAGGCAGAGGCAGGCAGATCTCTATGGTTTCAAAGCCTGTCTGGTATACATAGTGAATTCCAGGAGACTCTGTTCCCAAAAAATAATCATTTATTCTTTTTAGACAGGCAGACATCCAGCTCTTCTGTGAAAACGAGGCCTCTTGCCAGGTCTGTGTCTGTTTTCAGGGAGTAAGCCCACCGCGTTTGGAGAGTCTGTGTCAGTCCTTCCTAGCAATGTCAGTCACATACTTGTGTTTAATCCAAGCTCATTTCATAGACTCTGCTGGTTGTGATTTTTTTTTTTCTGCTATAATGAGAAATTAAATCAAGATTTGCCTCAGACGAGTTCTGAGTGAATTAAGTGTTTTGCAGATGTTTTCAGTCATTACAGGCATTCTGTAAAAAATGAGGGTGTTCAGCCTCTGCAGATTCCCTGCTTTGGTGTTTTCCGATTTAATCCTCAGGGATTAAAAAAGAGTGCTCTAACTTCAGAATTCCTCTCATTAATGCTAAATTTGGGAAAGAGCAACGGGTCAGGAAACCCCAGTTCTCTCAGAAATTTCTTCAGTGGTTAGCCTCACTTTGAGGGCTGGTGTTGTAAGCAGTTACAGGCTCTGTGCTGTGGGACTGAGTCAGAGACCAGTTCTTAGGTGGCCGCAGCAGCTCACCACATTCCGCACAGTGACTGGCCTCACAACCAGGCTTAGTTAGTCTGATCGTTTGTGTTTTTTTTTTTTGTTGTTTTTTTTTTTTCCTTGGAGGTCATGATTTAAACAACTGACTGGAGCCTGAGACTCTGTTTTAATTAGGCTTAGCCTCTATGGCATGGTGAGATTGTTTCTTCAATGGAAAGGATGCTCTGAGCCCTTCACTTTCCCCGAAAGTGTGCCTCTAAGAGTACCCACCCCACTGAAGATGTACCCCCAAAACTGCAAGGCAGCCTGGCCCCCTCCCCCACAGTGCTACAAGACTGATGTACTCCTTCGTGTTCTTGCTTGGTTTTGTTTTTTTGGACAGAGGCTGGTTACGTATCTTAGGCTGACCCCAAACTCTCAGCCTCTCAGGGGCTGGGATTAACAGTGAGTGCCAGCACCCCTGTCAGTGTTTTGCCTCTGCCATGGAAATTCCCCGAGAAAGTCACATTTCAGTTTGTGTTTAAGCCCCTTCTGTCTGTTTTTCTTAGGTTTTGCTGGTCAAGTACAGCATAGTACTAGCGTGTTCTCCCTGCAGTGGAAGCCTTCTCTGTGGGAAGGGGATATTTCCCACTATTTCCCACCTAGCAGGCCTTGATCTAGCATCTGCTCCCCAGTGAGATCCAGGTTACTGTGTGTGGCTGTTTTCATTCTTGGGAGCTCTCTTAACAGCGGTATCTTGGATCTTTGAGATCCACCAAGAAAACGTGTGAGATTGGGTAGATTTAATGTGATTGGTTAATACGAAGATGTCTTTTGTTGGACCTGGAAGGATGGCTTACAGGTTAAGAGCATTTGCTGCTCTTCAGGAGAACATGAGTTCTGTTGCCGACACCTATGCAGGCAGGACTGCTCAAAAGAGTCTAATTCCACTCCAGGGCATCCGTCACCCTCTTGTGGCTGGCCTCTGTGGATACTGTGTGCACGCACACACAACACACATGCATGCACACACACTCCGCATGGATACACACACAACATTCACATAAATCTTTAAGTTACTGTTAAGAGCATCTCTATCATCATAAGGGATTTGTATCATCATCAGCCCACCTGGTGTCTTTCCTGAGGTGGTCAGGCCAAACCCAGAGGTTACAGGCAGGATGAGCCCTTGGACTTAGAATAGCCTTTCAGCCGAGTTTGCTGTGCTTGCCAAGGAAGCTATAATAACAGGCTAATACTCCAGCAAGGTATATAAAAATATCCCTATATACATATAATACGTATTTTAAATGCTTTGCTCACTTGAAAATTGTATTTGTGAAAAATGTCAGAGAAATCATCAGTCTTTAAGTTGAAAGCAAAACACGACTTTTCTTTCTTACTGGCATTTCAGTTCTAATTACTGTTAATTTTGAGCTCCATGCCTTAAAATCCTGGTTCAGACCCGGTATGGTAGTTCATGCCTTTAATCTTGACTTGACTTACGTACTTGAAATAAGGGTTGACTCCTGCTATTTGCTAGTAACCAAAAAATGTGTGCTTCTTTCCAGTTGTTCTTCCGTGTGTTGTTAATTGTCTGCACTGTCTCTTTCTGTTCTAATGGCTGCCCTTGGATTAGGCCGACCTCTGCTCTCCGTATGACATCCTGCTGTTGGATTTTCGTCACATTCGAAAGACTGTTGACACTCTGCTGGCACTCGGGGAGAAACCCCCACAATCAACTTCTGCCCTCCGCTCCAGGGACCTTATAGGCTTCTGTCTTGTCCATGTTCTCTTTATAATACTGGTCTATATCACTTACCACTGGAATGCTCTGTCCGCGTAACCCCCGCATGCGCATCCAAATGCTCTCTGCTCTGGCACCCTGGTCCATCCCAGCTCCTTCCTCCATTGGAGCCTTTGCCTTGCAAACTCCCATCCCTGTCATCTCTTCAGTAAGCTATCAAGTTCTGAAGTTCAACATTTACAAACCAGATTTTTCCAGAAGCACAAACTCTGTAGAATGCAGTTCTCATTGGGTAATTTCTTGTATTTAACTGAAAAGCAACAGTGACAGCAAAGCCTGTCAGTCCATACCTCATGCTCCTTCATGCACAAAGTGCCCTCAGCAATGGTGCTGCGGGTCCTGATCTCTCCCATGAGCCTTTACTGCTCTGGGTAGGGGGTAAGGAGAACCAGGACAGGAACAGGCTGGATTTAGCATATGGGAGTCTTGATACTTGATTCCTGTCCTAATTCAGGACTGGGAATTGAGCTGTAGGACTGGGAATTGTTGCCTTGCAGAGACAAGAAGCCAGCATTTGGGTCCAATATGATTTATACAAATCTGTAATGATGCCATTGTTGACCAAGCTGAGAAGTCTTATCTGGAGAATGACTGCTTTGCTGGCTGGTTAACTGGAGTCCTCCCTGTTTGCTGCAAGGGGGTTGTGGAGGGCACCCAGGAGGGTTGCCACCTTGGTCCCTGGGAGCATGCCCTCTCATATGAGGAAGTGCCTTCCTGTTAGAGCGCCATCTGGCGGATCTGCTTTGCAGGGCTTTTCCTTTTTGTTAGGTCTGTTCTGAAGCCGAGAGAAGGGTTTTCTAGAAGGGATTTCTATTTTTGCATAACGTGGTGGGTCATTTTACTTTGTTGGTATATTGCATAATTGCAGATCCGGAATGTGATGGATTTGACTATTCAATTTTGAATAAATCTATAGAGTCTTGGAACATCCTTGGCACTGGGGCCTTGGGTTACCATAGCAGCAGCCCATAATAAGATTGCTCTTATTTAGACGAATGTTGTTTCTCCATTTACTTGGAATATACATTTGGCCTTTGAGTTCCAGTGATGTTAACGAGCCAACTGTTTATTTTTTAAGTCAGTTTTTAAAGGCTTACATAGCAGCCTCTTACCTTTTGGAGCAAAGTGATGAGCTTTTAATTAAAGAAAAAAAATTGTTACACTTTGCTGTAGGTGCAGATCTTGCCGATCCCTGGGATGCTCTTTAGAATATGAGAAGTCCCTGCTGCAAGCTCCGGCCACCACCGGCTGCTTTGTTTCCTCTCCTTCTTGCCAAACACTGCTTCTTGGGTTGGGAAGATGATGGAGTTAATGCCCTCAAGATAAATGTCTAGTTTGCTGAGACGCGGACATTCCTCTGATATGGCTGCTAAAGAAGAGTATCTTATTTTTTTTTTGAACATACTCATGAGAACAGTGGAGATGAGATTCTGAAAATCCCTCCATACTTGAAAGGATATATTTATAAAGATTCCTTGCTGCTAAATCAGATCTGATTTTTTTCTTTAAAAAAGGAACCATTCTTTGAGATGTTAGACTGTGTGAGCCTTTTCCTCCCAGCTTTGTGTTGATTGGTGAACACAGGGTACGTGTGTGTTGCTGGACATGAGTTGTGTCTAAATAACCACAGATTTCCTGAATTGCCTTTGGTGCTATCTTGTATTTCTCAATCTGTAACAATAAAATCCCTTTGTACAGTGTCTGGTGAGCACCGTGAGCCGTAAGTTGCTTAATAAACACAATTTGGGTGATTAATCCAAGCCTTTTTTTTTCCCCCCCCCCCCCCCCGTTGGCCCGTTGATGCATTTATTCATGGGTACCCAGAGTGGCTCTTGGGATTTCCACCCAGCTCTGCCATGCATGGGGAGTTTCCTTCAATGAACACCACAATTTGTTTGGGGTTTTTCCCTCTTCTTTATGGTGGGGGAAGGGAGAAAAGAGAAAACGTACTGGGTTGCTGGCTCAAGGAAAACCACCGTCAATTAAAAAAATCAAGTGAGTAATAAAACAGTCTTGTGAGGTCAGATTTGATCTTCAGCATTATCTTTCCATATATTTCTCCCCTGGCATCCCAAGGATTCCTTGGCCGAGCTTTTCATTTCTCATGTCATTTATTTACACTTTAATGTGCCCCTCTCCTTGGGGTTTGCTGTGTGATATTTTTTCATTATGGAGTATGGTCACCCACAGAACATAATTAATTCAGCCCTTCAGGCAAAACTTCGAGTGAGTCATTTTGCTTATTATGAGCCAGCCGTTAATTTCCGTTTGGAACACGAGGCTTCTCTGCGCTGCTCCTCCACCGTGCCCGACACCAGCTCGTGAGCTTACATGACACCTGACATTGCAGCCCAGCTGGGGACAGCTGACTAATCTGCCTTTAGGGATTCAGTTATATGATTTGTCCCGCATACCAAACCTCCATCGTCTCATAGGAAAGAGTGTTTTTTTGGTTTTTTTCTTAAAGTATTTCCTGCTAATAGAGGATAAAGAGAAACAGCTGTTTACATTTTTGTTTCGAGGGAGCCATCTACGCTGTATCTCTTTCTTCGGTTCCTGAGACTGGTAGAAAACTGTTTGACTTAGTGTCAGGATTTCCAGCATTTATGACAGCCAAATCTCTATTTGGTCCTTCTGGCCTTTAGATCCACATCACTTCATTGTCCTTAACACTACAGAAAGGAGCCGGTTTAAAAAAAAAAAAAAACACTTCATTAAATCCCAAAGCAGAACAATTTAGTAGGGTTTTTATCAGTGATTGTAGTTAAGTAAATATACTTGATATCACAATGTTATGTGTTTGTAAAAATTGTTGAGTTAGTGGATTATCTCCAGAATTCACACCAGACCCAGTCTGAGTTAAAAGTTTAAGAGCCTGAGAGTAAGTGGTTATAGGTTAGGTAAAAATTTTTCTGCCTCTAAGCTGTGCCCCTCCCCCCCCCATCTCCTGAAAAATATTTTATATAACTTTCTTTCAGGGGGTTTGATTTTAAATGCTGGTTTGAGACTTCAAAATTTCCTTTCAACAGACAGCCTTTTAGGTAGATAGACTGTCTGTGTTTTACTTTCCTTTTAGTTCTTGGCTTTCCCATCGATGTTTTTTCATTCTTGATTCATTCAATTATTCCTTGTGTATTGAATGTGAACTGTGTACTGGCCCCTGTGGGAGGTTCTGCAGATAAAATAGTGCCCAGGATCCATGCCCCTGTCCTCAGAATGTTTATAGTCCATACCCAAGTTTCAGCATTTGGGGACAGGACCAAATGACAGATATTTTATGATTTTTTTTTTTGGGTGATGGTGTCAGTTGCAACTACACAGCTTGTCATTGAAGCATGAATGCCTCCATACAGGAGTCAGTGAGTTTTGTGTGCCAATAAAACTTTATTCGCAAATAATAGATCAGGATTCGGATTAGTTCGCAGGTCCTAGTTTGTGGACCCCTGATCAAATGGCTTCTTAGAAAACAAAAGAGTGATTCAGTAAGAGTCAGTACATGATTCAGTTACTGGATTCTGTGAAACACATAGACAGAGGGCATGGTATTCATGAGGGGGCCGGGTGGATCCTTGAAACAGTAATGTCTACACTAAGATTAGAAAGATGTGTAAGCTAGGTGTGAGTGGCAAGGCAGTGGATGGAAGAGTGAGTGTGGGTAATGTGTTCTAGAGAGAGAAGAATAGCTTCCGTGCAAGTAAAGAATAGAGGGGAGAAATCGAAAGAGATTGACCCTGGGGCAGAACTAGACCTGCATTCTCATGTATTAAAATAACACTCACAGTTCACACAACTCAGTCACAGAATGTTTCCTTAAAAGAGGAAAAAAAGTACAGGCTGAACCAAGGCAAATAAGCTGGTGTGCAGGACTTTGTTTTGGGCCAGCAGTAGGGATAGCTATTTATAGACATCATGAGAAATTGGTAGGGAGAGGAGAGCCAGCGGGGGAAGCAGTCCAGCCTTTCTCCCGCAGTTAGAGCTGTTCTCCTGTTGCTTGCCTGCCTTTTCTGATTCTCTTTGCTGTGGCTCCGAAGAGCGTGGATGGGAGAGCCTGTTCGATCCCACCACTGGGGAAGTAATGGAAAGCACCGGCTCTGAAAAGCACCCGGGTGTCTGTTGATAAGCGGGATAATATTTGTGATTTCATTGCTTGAAAGATAAGAGCACAGGGTGCCCACAGATATATTGGGTGCCCTCTGTCACATTTTTAACAAGTCCTCAGATACCCAGTGGCAGCTTTAGTTCATGGAAAGTCAGTAACCGTGCGCTTCTTTCTGCTTTAAGTCTCTTCTGGACAGGGCTCGCCTGAGGTGGCCCCTGACCTGCCTGGCTCTTGAAAGCCCTTGGTTTTTCTATGCCATTCTTGACCCTGATGTAAATCCACAGCAACTCCAATCCCTTCCACCTTCTGAGCCCACTGTGGGGAGATGCTCAAGTCGGTATCTCCTGCTCCCCATTTCTGCAGGATCTCTGGGTTTGTCCTTCCGATGGACAGGAGTTGCAGATCCCACGTCCATTCCAGCCCTGTGACCTGTTTTTATAGGGTTTCTGGCCTTCGAGGCGAGTTTTCTTAGATGACTCCAAGCCATCAACATGGCCTGAGGCTATCTCTGGATGGGCCTGAATGAAAAGAAAAAGGACGGGTATGAAGGGTATGTTTCTCCTTGTATTGACAGGTGGTCCCTGACCTAATGACATTCAATTAAGATTTTTCTGTGGTTAAGATGGTGCCATTCTGAAAGACTATCCTCTTTTTCCCTTTCAGTATAGGACTCAACAAACTGCAGGAGCTATCCAGCACTTTATAGAATAAGATTGATGCTAAGACAGCGTTGGCCCAGCTGTGGGCTGATATAAGTGTACCGAGCATGTGCGTGGGCCAAGCTGTGACGTAGGTGGGTTAGATTGAGAATCGAACGTCTTGCCACTGCCTTAAGCAAAAGCTACTGTGAAATTTTACTGATTGAGAGAGCTTCATGTAGCACAGACAGGCGTTAAACCTCTGACCCTCTCGGCCCCACCTCCTGCATTCTGGACATAGTGCTTTCTCAGTATCTTGGTTGAACTTGTGGCACACCAAGTCCTTTGTAACTTGATACAAACATACACGTTTGCAGACTTCTTTGTTTATCTTTTCATCAAGTGAGGTTTTTGTTTTTTCACCTTTCACACGGAAACTTCACTTTTTAGGTTTGCAATGTTTTTGATCTTTTCTTTGCACTCTGTTAATATTTCTTTACAGGCCTGGAGGGATAGCTCAGTGGGTAAGACTGCTCTTGCAGACATGGGTCAGATCATGTCCTCCTGTAGCTGTAGTTTCAGGGAATCCAACATCTTCCGGCATCTGTGTGCATATACTCCTCCATGTAGGCACACATACACATAATCAATCAATCTATCTATCTTTAAATACATACTAGTTTAGAAATATTTATTATTCCCTTGTACTCAGAGGCATGTAGAGGTTTAAAAATTTTTTTAACTGTAGTAACTTTTAATTAATGTTAGCATATGATGTGAAATGTTGACTCTCTCTCATTCTCTCTCTTCCAAAATAATGCCTGGTATCAGAAGCTTAGGTGTATTAAACATTTATAATTTCCTACTGGGAAATTATAATGGCCACTGGGGAAGCTAAGAAGAATGAGGGGGACCTACCTCTGCCCCTTTAAACAGCTGTGGCAGAGGAAGAACAGAGCTAAGCGATTTCCTGGCCAGTGCAGATGGTGGCAGAAGAGGACACTGTCATCTAGTTACAGATGTCCCCTCACCATGCCCCCTGAGTCACCATCCCTCCCAACCTGGCTCGTGACTCAGCCTCCATCCTTTCTTACACGGACATGGCCATTAGACTGACTGGCAGTGTAAACTCACATGCCTGCGGCATACATTACAGAGGAGATGGTCATGTTCTGATTCTCCACAGCTACACGAAGGCATGGTAAAGTCGTTCTCACGTGGCCACGTGTGGCCACTTCCTAAGGCCTTTGGTCTAAGCCTCTCTCATTCAGGCAAGGCATATGAACTAGGGAGAAGAGGGGAAGGCCGCTCTGGTGGAGACACACTTTTGAGAATGTGGAACAAGTTTCTGGACATATCAGACCATACATACCTTTGAAGATCTTTTGCTCACAGGGCCTGTAGTGATTCGTAAGGAGACTGTGGTCAAACGTCATCAGGAAGGTCTAATCCTACATCAAGGTTATGTAGAAGGACGAAGTCTTGTTCCCAGGATAGGCTTGATGCTAATTAACACAATCCACCTGCACCCAATGCAGTTCCTATTTAAACTCTGCTAGGCAACAGGGCTGCTCAGTCTTCCTAAAGAAACTCCCTTGTTAGACATGCAGGAACCTAGAGGGCCTTATATATAAGTTAAAGCAAGCCAGGCACAGAAAAACAAGTACCACGTGATCTCACTCGGCGACTGAAGGAAAGAGAGGGGGAGGGAAGGAAGAAAGGAGAGGAGTGGGGGAGGAACCAGTTTCATAGAAATTACCAGGGTCTGGAGAACATGTTCTAAAGATATTGGGGAAGAATTTTTTAAAAAAATCTGTTATATAGAAGGGGAAAAAAAAATGAAAGAGACAGAGACCAACCCTTGGGCTGTAGGCAGTCTGCCATCATTGACGTAAGTGAAAATGTCTGCTGTGGGGTTTTTTCTCACCTAACAAGATACAGGAGAACCCTCTGGGTAAAAGACTAGGGCCAAATGACAGAAGGGGAAATGTCTTTTCGTATTATTTTGTAAACTGCGCTGAGGCCTATGAAAAGTGGCACACGCAAGGGCTCCTGGGTCGTTTTCCTTGAGTAGCATGCATAAAGCATTTCCCACAATCAGAAGTAGACCGTGAGAGGAGTATACCCCGTATATCTTCGCCTGGTTAATGGAAGATCCTTAGAAGAGAGATCATTGCGTTAATGAGATGCCTAACATCTACATAACACGAGAGGTTATGAAGAGGCTGGTGAGAGGGCTCAGGGTTTAAAGAGATGTACCGCTTTAGCAGAAGACCCAAATTCAGTTCCTCTTACTACATCGGGCATGTAACCCCACAACTGCCTTTAACGCCAGCTCCTCCAGCTCAGCCTCCATGGACAACTGAGCTCATGTACACATACTCCCACAAACTCACACAGGCTGGCACAGGTTAAAAAAAAAAAGACAGAAAACTGGGGGGTAGGGCCTAGAGAGATAGCTCAGTGGTTAAGAGCACTTAACTGCCCTTACAGGGGAAGTGGGTTCAGTCCCCAGCACCCACATGATGGCTCACAACCACCTGTAAGTCCAGCTCTGGGAAATCCACTGCCTCCTGAGACCCGCAGCCACCAGGTATGGGTATGATGCAGCCAAAACACTCGTGCACATAAAATAGAAACAGCCTTTCAAAACAGTAAAACCTTAAAAATTTTTTTTTATAAGGTGGTATCTAAACCACAAAGAAAGGATACCAGCCACCCAGCACAGACAGGCTTCAGAAATCACAGAACGTAAAATGAATTAAATCAAGGCTGGCGGTCATTGTCACTACCTGTGTAAGTGAGTGGTTGAGTTCCTTTAAACCACGAGAGGTTATTTGCAACGCTGCTTGCCAAGGCTGGAAGAGATGATGTTCTTGGTGTGTGCTTTCTTTTTTACTCTGGGTCCCTCAGTTATTTAGTGAGGAGTTTCCTACGTGTTTCGATAGATTTGGGGACGAATAAGAAGCTTTCCGGAACAACCTGCTCACGAGAAAACATTTTCTCTGCACACTCAGAAAGGGCCTCAGCTGTCCAGGGGAAGGCACACAGACGGGGGAGCCAGTGCTGCAATGGTGCGCAACCCAGCTCGCATCCGGCATTGATGGTTTACCGTCCTAGCCCCATCTCCCGGAAGCTGATGTTCTGTTCTTCTTCCTCTTAGGAAAAGCTCTGTCTGCCTCATCACATCCTTGAAGAGAAAGGCCTGGTCAAAGTGGGCATGACTGTTCAAGCGCTGTTGGACCTCACCGTCACCAAAGCCCTGTTCACATGAGGGCAAGCCCTTTCCTCTGGGTGGGCTCAGACTTGGAGGAGCAGGGACGCTGGTCTCTGCTCCCGGCATCTACACCAGCTCCCAACTCAACTCCTGCCAATTCTCCGACAAGCTGCATGCGTTGACGAGGACTCAGCAGAAGGGAGGATTCAGGACCTTTTAGAGTTGGCCTCCAGGGTTTGGGTTGGATGTGTTTTATCTGACAGCCAGTAAGGGAGCTGGTGGAGAACTGAATAGCACACCATTGCCTTTTCAACCTCCCTCCCTCATCCCTTCCACACTCACCAACTGCCATTACCAAATGCCAAGCACAACTGTTTCACAGTGAGCCGCATCTGTTTTACCGAAGAAACCAAACTCCTTGCAGAATCATTGGGGGAGGGGGATACAATCAGGGGTGGTTTTTTTGTTTGTTTGTTTCCGTTTTCTGGGTTTTTTTTGCCACCAAAAGTTTTCAAGATCTTTCTTGAGACCGTTGCCTTTTTGAAAAACTATTTTCGACATACAAAATATTTATATAAATATTATTTATTAGCGAGTCGTTATTCATCCTTTGGATGCAAATTGTAAATTAGGAAACTATTTTATTACTGCTTTTTTGTGGTTAAACGATTTATTTTAATATTATAAATACTGAGTTATCTTCCAGCCTCTTTGGCGTGTCGAAGTTCCAGGTCTCAGTGTTCCTATTTCCTGGTGTATATGATTCAGAAAAAGAAAATTTTAAGGAAGAAACACGTGCTTCTGTGATGGAGAGCTGTTTTCTGGGAGGTGTCATCCACCTTTTCATTTGTGGAACGTCGTTCTTATTTATATTTCTGCATTCCATCAAGTTGCCCACATTCCAGCAGCCCTCTCGTCCCCCAATATAATAAACAGACTGAAATCAAGAGAGCACCCCAAAGTTATATGTAAATAGCTATGTGAAAAAAAAAAGACATATTAAACTTGAAGATGAAATGTGAACAGTTTTTTTTTTTTTTTTTGGAATCCATGTTTCTTTTGCTATGCACAAAACATTCACATTTTTAACACAGAGGTGGGAAGTGTTCTGCATATGTCCTGAAGTATAATTTTTGCACTGTATTTTGGATAATTGAGGAGCGTCTAGCACCAAAGGTAGATGTTGAGGAAGCAGACGGGGAAATGGAGATGATGGAAGGTAACTGTCAAACTAAAAGGGTTATAAGAGCTGGAGCCAGGAAACCAGCACTTCTTAAAACTGCCGGTGTTCCTCCAGGGGGAGATTCCGAAATGTAGACACACTCGTTTTTGTTCCAATCCAGCTGGTGCTCTTACAAGAGTCCAGACTTGGAAGACTCGTGCTATCTGGTATGGAACTTGAGAAGTGAGCGGGTCATGGACCTCTGGTGGGCAGTCTCCATGCACAGCCAAGCAGAGAAAGTTGATTCAGAAAGTGTTGTGTGCAAACAGCCAGCGGGGAGCAAGGACAAGCACATTAGGACTGGTGAGGAGCCAGCCCAGGAGGGAAGCCCCACCCCACCCTGCCTGTGGGAGAGCTTTGCCGAAGGCTTCAGAGGACCACGTGGGGACAGTCACATGCTGTAGGTATGGATGGATACTCCAGTCATTCATCCGACCGAAAGCCTGTGAATACTGACTGCACTTTCACCTTCGCACAAAGCCATCAGCAGTTTCTAGAGGGACAGTAGCCGCAATGGGGCATCCTCAAGGTGGATACGAAAGACATCTGGAGGAATGATTGTCTCTAACAGAGATGGACTCTCCGTCAGGGTGTGATGGAGGGGTTCTGAACATGGGAATTCAGATTGGCAGCTAGTAATTACTTCCTATCAAATGTACTGTGCACTTTAACATAAATATATTTTAATATTTTTCTGTACTGCACAAATAACTGTTTTGTCAAATGGCACAACAATGTAAAAAGGAGAGGATTTTTAACAGTGTATTCAACGGAAGTGGGGTTCAGAGGTTACCTGCGCAAGGATTTAGAATGGTGTTTTAGAAAAAAAAATGCTGCAACGTCAGGCCATTGCAGACCAAGGTCCTGAAATATATTTTTACATGTCTCTTTGACAACATGAAGCTCAGTCACCATTATTTTTGGATATATATTTTTTTCAAAATTAAAATACTTCTTTTGATATTAATTTCCAGTATTTTCTTAGAATTGGCTGTATCAAATGGGTTCAGTAGTTTGTAAATTTTTTTAATGCAATTCTTGTATGGCTAAGATGTCTTCAAGGTCCTTGTACACTGTTTATATGTGCAATGAATGTGCATGGCTGGCTGACGGTATGAGAAGTAGACAGAATGTATATAGTGCAAACCCTTTTTATTATTTAACAACCCATTAAAAATTTGAACTTGTACCAACCACCTTTGGATTGACTTCTCAGTCTGATGCTAATGTTGACTCATCACACACACACACGCACGCGCGCGCGTACAGGGTGCCATTGTTGGACTAGACCATCTATGTATATGATGTGTGTATATGCACAAGTTCTATTGTAACTTCTATTTAAGTAGTCACTGCTAGAATCTTAATTGATGTATACATTAAGATTCATTATATTTTTATGAAAAATAAGGTTTAGTACTGTTGATAGTTCTAGGAGGGCCTTGAACGGCTGCTAGGTTTAGGATAAAATGGCCCTCGGGGAGGAGAGTGCTCTACCTTCCCTGCCTCCAGGATAATATATTTTCTCCCCTAAACTGAAACTTCCTGGGTACCACAAAGAGCAAAAGAAAATTTGTTATGGAAAGGTGGGGGTGGGGAGGGCTAGAGCTTCCCTAGGGTCTTGGGAGATGCCTTAGTTCCTTGGCCCAAGTTGCAAAAATCACAGGATTGGCTCCTCTCACCTTAGCTTTCTTACAGACTGAAGTCTGGATCGCACCTCTGCTGGGCTTGGGGCCAGTGTGTTCTCTACACGTTCACCCATCCTTTAGTGAGAGAGCAGCCGCTATGAGGATACAGGTGAAAGCTGCGGCGCTCGCTCGGCTGGCAGAGTGCTTTCCTAGCACGGAAGCTCCGGGTTCAGTCTTCTGCACTGGGTAAAAAGTTGGATGTGGTGGTGCACATCTGTAATCCCAGAGGTGAAATCCAGAGGTGAAAGCAGGAGGATCAGAAGTTCTTACATAGTGGTTTCTGAGGCCAGCCTGAACTACAGATCTCAAAAGATAGAATACAGGCTGGAGAGATGGCTCAGAGGTTAAGAGCACTAAAAATGATTTCTGGTACCCTCCTCTGGCCTGCAGGCACACATGCAGGCAGAATACTCTATAAATAATAAAATGTAAAAAAAAAAAAAAATACATGCAAGTGTATTGCTATTAAAAAAGAAAAAAAAACCCCCCCCCCCCCCTTTTTAATTTTTACCAAAGGAGCTGATAGCCCAGGAGCAAAAGGCCTAAAGCTAACAAGCCCTTTCTTCTTCAACTCTGCCTTAAATACCCTTCAACTCAACGCCCCTACTTAATCTCTGTCAGCTGGTTTCTTGCTCTTCGAAGAAAGCTTTTGGATTAAAGGTCTGTGATAGGGCTGAGCCACACCGAAATCACCTCTTTACAATAAACAGAGAGTTCTTGAATTAAAGGTGTTTGTTAGGGCTGAACCACACCAAACATGAAACAGGTTTTTACAGTTCACATTGTAAAACAGGTTCACAGTGGGATCAAAAGTCCTACAACACCAGTGGGAGCAGTAACTCCAAGAGTAATACACAGACCCGGGTCCACTCTCCTGAGCAAGGACCGTGTCTTAGATGAGTGAGTTAGTTTAACATGCAGAGCACCTGTGTGAAATTCATGTGCTTTTTTTTTTTTTTTCCTTTTTAACCTAATTATGTCATGTGGCTTGTAGATCACACTGCTAATATTGCAATATTAGCTGTTGCTTACAATAAAGCCATTGAGATGGATTCTTTGGGAATCCACAGGGGGTGGCCTGTGTGTGCAGAAATTCCTCTTACATGTTAGTTATAAATAGGAAATTCTGTCTTTGCAGGTTAGGATTTACCATACATAAAAGGAAGTTCAGATGTCCTGGCTATCTCTGCATCTGTAATTGGCCTTTGCCTTTGTTGCAGTTCTATTAAGTCAGCCATCATTTACTTCACATTTATGTTTTGCACAGGTCCTGCCGATGTCAAACAAAAGAGCCTGTTTCTCATATGATGTGCCGACTTGGCTAGGTTAGTCCCTGATTTTCAGTGTTGTCCAGTGTGACTGGGTTAGTCCCTTTTATTCAGTGTTGTTACTCAGTTTTTGAGGTTCTAAATTCTTAACTGACTTTAAGGAAGAGGAAAGTCTGGTGGTCCTTCAGTAAGTCAGAAGGCATTAGAGACAAAACCATGATGGCCGGAGTTGGCGCTATGACCATACCTCCCTCTAATCACCTTCCATTCCATACAGCTGCCCAGTGCCTGTCTGGCTTGCTTAGCCAGCTCTACAATCACAGGAGCCAACTCATTTAGAAAAGAATTTGCAGCCAGGTGGTGGCAGTGCACGCCTATAATCCCAGCACTCAGGAGGCAGAGGCTATTGGATCTCTGTGAGTTCGAGGCCAGACTGGTCTACACAGTGAGTTCTGGGACAGCCAAGGCTACACAGAGAAACCCTGTCTTGAAAAAAAAAATCTGTATCCTACTCACTCTGCTTCTCTGGTTAAAGGCTCAACTATAGAACTTAACTCAAAAGTTAATCAGTAGGCGAGGGACTCATGGATTACATGGTTTTAATCCACGAGAGCACAGGATTGGAATAATTTTGTGTGTAGTTCATTTTAGGGCTCAGTCTGCTCTATTATTAAATTGTAATAGTTTCTAGTGTATTTGCCCTTACGTCTAATGTGATTAATAATCTGAGGTGACAGGATCTAGAATCATCTAGCAGACCAGCCTCCTGGTACTTGTGAGGGGTTATATAGATTGGATTTGTCCATCTTTACTGTGGATGGACCTCCTGGGCTCAGGTCCTAGACAGAATCCATTGGAGAAATCAAGCTGTGAATTAGTAACATCTCTCTGCTTCTTGACTGTGGACTGCCCAGCTGCCCCTGCTATGATGCCCACACCACCGTGTGGGCATACCAAACGGTGAGCTAAAATAAACCCTTTCCCTTCGGTTCCTTTTCTCGGGGCGTTTTACTCACAGCAGCAAATAAAATAACTAATACGTCTAAATAGTGCTGTGTTCAAGAACCTGAGGTGCCTTCTTTGACCATCCTTTACTGTGCACCCTGAGCATGCAAACATAACCTATGCTTCTGCTTTAGGTTTCTGTCTGCTTCACACAAGCTAGAGACATCTGGGAAGGAAGGAAATGCTGCCATCAGATTGGTCCATAGGCAAGTCTGTGGGGCATTCTCTTGATTGACGAGGACTGCAACTGAAAGCTGAAAGAGAGCCTTTTCTCCCCAAGTTGCTTTTGGGCATGGCGTTTAACACAGCAAACTAGACACCTATGTAAAAAAGAAAAAAAAAAAACAACTCAAACTGGGGATAGGGAGATAGCTGCTAGTCAAGTCTGTCTCACAAGAATGAAGACCTGAGTTCAATCTCCAGACTCCAGTGGAAATCAGGGACAAGACAAGGCTGCCCACTCTCTCCATATCTCTTCAACATAGTACTTGAATTCCTAGCCAGAGCAATAAGACAACTAAAGGAGATCAAGGGGATACAAATTGGAAAGGAAGAGGTCAAAGTGTCACTATTCACAGATGATATGATAGTATACATGAGCGACCCCAAAAATTCAACGAGAGAACTTCTTCAGCTGATAAACACCTTCAGCAAAGTGGCAGGATACAAAATCAACTCAAAAAAAAAAAAAATCAGAAGCCCTCCTTTATACCAAAGACAAAAGGGCCGAGAAAGAAATCAGGGAAACAACACCCTTCACAATAGCGACTAATAACATAAAAGTACCTTGGGGTGACACTAACCAAGCAAGTGAAAGACCTGTTTGAGAAAAACTTCAAGTCTCTGAAGAAAGAAATTGAAGATCTCAGAAGATGGAAAGATCTCCCGTGCTCATGGATTGGTAGGATTAACATTGTGAAAATGGCCATCCTACCAAAAGCAATCTACAGATTCAACTCAATTCCCATCAAAATACCAACTCAATTCTTTACAGACCTTGAAAAAAAGATTCTCAGCTTCATATGGAGAAACAAAAAACCCAGAATCTCCAAAACGATCCTGTACAACAACAGATCATCTGGAGGTATCTCCATCTCCGATCTCAAGCTGTACTACAGAGCAATAGTAATAAAAACTGCATGGTATTGGCATAGAAACAGAAAGGAAGGTCAATGGAACCGAATAGAAGACCCAGAAATAAACCCACGCACCTATGAATACTTGATTTTTGACAAAGAAGCCAAAACCATTCAATGGAAAAAAGACAGCATCTTCAACAAATGGTGCTGGTCCAACTGGATGTCTACATGCAGAAAAATGAAAATAGATCCATATTTATCACCCTGCACAAAACTAAAGTCTAAGTGGATCAAAGACCTCAACATTAAACCAGATACTCTAAATCGGTTAGAAGAAAAAGTGGGGAAGAGCCTAGAACTCATTGGAACAGGAGACAACTTCCTGAACAGAATACCAATAGCATAGGCTCTAAGAGCAACAATCAATAAATGGGACCTCATGAAACTGAAAAGCTTCTGTAAAGCAAAGGACACCGTCATCAAAAGAAAACGAATGCCTACAGATTGGAAAAGAATCTTTACCAATCCTTTATCTGACAGAGGGCTAATATCCAGTATATATAAAGAACTAAAGAAGCTGAAAAGCAACAAACCAAGTAATTCAATTAAAAAATGGGGAACAGAGCTAAACAGAGAATTCTTGATAGAGGAATATCAAATGGCAGAGAAACACTTAAAGAAATGCTCAACCTCATTAGCCATTAGGGAAATGCAAATCAAAACGACCCTGAGATTTCACCTTACACCCATCAGAAATGGCCAAGATCAAAAACTCAAGTGACAACACAGGCTGGAGAGGTTGTGGAGAAAAGGGAACCCTCCTTCATTGCTGGTGGGAATGTAAACTGGTACAACCACTTTGGAAATCAATTTGGCACTTTCTCAGACAATTAGGAATTGTGCTTCCTCAAGACCCAGCTATACCACTGCTAGACATATACCCAAAATTTGCTCCAGTACACAACAAGGAAATTTGCTCAACCATGTTTGTAGCAGCTTTATTTTTAATAGCCAGAACCTGGAAACAACCCAGATGTCCATCAACAGAGGAATGGGTACAAAAATTGTGGTATTTTTACACAATGGAATACTACTCAGCAATCAAAAAGGAGGAAATCATGAAATTTGCAGGCAAATGGTAGGATCTAGAAAAGATCATTCTGAGTGAATTATCCCAGAAGGAGAAAGACAAACATGGTATATACTTGCTTATATAGACCTATAAGATATGATAAACATAATGAAATCTATACACCTAAAGGAGATAAAGAAGAAAGCAGACACGGGGTAAGATGATCAATCCTCACTTAGAAAGACAAATGGGATGTGCATTGGATGTATGACAGGAGTCTACTGCAGAAGGCATCTGAAAGACTCTACCTGGCAGTGTATCAAAGCAGTTACCAAGACTCATAACCAAACCTTCGGCAGAGTGCAGGGAATCATATGAAAGAAGGGGAGTTAGTATGACGTGGAAAAGATAGGAGCTCCACAAGGACCAAATATATCTGGGCATAGGGGTCTTTTCTGAGACTGACACTCCACCAAGGACCATGTATGGATATAACCTAGAACCTCTGCTCGGATGAACCCCGTGGTAGCTCAGTAACCAATTGGTTTCCCATAGTAAGGGGAACAGGAACTATTTCTGACAGGAACTCAATGGCAGGCTCTTTGACCTCCCCACCCCCCAAGGGAGGAGCAGTCCTGCTAGGCCACAGAGGAGGACTTTGCAGCCAGTCCTGAAGATACCTGATAAAACAGGGTCAGATGAAAGGGGAGGAGGTCCTCCCCAATCAGTGGACTTGGAAAGGGGCAGGGAGGAGACCAGAGAGGGAGGGATTGGGAGGGAATAAGGGAGCGGGATACAGCTGGGATATGGAGTTATTAGATGTAACTAATAATAAAAAAATTAAATTAAATTAAAAAGAAAAACAAGAAAAAAAAAAAAAAACTCGACTGTAGTGATGGGCAGGTAATTTCAGAACCGAAGAGGCAAAGACGGAGGATCCCAGAGAGGCTACCCTTTATGGTGAGCTCCAGGCCAAGCAGAAAATGGGCAGTACTCCTGAAATAATGGTTGAGGTGGTCTTTGGGCATTCACATACATGTGCAAACACATACACTTGGGCAAACATACAAATGAATGCACACACACACACACAAATCCTAAAACTGCTATCACAGAGCTTGGAGTAGCATTTATAGCTATAGGATTTACCTTTGTTAGGTTGTTCTATAGGCAAGTCTGTACAGCATTTTCTTGATATGGGAGGTTCTAGGCCACTATGGACAGAATACCCAGGTGGTCCTGGGCATGCTAAGATAGGCTAAGCAAGTCACGGAGTAAAGAGCACTCCTTCAGTACCTGGCCTGATTTCCCTCAGTGATTGACTATGATGTGGAAGCATAAAACGAAATAATCCATTTCCTCAAGTTTCTTTTGGTCATGGTGCTTAATCCTAAAACACAAGAAAAAGCAAACTAAGATAGGACAGAACCTTTGTGTTAACAGAACAACTCGAGGCAATCCAGGCTCTGTGTCTGGTTTCTTTTTCTTGTTTTTTTTGAGACTGTTTCTGTGTAGCCTTGGCTGTCCTGGACTCACTTTGTGGAACTCAGTGATCTGCCTATCTCTGCCTTCCTGAGTGCTGGCATTAAAGGCATGTACCACCACGCCCAGCTAAAATTTAAATTTTTTCTATCATTTTATGATGTATGATTATGCCTTATGCTCTTGGAGATCAGCCATTATGTTGGTGCTGGGAATCAAACCCAGGTCCATATTAGGTTTCAAAAAAACTTATCTGTTAAGTTCTTCAGGGAGCAGTGTGGGTATTTTCAGAGTCTAGTGGCTTTTCTCTGTGAGCTCACCAAGTTAAACTCCATATAGCTAAGATAAAGTATTTGCTTAGAGTAGTGTATAGTTTACTAGTCTTATATTTTCAGGTTGGGTCTTTATATTATATAATCTTGAGAGACTCAAAAAAACCCAAACCCATATTGAAGAATGCATTCAGCTCAACATTGAAGAAGAAACTGGACTTCAGCTGAGGAAGTCTACCGCAGACAGCTGTGTGATGATGTGCGTTTACTCAAGTCTTCTGGGACCTTTTCCCTGCCCCGTTAATGACTGGTTATCAAATGCCTTCTAAAAATCAAATCCTTGATAGACAGGAGAGAAAAACGAACAGTGTGGAGAGACCATGACCTAACGTCTGGAGGAATGAGAAAGTTGTGCTGAATTACCTTTAGGTCCTCTGACACACAACTCCAAGAGAACTGTATTCACAGTCTATGACTTGAGGGGATTTAACAGGGATTTCCAAATGACTCAGAAAAACTGTCAAGCAATAAACTCCTATGTAAATACTGGCAAAATAACTACTTAAACCAGAAAGTTTGATACATTTATTCAGAAAAGTGATTCAGCTGCAGGAGGATGATCTTTTGAGAGAATGCAAAATCTTTTACTCAGCAATTCTGATTATTTCAACTTTTATAATCCTGATGAGATTCTCTTGTCTGAAGCTTTTCATGCATTCAGGTATTTTGCATGATGCCTGATGTGGTCAGCGATGAAGGTCGCGATGAAGTAGTAGCTATGATCATAACCCTAGACAACAAAAGAAGACATTGATCCTCCATTATTAAATGTCTCTGTTAGGATTCACTTGAACTCCCCTGCCATTTAATATGCTTGCACATGGTCCACGTCTTTTAAGTAAGGTTTAATCAAAATCAAGGTTGTCATCTATTTAAAAAGCAGTAAAAATTATGAAGGGAAATCAAACATTAAAGAGGGGCAATAATCCATCAATGAAATGTGCAAAGGAGACATGGGGCCACACTGACAAGACGACGCAGAATCAGGTTAGAAACATGGGCAAGACATGCTAATTCTTAGCAGCAGCATGCCTGACATAAAAAATAATATCAACCTCTAAAAGGCAAAGAAAGTACATGTGACCACATGGAGAGAGAACACAAAGACGCCTAAAGGCTTTAACACTGTTTAAGAAGTCAACCACTGACATCACACGTCGAAAGTAAGAATTCTAACCCTGGTACGGGGAGGTGGCTCAGTTGGTAAAGTGCTTGCTTTTCCATCATGAGGACCTGAGTTCAATCCCTACAACCACAACAGGGGGTAGGGGGAGGGGAAGTGTGTGGTGGCTGCACTATAATTGTAGTGTGAGGGAAGTGAATCCCTGGGACTTGCTGGCTGGCCCCAGGAGCTTATCTTCTTGTCTTTTTTTTCTTTCTTTAAAGGTGACAGTATCTGAGGAATGACACCTGACGTCCACTGTTGGCCTTCACAAGCACATGCACCCCCACCCCTGAGAGAGTGGAAGGAATGAAAGAGTCCCCTACATCCCATATCCTATCCTGACTTGAGAAGAATGGCTTCATTGACCCCTCCATCAAGTGGGGGAAGCAGAAGAAAAACGTGATGTGCCAAGCTGAGACAGAGCTGAATCTACCCCATCACTGAAAGCCACTGTTAGAGGGGACAGAGACGCAACCCACCCTGGATTCGGCAGGAAATAAGTTCCAGTGTGGACAAAGCCCAGTAACTTGAGAATAACTTGTGTTCAAGTGTAGAAGTACATCAGATGGGAGGGGTCTCATGATCAAGAGCCTGGAATTACTTGGTTTGCCACCGCTCAATGATTAGACATGTGGCTGCTGCCTGCCAGGGAGTTGTAATACTCCATGAAGGAGTTTTTAAAATATCAAAAAGGCAAGAGACCACGCTGAGCTACTAGCATTCTGCTGAAGGTAGACAAGCAGAGCCAAGTGTGCTCTCCTGGACAGGGTTCAGGGTCTGGTTCTCAGTCTTACTAAGTGAGCTTCCCTCGCTACATTCTTGGACTAATTAGTCAGTGTGGTTTGCTATGCAGCCTGGGCATTACCTATATTTAGCGACACTTGAAGGACAGACCTTTTCTCTGCTACTCCAAACTTTACATGGAAAAATGCTCCATGGGGAAAGGCTGGCTGTGGGACTGTAAACACATTCTTCTAGTCTCCGTCAACTCTTAGACAGGAGTAGTGCTCCAGAAGGGCAGTGCTTTCATAAGCTTTTCTAGGCCCAACTAGAGTTGAACCTTGAGTTTGTGAAGAACACTGTTGAGAGACCTTCATTTGCTTACGTAACAGCCACAGAGTCTAGGTGCAGAAAATGACCTCACACACGGGGGTCAAGACAGCCCCGAATTTCCAAAATGGCCCTGAGACTTGAGCAGGGAAGCTAGTGTTCCCTTTTTCTCTTTTCCCAGAATAAACTTTCCAGATGTTTCCTCAGTATCGGGCCACTGGACTTTTCTCCTGGTAACTAAAACCAGGACAGCTAAGGCCCTACTTTTGCAGAGTCAGAATCTCTACACACTGCCAGAGTTCTGCTGCATAGTGCTCTTTTTTTTTTTTCAATTTAGAGGCCACTGAGCCCCAGAGTAAAAACTATTCAAAATAAGTAAATATCCTCATGAGCTAGTCCTATCTTCTCAAGCAGTCTTTTTTGACAACTGACAAGGCACGAATATAAATTGAGACCATCTGACATGACGGATAGACAATGAAGGCAAGTAAAGCAGGCACAGACTGTAGTCACATCTGTCTTTCTTTTTAAATAAAATCTGTTTTTTCAGCTTAACTTTCATAACGCCTATTTCATATGGAGATAGTTATCAGATGATGAAGCCAGTGATTAAAAAAATAGCAAAAAATACCTCAAAATAATCAAACCAAAAAAACAACAACAAACAAAAGAAAAAAAAACCAAACAACAAGAACAACAATACCCTAACCAATAAACTCCCTCTCAGACCTGAGGGACTCTAAGGTCAAATGCGGCCTTTGCAGCCGCCGCTCAGCAGTGTCTGCTCAGCTGTGGATTCAGTTATAGCACACCTAATGAGATCGGCTTCAGCCTGTGCAGTGACACTTCCTTCCTTTGCTGGAAGGAAATGAACAAAGAGATTGTGCCTCATTTCAAGACTGTGATTGGTGATTTTAATAAGTTCCTATGTTTTTAGAAGAATTTACTATTCTATCTTGGCTCCTCCCAAGAGAGCCAAACTCATTTCACCAGGACATGGCTTACAGGCAGGCATTTTAGATATTAATACACTGATTTATGATTTTTTCCATCTCTAACAATGTCATCCATCTTCTAACTATAAGCTGTTGTTTTTAACAAACTTGAGATATTTTCAGACTTTCCTGGGGCAGCAGCTCTACAGAAAAATCAACATTTCCTGGACCAGCCTTAGGGGAAGCAGACAAAACACCTAAATGCCAATGCCAAAAGTGCAGGTCATCTGAAGAAATTATGATTACAGTTTACAGCTATAGTCGATGCAGTTAGATACAGTGCCAAAATTATAACCAAACTAGAATTGGGGTTTCTCAGGTTGGCTATTAAACTAAATGCAATTATGATGGGAAATGTTGAAATTAACCTAAAATAATTACTTAAGGATGGAATACACACATACACAGACGTAATATAGAGGGAAATTTATATATATCTAATCCCGTATAAGCTAGAGAGGTAGCACGCTATGCCCGGTTTCCCCTTGAGCTCTTATTCATCCCCTTGCTCTTCAGAAGTGTGGTGCATTGCCTAGAAAGTCTAGGAAGATGACAGGACAGCAATTGTGGTCATGGTCTTGCATAACAGTACTGGTTCCACCACAGAGTATGACCCCAGGTAAGAAACTTAGAACTATTCTCTAAGGGTGACATGTCTATAAAACGGAAGCGCAGAAAAGGAATGGCCACAATTGCTCGTATGAAGACTGCCAATGAGCTAATGCTATAAGAGCACGGTGCGAAGAGCGGACCACACTGCACGCTGGCCAGATCTTATCTGAGCACTTATCGTCAGAGTTATACTTTAGGTAGACAGGTCTGACACATTACCTTTAAACTCCAACAAATACAGTTTTATATCATGATCATTTATGATTTTCAGTGTTCATTTTTCACCTTGAAGTGAATGTTCTGTTTCCGTTATGTTCTGAACCTTATGAGTGTTTTTAAAAAATAAAAGTAAGACTGCTAAACGAGAGCAGCACAGAAAGGTGGACAGTGGGCTGTCAGAAGTATTTGGAGGGAGTGTGCCAGCCAACTGCGATTCACCCTCACAGCACAAGGATGATAAGCAGCACATCAGCAAAGTGAAGCAATAAAGGCATGTGCTTGTGAGACCAGACAATGTTCAGTCTCAGAGGCCGTGGGAGTCCATGTTGTAGAGTAATGGTATGTCTGTAAGCAAAGACAAACCCAGTCATCTGGAGACTAAGCACCATTCAAGCCTTGAATGTCTTGCTTTGTACAGCCTGATGAGGAACAAAACTGCTCTTATATCTTACTGCTAAAAGCTTTCTTATTTAAATCATATTTGGCCTTAGGCATCACGAATTTCACCTCAGGTACCCTAATGTAATTAAAAACTCTTACTGTCAGCGTTACCCTATATTTTAAGTATCTAAAATAAAGTTAAAAGAATTGTATATAATCTTGCTTTTTTTAAAGTGTTATTTAGATCAAGCTAAGGTTTCCTAATACTTGCCTCTTGTAGCCTAAAAACAACAGGGATTTTCTTTTCTGTGCAGGCAGCTATGAAGTTATCAGGGAGCAACTGCCCACTTGAGAGAAACTCGTCATCTTTTCCTTGATCAATTAATATGTCAATCTGGGACCCCGAATAGGACTTCACGAGACAAGTTGCATCATATGCCTGTAAAAAGAAGAAACAATGAAAACCTAAGTGTCCAGAGTGGTATTTTCCAGGATATACTGTACTAGATAAACTTAAAATTATTTTAGCTTTTAGTGTTAAGTCAGTCAGACACCCAATTAAAAAGTTTAAAACTAGCTTAGAAATAATGGTATATCGGAAATATAAAGGCAATAAGCAGCAGAAAAAGTAGCTTCAGGACAACTGCCAGGATTCACAACGGCTACAAACCAAGGCCACTAACAAATAGTTGTCCCTGGGAGTCTGAGGATTGGTTTTGGAACCCTCTCCGAGATCTCAACACCTGCAAAGCTTAAGTACCTTACATAAAATAGAGCTGTTTTCATATAACCCCAGATGTCCTCCCCTAGACTACTCCTGGTACCTGCTACAGCGTGGAGGTAGTAGCAGAGAACAAAGACAACGAGGTCTGCACATGTTAACTGCGAATGTGACTGAAATGAAAGTATCTTTGGGTTCAGTCTACAGATGTAGAACCCATGGGAATGGAGGAGTAACCACATAACAGTCAACATATGTGATTACGTTTGTGTATGTATGAATGTATAACAAACCCGAAAACTTAAAATGGTACAGGAACAGTGGTCCATCACCTACCTTCCATTTACTTTCATCCGGTCCCAAATAGCCATTAAAAGCTTTTTTGCCCCAAGGACAGAGCACTGGGTTGCAAATTGGAGCAAACGCTGACACAGACTTCAGAGACAAAAGGAAATTAAAAAAAAAAGTTAAATTTTGCTAAATCAAATACAGATGTTTGTAACTTGCAACTCTGCCTTAACACAAAAACGCCACAACTGTGGCCTCTTCAGACTACAGCTTTGTATAATCTGTTTCAAAAACTCACAAATCAAAGTTTCTAATGCATGAAAAGTCAACCGTAAGAAAAAACAAAGGTTTGTGCTCAGGCTTTCTACTCTTTTTTCCACTGAGAATTAATCTGAAATGATCTACACACTGACATCTTCCTTAGAGAAACTGTCACTAAATGAGGCATTTCTCTTAAAGAGTACCATAGAAGCAAGGACTACCGCAATGCAGTCATTTCCAGCACAGCTTTCCGTTCTAACAATGTTGCTTGTTAGAACAGAATAATGGGACAATAGTGCATTTCTCAGCTTTAGAATTCTCACTGTGTGCAGTTCTCATAGCTACTTGCATTATTAAAAGACAAAAAAAAAAAAAAAAAAACTAAGTTCATAAAAAAATTCAGTTCACCTTTTCTACGTTAGACAAGAAATTCACTGACTCACTGTGAAAAAATTGGAAAACCAGCTGGGTTCGGTGGCCCACACCTGTAATCCCAGCACTCAGGGAGGCAGAGTCAGGTGGATCTATGTGAGTTTGAGGCCAGCCTAGACTACAAAGTGAGTCCAGGACCGTCAAGACTACACAGAGAAACCCTGTCCAGAAAACAACAACCAAAAATACTGGAAAACTAAACCCTTATGTTTTAGTGTTGTGTAATGTAACTGCTCTGAGCACCATCTGTGTATCTCAGCAGCGTGCCGGAAATGACCGCAGTTTAAAGGAAAGGAAGCAGATCGAACCTCCAGATGCCAAACAGCCTGTGTTTTCAACGTGCATCCCCTCTCTTAAGCACACTTCATTTCAGTTGCTGAATTCACCATTACACAGATTAAAAGCTGTTGTGGGCTTTTAATCTTGGCCCGTTAAAAGCAAAGAAAATCTACAAAGCCTTAACTAAAGCAGGGGATGGAGATGAGGGATACTGAGAGGTGTTTTTCAACCAAGTTACATTTCAACTATTTGTCAGGTCACAAGGAATATAAAATTCTTAAAATTTTACAGGCAATTGCCACTACAGGCAATCAAAGTCAACATTACAGAAATTTATTTAAAAAATTTATTTAACAAAAATACATAAATGATATACTGATAGTGCCATATAATAACATTAACCAAGACTAACATTCCTGAGGAAAAATATGCTCAAAAGTAAAGAGCAATGGAAAAGATAAGCTTTATTTTTCTAGAATTTCTATCAGGCCAGTGAGAACCATCTTACAGAATGTGTCCTGTGGTCAGGTTTAATGAGGTCTGCCAACCTGAAACCCCCAACCCTAGAAATGCTTCACTCTCAATTCTAAGGCTACTTCAAAATTTCAGTCTGTGAAATCCTGTTGTCCTCAGAAGTGTTTTTATCAATGAAGCTGGCATTATCTTACTTTGTATTTTCCAGGATTTTTCAAAGCACAAATCAGAGCTCCATGGCCTCCCATGGAATGACCAAAAATAGACATCCTCTGTGGGTCCACTGGGAAATTGGCATTTATGAGTTGTGGAAGCTAGAAAAAAAAAATTGAGAACATGATAAAAGATCTTGGGGGAAATAAGTCAGACTTTTCCAAAGTTACATCTCATAGTGGCAAAAATAATCACTACTTCATGAGTACAGTTGTACAGTGGCTTGAACTGGTGAGGACTAAAAAAATATGCCCCCAGGTAGACAATGGTTACTCATGTCACTGAAAACTATGTGTGCAGATGTTTCTTAAAGCAGTGGATAAAGTTAAGAAGATGTTGCAGAGGAACCCTAGGCTCCACCCCCGCCCTGATATTTATTTATTCAGTGTGCGTCCCACACGCGTGTGCGCTGTGCACCACCCTGGAGTTCACAGGAAACTTGTGGTGGCCCAGCTCTCTCCTTCCAGGTTGTTTTGCGGATAGAACTCACGTCTGCAGGCTTGACAGCAAGTGATCTTACTGGGCTCTACGATGTTTTAAGGAACGAGGACTTTAGGGAGGAAAATTATGCCAGACGGTAACAATAACATTTGTTACGATAAAAAGAGTTTTCAAGATACAGATGTCTTTACATTAGGAAAATGTAAGAAGTACGTGGAAGATTATGAAATTATTAAAATTAGAATAATTCTGAAAAATACAGCTGACTTTAATAGGATGATATTAAATAGGATGATAAATATTATGATCTGAACGTACATAGAGACTGTGGACGTACACGCAGCCAAAGGCAGCAGGGCCTTAAGACAAAAGCTTCCAAGGGAAAAGGTCAATAGCAAGAGGAAATGTGACCCGCCCAGCATAGGAGGAATATTGAGTGGATGTCACCCTCAAACTAACATTCCATGCAGAGGGCTGCTGGCTCTAAAGAGAAGAAACTCAACCCAAACTGTATTTGTTTGGATTCCACTGAGAGAAGGAAAACTCACAAATCTAGTTTTACAGCTCTGAACTGGATATGCAAATTGCCCTTCCCCCACTACTACAGTAAGTCACAGGAAACATTACAGGTAGGGCAGGAACTCAAAACCATCCCACCAAGAAAGAACTACTGATCCATGCATGCTACATTTAAAAAGGCGATTTGACTTTGTTTTTACATTTTAAACATTTTCTCTTTTGCACATAAACATTCCTAAATTGTCTTGTGTTAGCTTTTCCATTGTTTAAGCAGTTTTACGATCTGTGTTCCATTTATTTCTGCACCTGTCCTAGTCTAATATATTTTTCCTATGCACCATCCATAAATGTCCCATCTCACTCCTATTTCCCTCTCTTCTCCTCTTTTTAACTGTAGCACCCACAGTTTTAACCATCTTTAAACCCTGTGGGATCTTAGCCACATCCCAGTACTTCCTTCCTTCTACTTTTCCCTCCTCATTTCCTTCTCCTTTGCTCAAACACTAACCCATATACTTCCTTAGCCTATTTCCTGTGCAGTCCTAGCTTTAATCCTAAATTCTCCCACACTACCTTTGTTTCTTTGCCACTCAAATACAAAAATTAAAGAGATGACCAACTCCATTTGCACAGTGGGCCCACTTAGCATTTGTAGTTGCTTCTGCAGTGAACAGTAATTATGCCTGGTGTCCTGAGCACATGGACTAAGGGTTTAACCACAAAACAACATCCTCAATCTACTGTAGAGGAGAGATGCCCCGATCCTACTACAACATTGTCCAACTTGAACCTTTCAATCAAAGACTATAATCTAACCAGTGACGTAACCACAGGTACACAAGTCCCAATATGCAGAAATACTAGAAACACGAAGTCAAGGCAGTATGATGCCTGAAAAGCAAAACAAAACAAAATTTAAAATCCCAAACAATTTCACACAGGTGGATTCCAATCAGAGTGAATTATGCCGAGTCTCAGAATTAATGAGGACAACTGTAAGAATGTTTACTGAAATCAAGAGAAGACAAACTAAATGAATTTTAAAATAATATGAATAAATAAATGAAACAAGTAAGTCAATATAGGATATGATAGAGGAATTCCATAGAAGGAAAACTACTAAATCAAAATCCAGCTGAAATTTTAAAATGAAAAGATCTTGATTAAATAAAAATTTAGTAGAAAGCCTCACCTGCAGAATAGATAAAGTTTATGGCAGACATAACATTAGGAACAGAAGATGAGATAAATTACTTCTCAACCAAACCCCTGAAACTTGTGAGAAAATGGAGTAATATATTGTAAGAACCAAAATAATAGTCAGCTAAGATTAATATACCCAGCCAAACTATCCTTCATAATTAAAGCAAAAACCTCCATGATAAACAATTAAAAGATTCATAACTACTAGGCCAACACTACAAAGGATACAAGAAGGAATCCTATGTACGGAAGACAAATAAACACATTCCTAAGGCTACAGTAAAGAATAAACCCTGCTATAAAAGTGGATCAAGAAATGAATAATAAAAAGGCAGGAACTGATTGTTCCTTTTTAATAAAAAAGTGCATAGAGAGGGTAAAGGCACTTGTCTCTAAGCCTGACAACCTGAATCTGAACCTGGGCCCCACTGAGTAGTCAATTCATCAGAGACAACTGCACATCAATGTCTCCTTCAGCACTAGTCACAATACCTAAGTTATGGTATCAACCTACAAGTCCATCAACAGAAGAATATGAAACAAAAATGTGGTGCATATATATGGAATTGTATTCAGCCATGAAGAATGGAATTATGTCATTTGCAAGAACAGGGAGATAGCTGCATTATGGAATAACATGTTAAGCAAATTAAGTTAGACAAATAATTCACGTTTTCTCTCATTCGTGGATCCTAGATTCTATATAGATACAAAAAAATCATTTATGTCTCTATGACATGAAAGAATCAAGTAGGGTGTCCAAATGCAAATGGTGTTGTTCACACTTAAGAAAGGCACAACTAAGAAAAAGAGATACACACGTTTTAAGTGAGTTTACTGTTTTGTGTTGGGCTGTATTCACATCAATTCTAGAATGCATGTGGCCATATGCTACAGGTTGCACATGTCTGATAGGGGGAATAACCAGCAATAAGGGAATGGAGAATTAAGGGGTTATATGTGGAGGTTATTACTTGTATGAAAATTCTGAAACCTAGTATAATGTACAATGAATATATGCTAACAGGAAAAAGAGATACCAACATAATTAACATAAAAAACAAATATTTATAATAAATAAACAAAAAACGTAATTGCTGTCTAGTGTATAAACACTATGGGTGTGGTGCTGGCACATACCTCAGTGGTAAAGTTTTTGCCTACACATCACAAGCTCGTGGGTCTGACCCCATCACCAAAAACAACAAATAACTCACCACAAACTATATCTGATTCAACTTTGTTTCTTTGTTTCTGAGTTTTTATGATCTATGTGAGAAAATCCAGGGAAATGTAAATACAAAGTCATGCTTTGCCACTTCCCCTTTCTAGTCAAGCCCTTGCTCCTACATAAGATACAGGACTGAACCAGCTCCAGGACCTGAAAGGCTGTTTCATGTGCTATCTTCTAGATAACCTGCAAAGTGTGCATGGATCTGAATTTAACTATAAAAATCCCTGAATCCACATTACTATTAACCTAAAACTGCAGCAACTATTTTATTATCAGGCCTTGAATCTTCCCCAAATTAAAACTGGTTTCCCAGTGTCAATTCCTACACTAAAATTCTCAGGTCTGGAAGGGCTTTGTATCTAAAACCAAACTCTCAGTGATCATCAGTTAATAATCACAAGACAAATTAAATTACCTCCTCTGTTACATAAGAGTACATTCTGTAGTTAGTTTTCCAGGGATCTTCAGTGGCATTCACGTAAAAGCCAGCACCAGTGCCGAAGTCCCAGCTGTCATCTTCTCCTTTAATACTGCAGCCACCTAGCAAGGAAGGTTATACTTTCACCTATTCCACAGTAATTCCCCATGGTGAGTAACATAGTTTTAGTTGGTTATAGTGGCACCCACCCACAGTGTCTGTGCTTGGGAGGCTGAGATAGGGTATTCGTCAGTCAGCCTGTCAGCCTAGGCTGCATAGTGAAATAACAATACCCAGCACACACAGGGAGCTGAACACGTAAGTCTACACAGAGTGCAGCTTCTGTGAAACACTGTGAACTATCTGCTACTTTTAGAGTCACAGCATGGGATTTACCTTTCTGGGCCCTTTTATCTTGAATGGTACACGCCGCTTGTTCTGGCCAATGAGGTGAGAGGGAATGACCTTCCAACCAGACGATTCCAAGGTAAGCTACCTTAGCTTGAACTTCCCCCTACATATTCTGAAAGTATGCACCCTTATTCTGTCACAAGCAGCTCAGATGCTCTTTACTTTCCAGGACTGTTTTGCAAGGTTTTCCCTGACAACCCTCCCGGACTACCAACACTTCTTTGATTCTCTTCATCATTACGACCTTGAGGAGATAGATGTCAATCTGAAAATGTCTCCTACTGTTCTTTGGAGTTATTTTATCCAATCTACAGCCCCAATCTACAGCCAATATCATAATATTTCAAAGTCATGCTGTTGCTTGGATGACCAAAAGATAGTAACAAAAAAACTTGAGAGGAGTTGTATAGTGGGTATTTATCATACACATTTTATGTATGATGTAGACTTAAAGACTTAGATGTTTATGAAGCATGTGAGCGAGAACACTTACGGGGGCTGGTATCCGGAGCAATGACAACAAGGCCATGTTCTGAGGCAGCTTGCTGATAGCCAGACTTTGAAATGAAATTTTGTTCTGTGCAAGTTAAACCTGAAGATAAAAAGGTTGTTATGTTAAATTACCCTGTGAATATTCTACAAGCTTAAATATTTTATCATACAGGAAATCAGCTAGTTCAGTAGTATCATTAGGTACCTAAGACTGATTTAAGAGTAGACAAAAGTGAAGTAGCAATGACACTTGAGCTGGACCCAACCCGGCAGCCCTTTTCCAAACGTCATTGCTAAATATCTGAGTACTAGCAACAATGAAGCTTACTGTAACGCATATGCTATAAATTAACTATGAAACATTTACAGTTATTATCCCACAACAGAACAGAGACTAAATCATGACCAGTACTAAATTAATAAGGCACGAAGTTACAAGTAACATTAAAGTTGATAGCTGAAGGCTCTTGGGACCTACAGATTTGGCTTCGCACAAGATCCTTACTATGCCTCCACTCTTTCATTTGAAAGTTAGAGACGGAACTGCCTGCCTCCTCCTCATAAGCAGATCATATATGACCACATGTAATGTCCTGTAAATGGTACCTTGGTCAGAGTGAGGATTCAAGCAATCAGGACTTAATTTCGAAGTCTGGCTTCAGCATCTCACTAAGGCAGTTGTCCTGTCACTGATGTAAACAAACAGGAACTGTATTTACACTCACAAAGCTCAGTGTAAACACTGTTAGCTTTCAATTCTAACCTGGGCTAATAGTCTCTCAGCAAGGGATAAGATTTTACTAGCTCAGTACAAGCAGCAGGAAAAGCCTAGGTCTAGGCTGATTCAGAAAACTGTGACCTTGGACAGTACTTAGCTTCTCTGGGCCTGTCTTCTGTGAATTAAATGATTTCTAAGGTACCTTATCTAGCCTCAATAGAAGATGGGCCCTGTCCTAATTGATATGACAAGATGAGCTGGTACCCATGACTCCCATTTTCTGAGAAGAAAGGGATGGGGTACAGGGAGAGGAGAGGGAAGGAGAGAAGGAGGAGCTGAGAGGAGAGGAGGGAGGGGAACTTCCTACAGGGATGTAATGTAAATAAATTAATTTAATTAATGAAAAAAGATATCTTTAGCTGCATAATTAGCATGCTTTCTAGCCAAGTATCTAATTTTATTACTATTGTTGTTGGCATGTCTAACATACTTTTAAGAAAATCAAAATCTTTGGTGGTTTGAATGAGAAATGTCCCCAATAGGCTCAAGCATTTGAACACTTAGTCCCCAGGTAATGGAGCTGTCTGGGTACGGGAGGCATGGAGGTCCTTGTGCTCACAGATAAGCACTAGGAGAACCAGGAATATTAATCACAGAGTATTGTCTCTTCAAAGGGAGAGATGTACATGTTTTCCACCCAGAAGGTTGAGAACAGATTTGCTTAGCAGCCTGAATTCCCTTCTTGCTTCCCCCAGATCAACACTATGCTGGCCGTGGTGTCTGCAGAGAGCCCCCACCTTTGGAAAGGTCTAAGAGCTACTTACTAGGGGAAGGATGCCACTGGTTTTGAGAATATACAGACTCACTCTGCTTCCAGTTTGATCTGCTTCATGCTTCCAGTTGAGGATGTGAACAGATTCCTGCCATTACATCACGCTGTTCTTACAGCCATGCTTCCCTGCCATGATAGACTCGGCCTCTTTGAACTGTAAGCCCTGATAAACTCTTCCTTCTATGGGTTGCCTCTAGTCATGCTGTTTGATCACAGTGAAAGAAACTAATGTGGAAATGCTCCTTTTTCATGTGTTAAAATAAAATTTCCACTTAAATTTTAAACTAAAATGTTTACTTTCCTTTTCACACAGGCATTAGGGTATTCTCCTTGATGGATGCCTGGGTAGGAGTTTGTTAATATAAAAAGTAATTTTATGGAAACAAAAAACAAAATAGCATCCGTGACATTTGCTGTCACTCTCTCTGTATGTTTGCTGTGCTCATATTTTATGAAAGAGAAGTAAACTTAGGGGCTCAGAACTACTCCTGTGCATCCTTGCTCTCACCAGCTATGCTACCATCTGATTAGGAATATTAATCTCGGGTTAAGAAGCACTGTGTGACTTAAGGAGTCTTTGGACTCCTTAAGCTGCTGCAGGGAAGCCTTAGGAAGTTCAGCATTCAGAACACACCCAGGAAGTTTCTTGTCTGTAGTGTCTAATGCATGCATCTCTGTGTTTCAGTCCCACCTAATACTATTCTGTTGGACTGCTAAAGTCTTCCAGAAATGCTTGGGCAGGTACAAATTATGTATAAATTTTCCAACTTCTTATCACTGAATACTGAACTTTACATTACCAGCTAAGTTACTTGGTCTAATTGAATAGGAAATTAAAATGGAATTCTCTTAAATCTGAAGTTATGCTCAAGATAGTTACATAATGGAGTATGATGGCCTTTTAAAATTTAAAAACAGTATTTATTTTATTGTTTTTTTAGTTATGTGTATATGTGTGTGCATGTGTGAGTACAGGTACCTTTCCCCTCAGATTCTAGCAGATGGTGTTAGAGCCTTGGATCTGTAGTTACAGGAAGTTGCAAGCTGCTTGATGTAGATTCTAGAAGCCCACCTTGAGTCTTCTACTACAGTAGTATATGCTCTAAGCCACTGCGCCATCTCTCTAGCCCCATCTGAAGTTTTTTGTAAATGACTCAAAAAGTATGTAAGTAGGTCACAATAAAAAGGTAAGCCTAAATTCCTTTATGAAATTCAAAAGGAAAATGCGTACCGGACAACCAGTAGAGTGCAGGACACTTTCCACTCTCTGCCTGTGGCGGTAGGTAGACAGCAAATCTCATTTTACATTTCAGCTCAGCACTGTAATTTTAACAAGCACAAAAAAGTATTAATGCCCTTCCTTCGTCAGGACAGAAGCTAAGTAATTTAGCATTTTGTAAAAAGGAAGACTATACAGAAAAGAATTTTTTAAAATGTGATTTAACATTCACAGTAAGTGCCAACATTTTAGAAATATATTTTACTCCTTAAAAACAAACAAACAAAACCTAAAACCAGTCAATGCTGATCTATTTCCCAGCCTGAGTTAAAAAAAGAAAATCAATGGAATCCTCAATGAAACACTTCTATTAAAAAGTCCTTATTTCTAATGAGATATGACATACCAAAGCATCTTTTATAAAAACTGAATTCCTAAAACATGGCTTTTCAGTTCTGTGTTTGCTTCTGGGCACTGAAAAGCACCACACCCTCTGTCACCACTAATATTTCACCAGAGCTACTTCGATTGCAGGTAATCACCTTGCTTCCTGATCCCTGTCTTCAGCTCCACTCCAGCCCCTCACTCTGGGAGGCATGCCCCCCAGCTGCTTCCAGCAAAGAGCAATGGAGATACATGAAAAACATTTTTGTCCACTCCACACGCGACGTGTGGCCAGGCGCAGGCTCATCCTTCAGAATTTAAGGCACCGCCACTGTCTCCTTGATTCTGGTATAGCTCATGAGCTAACCTGTACCTTCAAACAATCTTAATCCATTTTCCCCTCTAAGTGTTGACAAGTTCTCTTTGTTCCCAATGCTCTGCTCCTTCAGAGCGTTGTTGGTGTTTTCATCCACTGTGCTGGTTAACTCTTTCCATCTGACCACTGAAACTGTTCGGTTTAAGAATTCTAGAATTCACCCTTAAACATTTATTTGTGGATTTATTGTGACGGTGTATGTGTGTGGGTATACACACCTTGGTACGTGTGTAGTGGTCAGGATAGCTTGTGGGTCAGTCCCCTCCTTTCACCACATGGGTCCTGGGGTGTGGTGGTTTGAAGAAGAATGGCCCCACTGGCTCATAATTGGAAGGCTTGGTCACAAGGGAGTGCCACTATTTGAAAGGACTAAGAGGGGTGATGTTGAGAAGGCGTTTCACTGGGGGTGGACTTTTAAAAAGCCCACACTAAGCCCAGCTCTCTCTGTGCCTGTGGATCAGGAGGTAGCTCTCAGCTTCTCCTCCAGCATGTACCTGCCTGCTGCCATGCTCCCTTCCCCACCACGATGAGGATGGACTAAACTTCCCGAACTCTCAGCACGCCCCCAGTTCAATGCTTTCTTTTCTAAGAATTGCCTTGGTCTTGGTGTCTCCTCATAGAAATTGAACAGTGACTAAGAAATGAGGACCAAAGTAGTCAGGTCATGAAACTTGAAGGCAAATGCCTTACCTACTGAGCCATCCTGTCAGCCCTAGAATTATTTCTTTATTCTTTGCATCAACACAATTTTAGTTTTCAAACTCCTTAGCACAGCTGTCTCACTTCTTAGACTGGTCTTCCTATTTTCTTATTTACTATTTTTGCCATATACTATTTTCTAGAAAATTCAGTTGTGCTCTGTCAGCTCTGCTATCAAATTTTGATTTCTGGGTATTTTTAATGGCCCTGTCCACTAGGGTTTGAAGTTGGTAATCCTCTCATGCCTGTGACATCCGAACCTTCTGTCCTACTGTTCTGCAGTCTACTCCCCTAGCGCCTTTCCCTTTTCATTCTCTCCCAAGCATCACCTTTCCCACTGGGGACCTTACTCAAATATCTAGACATCTCTGGTCATTTACTAATAGTTCACAGTGAAACACTGAATGTATGGTTCACAACAGTATACCTTGTGAGTCTGTTATCACTCTCCTACTGCTGAGGTCTAGCTAGATAGTTTTATTAAAAGGTCTCCATGGCCACATCTGCTCTCCCAGAGCAGTCAAATTCCCAAGAAAAGCCTGACCTGTCGGATTTTGGAATCCGCTGGGAAAAATTCAGTGGGCCAGCTCTTCTTGTATCTGCTTGCATTGTTTTATCTTCCACTAATTGTGTCTGGAATTCCCCAATACAAAATGTCTACCTTCCGTGGACAGGAAACCTTCAGTCTTTGGCCAGAGCTGGGAAAGCAGCAATGTGACTATAGAGCACATTGAGACAATCTGAGAGCTCTCTGATTTTTATAACTCTCTGAAAATAAACTTTCAATTAATCATCCTGCCCCTCAGGTCCATCCATTTTTATCTTTGCTGTATTGTCCGTACTTCTTAGGAGTTTACATAAATTATGTCACTTCTCAGGTTAGAATTTAGTTTTAGTGACTTAGCTTTTAGTAACTTAGCTTCTCTAAGTTACTATATGACTATGTGCATTTTTGTGTTTAAAATATTGTTCTCAGCTCCTGTCCTCTGCTTTTTTGTCTCCTCTTTCTTGTGTGTGTGTGTGTGTGTGTGTGTGTGTGTGTGTGTGTGCGCGTGTATTTAATGCATGTACCCAATGACCTATTAGGCAGATTTCAGGAGGCAAATATGCCTGCTATGCTGCTAATTTAGTCAAGTCTAGGTTTGTTATACTAGAAGACCCATATGGAAGATGTTCTCTGAATTTTTAGATGGTTTTCCAGAAAAATTTAGAAGACCATCAAGCCAAAGCTTGAGGACAGTCTGCAGTCTCCCCTTTATCTCACAGCACCAATCCCAATCCAGGAACACGTTTGCTGAAATTGTCAGATAGACAGTGGGGGGGGGGGGGGGGAGCAGGGTTATGAGGGAAATTTTTGTTGATAATAAAGATAATAAACTGGAATGAGCAGTATCTACGATCCTTCACCTGTCATGCTCGAACACCTTCTGCAGCCCTCCAAAGCACCGGTTGCTGGAAACTTGTTTCAGTGCCATTCTCCTCCTGTGGATGAAGACGAAGCCCGGTGATTCGAAAGGCATTTTAATTCCTGAAACCCTAACAGAAAGCTGTTCTCGGATCAGCTATCTAACCACAACAGTTCTCACACTCACATGTAGCCAACCCACACTTGTTTCTAGAGAAGGCCAGGACTTCGGTGTATCTATCCTCAGTGAGGTCTGTTTCTGTTCCTGTTCTGGACTATCTCACATTCTTTCCAGACAGACCTTAGGTTGCTGATTAATTTAGGAAATTACTGGACACTTACATCACCGTGGGCATCTTATATCCACATCAGTTACTCGTCCTATAAGGTTTTGCAAGATTTTTGTTTGATCAACATTTCTTTCAAACAAGTCAACAGGCAAACGTCAGCCTGCCAGTTGTGAACTAAAGGAATAGCTTTTGTTGTCAGGAAAATTTGAAGCCTGGCAATTAATTTCTTTTCTCTGCAATGAGCCTATTTGGGTTTTCATATGAAGACACATTTAAACATATATAAATATATTACCTTTCAACAGAAAATGCATGGAAAAACATTTTTTTTAATCATAAATACCTATTATTCAGAAAAGAAATGAACTGATTCTGACGTGTATCACTCAATAGGAAGATTTCCTCCCTTCCCTTCCCAGAAGCACGGTTTCCATACACGATAAAATATAAAATAAAATGACAGGCAGCAGGCACGGGTTTCACTGCTCTGCTGGTCTCCTCAGTGACGTAACCGGGTGCTAGTCCAGGCTCCTCTTAGAAGTGTGCCACCAGCTTAAAGCGAATTTCGGAAAGGCCTTTGTACAATTCTAAATGAGAGTGATTTCAGTTCTGTCTTTAGACCTGGGTACTTAGTCCTGTGATTTGAACTTTGGTGAGCTGACCTCGGAGATGCTACTCTTGGCGGCTGTGTGGTCTTGCTGCCTAGAGGATCGTGGAACACTCTGGTTTTCCCTTTTACTATAACATACTCCAGACGGACCAATTCTATAGGATTCGGGTACTTACACACAGAGAAAGTATTGTTGGTTCATACATAGCTTGGTTTTTAACCTATGAAACACTAATTCTCAAATGACAAAGTATTCCATCACAGTAAATTTCAGTTACTCTCATTCATGTTCCTAAAACATTTAACATTACAGATGCAGACGGCATATACATTTTATACACATATGAATGAGACCAAGGAATACAATTTATTCCACAATGAACTCTTGCTTCCTTAATTAAGCCTAGCAGAAATTACATCTGCTTCCTTAAAACATGGTACACCAAGCACATATCTGGTACCTAAGAAACACTTAATAATTACTGTTATTTGAACAACTGATGAGTAATTTTTTTAACTTCTTCCATACCTCGAGAAAGTTAAAAAAAAAAAGCTTGATGTTTTTTGTATCATTTTAAAATGTTACTTACTTATCTGAATAAACCACAATTATTCTATCTCCTCTGCTCTTTGTTGCTTAGTTCTAAATGTGAACTTTTCATTTGGCTGGAAGAAACATGGTTAAAATCCTTTAAAAAAAAAAAAAAAACTTGGTAAAATGTCCCTACCCCGAAAGAAAAGCTTAAAATTTTCTATTATTTGTCTTATAAATTCAATTTAAATCAAGTAAACAAGATATGATATACTATACTATGCAGTTATATTTTTTATAAAACTTTTCTAGGTGAAAAGTAACAGTTTTAAACCACATTACTATCATTTTTAACTGAGTCACAAACAGTGAAATTTAAATTTACCTATCCATTTGCTACTTTTTTTTTTTTTTTTTTTTTCTGTCTGCACCAAAGGGCAGTGGATCTCAAAAGAAGAAACTGATCATAATCAGGACATGTTTTACCACAGCCCAGGCTACCCAGAGGTTATTCACACTTAGGTATTTTCAACAGAGACACTCTTTGGAGGCAGGTGAGTGTTGATGTGGGAACTGCAGCTGATGGGACAAAAGCCATTTCACCTCAGCCCCCTGATCTACCTTAACACAGACACAGTCAGCACAGAGATAGCCAAGGACGCATACACACATAGCTGTAGAGGGGACATAATACTCAGCGAAAGACTTAACAGAACCATTTGCAAAGCTCAAAAAGCTCCTTAACTACTCTAAAAACATGAGACCTAACACCAAATGGTTTTTATTAAGAGAGAGGCATACCCATGGGGCACCAGTCACTTATTAATTAAAGTTAGGATGAGAAGGGAAAAGAGGCAAGTCACCTACTCCTCCCCAGTTCCTAAAAAGAGCCTCCTGCAGGCACTTACTACAGGAGGCATTCTGGGAGAAGGCACAGCCACTGCGGTATGTGTAGGACCCTAATGATCTTCCAGCGGGAGGAAATATGGAAGCAGGAGACAGTAATGTTGACCGTATGGATACAGTGCAGTCAGCGCTGCCTACTGCGTGATTTCGTCTTAGTTTTTACTAAAAAGTTTGTGAACATCAAAAACAGAAAAAACCCTGACAAGTAAGAAATTTTGCATAACTGTGTAATGTTGAACAGTTCTAAAAACTACAAAGTTTGTAAGCTAAAAAAGTTAAATTATGCGAAAGCCGATTTATTTTTGAATAACATTTTAAAATAAGTTTAGCGTAGCTTGTTTGTGAAATCTATAAGCATATCCTAAGCTTTCAGGGTGCCTTATATTCCCTGACTGACTCACACCATAGCTTACTTACTGACTTCAGACCTGGAAGAGGCAGTTACAGTAAGCATTCTCTCTCTCTCCCTCTCTTTCTCTTTTTTTAAAAAAAATGTTTTATACCATATTTCAATGCCCCTTCTTTATGTGTAGATACACAAGCAGTTACCGTTGGGTTAGAATTGCCTAACATATCCTATACATTGTACACATTCATACTCAATGTAGACTTGCATAGGCTCATTTTGGGGTGCTCACACAAGAATGAACTCTCTTAATAATATATTTCTCAGGACCTATCCTAGTGGTTAAGCAATGTATTGACTGTATCTATTTGCCACAAGGCTTAGTTAGGGTTTGGTGAAAACCCTTTGACAATGAACATGCACTTTTGCTGCTTTGGGGAGGGCACACTCTCACAGCACGGACTACCATTTCTTTACTCAAAGCCTCCTCTCCTTGCCAAAAACTCTGTTTCACCCATAACCACCCCCCACCTGTACCCCTTTCCTAGCTCTCATCATATGCTCCCCCCGCAACTCACATTCCCTAAATTTCAACTACATTTTCCGGATTGAAAAATCTAAACCTGCCTTTCAATATTACTAATTTATGTTACGCATTAGTGCCAGAATTGCTAGGTCCTTCTGTCGCTAGCTAGTAAGACTCAAGACGTTTAAAATTAAAGTCAGGTCGTTCACCTTCAGGCAACTTTCTTTTTCACTGTCTTCCGTTTCCAGGCCCTTGCCTGTAAAGCTTAACTTACACCTGCAATGTCTCAGAGTTGAACTTTAAGAATTCCCACTATCAAGTTTGGCTTGGTGGTGCATCCCTTTAATTTGAGCACTCCAGAGGCAGTGGGAGGCGGATCTCTGTGTTCGAGACCAGCTGGTCTACAAAGTGAGTTCTAGGCCAGAACTACACAGTGTCTCAACATTCAAAAACCCACAATCATCCTGACAATCATATATAACTAATAGCTTACTAAAAACTTAGTCTACATTCTTTCTAGTATGTCCTGCTACTACAAACAGTACCATTATAGAAGCGTGGATTTTCAATCATTTCATTTCTCAATGGATGCCTATTAATGGCTCATCTTTAGGCCTTACATGGCCTACACAAAGGTGGTAGTAAATTGAATTAATTTTCACAAACAGTAAATGCCATCTTTCTGACCAACTGAGGACAGCATACACCAGAACTGTTATCACCGGGCTCCAGCTCCAGGTGCCAGCGCTGCCGATGGCGCCTCAGGCTTAAGTCCTAGTGGGGTCGCCAGCGGCCCAGGCTGGGTTCCGGGATCGAAAGCGTTCTCCGTTCGGCAATGCTTGGAGAAACGCTCGCACCAGAGGGCACTCCACCAACCCGAGCCTCCCAGCGAGCCTGGCGCCCCAGGTCACACAGTTTCCAGCTCCCCGAAGTTAATGCGATTAGCAGGCTTCGCGGAACGAGGCCCGCCCTGCTTCGGCGGGACGGCGCGGGGATCGTCACCGCTCCCGCGCCGTCCCCATCATCCCTCCCCGCTGGTCTAGGCTTCGGCGCACGGCAGCCTCAGACCCCGGCGGTGGAGGATGCCTGGGGCTCGCCCCTTCCCCCATCTTACCTCGGTGACTGGCAGCTCCGAACACTCCAGAACAGAAGGGTGGAGCTTTAACATGTCCGCCAGGAGCCCCGCCCTCTGGCCCCGCCCACGCCAGCCGCCCGGCTCCACCCTCCAGGGCGGGCCCTGCGCAGAAGCTCCGCCCTCCAGGTCCGCCCCCCCATGCTTTCTATGGGCCCCGCTCTCAAGGCCCTCCCCTTCTCTCCTCCCTAGCCCACCCTCGGGGGCTGGTTCCATCCCGAGGCCCCGCCCTCACGGCGCGCACTCACCCTGCGGTCCTGCCCTGGGGATACGCCCTACTCGAGTCCCTGCCCTCTCTGGGCCCTGCTCCTCCTCTACAAGGCCAATCCCGAGAGCCTTTTCGCGGGCTCCTCTGTTTACTGAGTGTGTCGGGGTCAGCCAAGAGTGCATTCGTCATGACACTGGACCTCTAGACCTCTGCAGCGCGCCTCAGATGCTTCCAGACGCTCTCCTACAGCAGCTGGCCTCCCCCCAGTTAACTTGTGGAAAGGGCTTATGTGTAACTCTGCAGTCGTTCAGAAACCTGAGCAAGATCTCAAATTCCCACCCCCATTCCAAGTCTTCAGTGCACCTGCTTTGAGTTGGTGCTTCTCTGGGGAGGACACGTAGTAGCTCCATCAATGTCCATTTTTTCTCCTTTCTTCCCTCAATAGAAGTTGAACTGTTTGAGTTGCTGGTTAATCATTTACAGCAGATCTCAACTCCATCCAGTTTAACCGGCGAGTGTACTTTGTTCAGAAAATTAAACAAAACAGGTTGCAGTATTTAGGCTGCTAGGTTGTGAATGCTATCTAGAATCTGAGAGTTTGCCTGGCTCAGTGAGCATGCAACCTGTGCGTTTAACAATGGAATGGTCTGTCAAAAGAACTCAGAGCCTGCTCTGCGTACAGAGGCTTTACATTTTAATTTTGCCGAGGGACCGGCAAATTATGAGGCTAGTCTCGCTGAAATAACAAGTAGGTGAACTGACCACTATGGAATAGGCCCTACGTGTGGATGAGCCGCCAAAGAGAACATTGCTTTTCTGAGTCATGTGCCTCGGAATTGTGTACTTGTTTAATGCTTAATAAAAGAATGTTATTTGGAGAGAACATTAAGCTGAATTATTATTGTTGTTGTTGTTGACAGGGTCTTAAATGTAACTCTGGCTAGCCTGGTACTCTCACAATGTAGACCAGGCTGGCTTTGAACTCAGAAATCCACCTGCGTCTGTTTAATCCCCAGTGCTGGGATTAATTATTTTCAAACTGAGTTTCACAACCAAAACAATAAAAGAATGCCCAAGTCTGCAAGTTCTTTCTAATTGTTAAATGCTTGAACAAATTATTGAACAAAGAGTGCTCAGTTTAGTAAGTTGATCTCTTTGAGGTTCAGACTAATTTCCCTAAAGGGCTCTTGTATTCATACGAGATAGTAATAATCACCATGACAGTTTCTTTCAGTCAGCATGAAATTATACTAGACCAAAACTTCTGCTTTCAAGAATATTAATAGTATATATAGTTCAGTGTGAAAGTAAAGTAAGCGATTTGTGATAAAAAAAAAAAAACAAACATGTCCAAACTTACCTATAGTCGCAATTCTCAGCCTTCCTAATGCTACGACCCTTTAACACAGCTGCTCGTGTTGTGGTGACCCCCACGCATAAAGTTATTTTTGCTGCTACTTCATGAGTGTAGTTTTGCAGTTACGAACTGTGGCGGAAATATCTGTGCTTTTCAGTGATCTAGGTAACCCTGTGACGGGTTGTTGGGTTGCAGCCCACAGGCTGAGAACTGCTGACCCATGTGACCGTAAATACGCGGTTTCTCAGTGTAAACCACTGTGAGCTGTAAGCAGCAACGGAATGCAATGAGAATGATAAAGATCCAAATCGACTCAAAAACTGTGGAAATGGAAATTGCTTTAGCTTTCCAAAAACTTTAGACACTGGCTGGGAACATAACAAAAAATTACTCATTATGATTTCGAAGGCTGGGAAATACAAGCTCAAGTAGTCGGACGATTCTATTGCAGGGGAGGGCTCTTTTTCCTGGTTGCAGAGAGGGGTGTCTTGGTACAAGTTCACTGCAAAGAGCAAGACTCTGGTCTCTTCATCTTCTGTTAGGGGCATTAGTCACACTTGTGATAATCTTGTGCTTCTGGCATAATTATTCTCATAATTACTTATCGGCAAATGCCATCCGAATAAGGATTTAGGCTTCAGTTATAAATTTTGGGAACACAAATGTTCAGGCTGCATCAGAAGCCTGGGATACCGGACATCGAGATGCCTGATCCTAAAATACATGTTGAACCTGTAAAGTTAGTGAGCCTGGGTCTGAGCCTAACAATAGGCACTTTTGAGACCCATATCTCTCTCCTCTGTGAGCGAATTTAATTCTCTACATAGTTCAGTGGTTGCGTGTGCATCCACAGGAGTACGCACATTGAATGCATGATGGGAGCAAGTGTTTGTGTCCATGCCATATACAGGTGGAGGCTGGAGGTCACCACTGGGAATCTTCCTCGATGGCTCTTCACCTTGTCTTTTGAGACAGGGTCTCTCATTGAACTGAAGCCCAACAACTAGTTAAACTAGTGGTCTGGTGAAGCTCTGGGATTCTCTTGCCTCCGCCTCTCAGCACTGGGATTACAGGTGTGCAACCTGAGGTCCAGTTTTTTTGTTTTTTTGTTTTGCTTTTGTTTTAAAATAGGTTCTGAGAATCTGAGCTCAGGCCCTCATCCTCATGTTTTCACAACAAACACCCCCCTCCCCCCGCCAGCTCTCCAGACCCCAGTAGCTCAGTTTTTAAAGTTGTCCTGAGAATCTTTGTGCCTTGTGGTGTGACTAAGTTTTTGAAAACATTTTTTATAGTCAGTGTTTTCTAAAGAGGTAATTACTTTTTTCATACTACATACTAGTGCCATTAGAAATGTCTCCACCTTTGTGGCGATCATATTGTTATTGTTAAGTGTTGAGAGTTTGTGTTCTTTTCCTTTTATTGATTTGTGTGTGTGTGTGTGTGTGTGTGATTTATATCTGCTGACATTTTAAGCAGATGTTCTTGGATTTATGTGTGAACTTAAACATTTTTTATTTAAAATATAGTCCTACAAGATGAATTATTGGGCCAATTGTTCTGGACATTTTTATTGCTCTTGAAATCTACTGCCATATTTCTTTCTGGAAAGTTCATAAGTGCTGTGTTTATCATCTTCATTGTCATACACTGGGGTCATATGTATTATTCTGAATGTTTTAAAACTTTTTAGTAGGTATGTGCTGTGTCAGTCTGTGGAGGTGCCATGGACTGGCCTGGCAACTAATCCTGACTGACCTCTGACCTGGCAACTAAACCGATACAAACTGTTGCAAAGTATAGTAACGTAAAATACCACTTAGTTTTGCCCATTCTATGGGCTAAAAGTTAGACAAAGCACAAAGAGGGATAAGTTATTTCTGATCCATGATTTGTGGATTAATTACGAGACCCAACAGCCAAGATGAATCAAAAGTGGGGAAATAAGGTCATTGATAGGTATTTTCTCTCTCTCTCTCTCTCTCTCTCACACACACACTTTGTGCACTTAGGAAATATTCCCACAGGATGTACTTCCTGGAACCAGCATTATTGATCTACAGGTGCTGGCTAGTTTTATGTTAACTTGTCACAAGCTAGAGTCATCAGAGAGGAGGGAACCTCACCTGAGAAAATGCGTCCATAAGATTGAGCTGTGGCCCAGCTTGTAGGACATTTTCTTAATTAGTGATTGATGTGGGACAGCCCAATCTATTGTAGGTGGGGCCGTCCCTGGGCTGGTGGTTCTGGAGTCTGTAAGAAAGCAGGCTGAGCAAGCCATGATGAGCAAGCCGGTAAGCAGCACTCCTCAATGGCCTCCGCATCAGCCCCTGTCTACAGTTTCCTGCCCTGTGTGAGTTCCTGTCCTGACTTCCTTTGACAATGAACTGTTATATGGACTTGTGAGGGCAAAAGAGGCCATTTCCTCCCCAAGTTGCTTTCGGTCGTTGTTTCATCACAAGAATAGTAACTCTATCTAACACAACAAGATATGCACATTTAGAACTTTTATTAAGTTCTAAATCCATCTCAACAGACTTTACCAGCTTACTTGCTTCACAGTATGTGAAATAAATAAATGTCTTACTTCTTCCCTAACACCAATCTATACGTGAACATATTTCATGATAAAACTTCTTTCTACTGAAGAACTATTAAGTTTTCCGCACATTCCATTCTTCTTTCCTTCCAATTTTTACTTTGTTCCAATTTTTTATTATTATAAAGAATTCTATGATATATAATCCTAAAAGTCAAACTTTCTCCTCTTAATATTTCCTGAGGACAAGTTTCTAGAGGCAGAATTGCTAAATCAAAATTTATCACTCTGGAACGTCCCAAAACACATTTCTAGATTATTATTCGGGACATTTTAGCTATTTTACATCCCACCCACACAAGTTGTCCTCTTTGCAATGTTCCTTTTATCAGGTGATGATCACTAGCGGAACACTTTGCATCTCGTAATATGTAACCTGAAGCCCATTTCTTCTGCAAATTCCCAGTAGAAAATCGTCAGCTGAGTTAGAATGATGGTTAAGTGGTCAAGAGTACTTGCTGTTCTTCCAGAGGACTTGGATTGGTTCCCAGAACTCACCTCGGTTGGCTTACAACCACCTGTAACTCCAGTTCTGGAAGATCTAATGCTTTCTTCTGCCCCCCAATGGACACCTACACGTACACACACACACACACACACACAGCTATTTAGTTGTCATCTCTAGAAATTAATGTATTGATTCATGCAATGTCTCTTTTATGTGTACAATGTGTTAAAGACAATAAAAAAAAAAAACCCTCATCTGGAATTTACCACCTGTCAGTCTGCTATTATATTTCTTTTGCTTTTAGAGCAGCATTTCTAGAACAATACTTCGGCACTATTTTCTTACATAAATGGCTAGAAGAAAAACTCGTGCTGTTTGCAGTGAGTGTTAAGGTACTTCAGCATGAAGCAGATAAGGTTACTAGATAGACAGGTCACTGCATTCTCTTACTGTTGGGAAAAATTTATTGATAGAAAACGGTGAGCAAGTCAGACAGAGTGCTGAAAAAGAGAGAGGCGGTTACGGGCTTCCTTTTGTTCTTCCAGGAGCAGAAATAAGGAACATTGTGCTATTGGATGATCTCAGCACAGATTCCTTGGGCATTGGCCCCGAAGCACACGAGGCTCTGTAAATCCCATCGACATCAAGCCTCTCCTTGTCTATAGGGACTTTACTGCCAGCGACGACCTTTTGAAATTTCATATACAGAAAAGAGAAGTGAGTACTTATTTGAAAGAAGGATCTGGCAGAATCTGTAAGCACAAGCAAACAGAAAACAAAGGAAGGATATTGAGAGGCTGCGGTTTTAGGAGGAAGAGTAACGGGCTCTGAAGTGTCCTACCCAAGTCACACAGCACTAGTTTCTATTTTCATTTATCTAGTTTTTGAGAAGTTTGAGGTGATGGGGGAAAATGCATCCATAAACAAGAGCAGCATGATAACATCACAGATAAGCCAACGTGGGCAAGAGACGCATGGTCCCAGCCTTAGGTGTAGAGCTACCAGTGGTCAATGGTTGCTGAGGGAGAGAATCGGTTTTCTTCCGGGTAAGCTCCCATAGATGATGTCCAACTCCAAGTTGTCAGCCTTGGACACATGCACATAGGAGCAAAACTAAACGGACTCAGTAGGTTGTATATACATAAATGTAAATGTGTTCTGTGTATATGTATATGTTTCTAAGAAGATATGAGTTATGGAGGGAGACACGAGAGTAGCTGGATGGGGAGAGGGTGGGAGTGATATAGATACGGTACCCACGTATGAAGTCCTCAAAAAATTAATTTAAGAAAAGACGCTTGAGGTTTGCCCGAAAAGCAGATCTCCCAAGTATGGCTAATGGATCCATTTAAAAACTGTTTCTAAAAATTAATAATTTGAATTGAAAATCACATTATTCAGTCTAAACTCCCCTGAACATTTTTTAGTCTTTTGGCTCCATCTTTTCCGTTCTGGGTGGTGATAGTCTCTGCTAGCCTCATTCCACACCAGAGGTGAGATCTGTCTTCTCCCTTATGGCCACTGTTCTCTGTGTTGCTCTGCTGTTGAAAATGAATAGCAACCTGAATTTCTGACATATTTGGTTTTGGAACTTAGGATAAAGAATTTTGGAACTGTGGTCAAAATGCTGTGAGCCTGGAGTCTAATAGTATTCTTTTGTTTGTTTGTTTGTTTTTATTTGGTTTGGTTTTGGTTTTTTGAGACAGGGTTTCTCTGTGTAGTGTTGGCTGTCCTAGACTCACTTTGTACACCAGGGTAGCCTCGAACTCACAGAGATCCTCCTGCGTCTGCCTCCCTGAGTACTGGGATTACAGGCATGCACCACCACTCCTGGCTCTAATAGTTTTCTAAAGGGTTTCATTCAATTGTTCTCCCATCTTCTATTCATCCTTTTTGTTTCCAAACAATGTCAGCATTTCCTACTTTAGGAAGCGCCATGATATTCACCTCCAGAATCTTTACCTTCAACTCCATGATCCCTTCTGGTATCTGAGTAATCAAAAGTACAAGTCCGATTATGTGAGTTTTTCTCCACTAATTTTGTCAATGACTCTTACTGCCCACAAGAGAGATTCTTAACATGAAAGTGTGGAATTGTCTTTCATCTGCCTTCTCTCCCTAAAATTCTGCCTTATCCTCTGCTATTCCATTTTCTTTATGTTTAACACTGGACTTAAGGCTTTTTGAATATTATTTCATAGCCTAATGGTTGTGGTGAATTAGTATGTATTCGTGAAATATAACTTATGTCAATCACCTTTCTTCCCACTGAGACAAAATTTAAGGGAGGAAAGGTTTATTTCAACTCATGATTTCATAGAGATTCAGTCCACCATAGCTGGAAAGTCATGGTGCAAATCAATGGGAGCCTGTTAGGTGCTGGGTTTTTTTTGGGGGGGGGTTCTTGTTTTTTTGTTTGTTTTTGTTTTTTCTAGACAAGGTGACAAGGTTTCTCTGTGTAGCCTGGCTTTCCTAAAACACTTTGTACCCAGGCTGGGCAGGAACTCAGAGATCTGCCTGCCTCTGCTTGCTAAGTGCTGGGGGATTAAGATGTGTACCCCCACAACTGGCTCAGGATACTCAGCATGGAGCATGAATCAGGGAGGGCAGCTGGACCAGCAGGGGAATAGAATCCTCCCAGGTCTACTGCCTTCACCTAAGCCCTATCTAACACATTCCCCACGTACTTCAAATTAGGTCTAGAGGATGAAGACCAAGTGCTGGACAGAGGAGTTCTCTGAGGGGAATTTCAGGTTCCAATCATCACAACTCAGTCCTCTCATCCGCGAACGCTTTCCAGACTTGCTACAATCTAGTTTTCCATTCACGTCTGCCTTTGTATTTAGCTAGACTGTGGGCTTTCTCCAAAGCCAGAGATTGAGCCTTCATCAACATCCTTGCTGTATTTCCAGGGTTCTCCTCTGAAAAGCTGAACTTTACTCTTATGTATTTAGTTAATTCATTTTGAGACAGGTCACATGACCTAGGCTTGGCTGGTCTTGAACTTGGAGTGTTCCTCCTTTCCCGGCCTCCTGAGTGCTGCAGTTACCATGCCTGAGCATCTGGATGCGTTTTAAATAAACATCCACTGAAGGAGTGAAAATGGGGTTACAGTCAAACCTTCAGGTCAGTGTTCTCGGAGAGGAGGTCTGAGGACTGTCGGCTACAGAAACACTATGTATTATATACAATTTTAGATTCCTGGGCTACACCCCACACTCTTCCAAACAGAATCTCTGGAAAGGGACCCCACAGTCTGCATTTCAAATGTATTTAAAAATATTTAAAGATGGAGAACTATTGTTCTGGAGCTTTTGAAACTGTTAGACTTGGGAGATTTTCTCCTGCTGCTCACTTACAGTTTGTCGATGCCTTGCTGATGGTATAGACAAACCTTGGCTGCTCTTGAGCCTCTGTTTTTGACTTTTTTTTTTCTAGTTTTTTGTTTCATTCTAACTCACAATGGCAATTAACAGCATCTCATCACATTATCGTTACAATGACCCACAGGTGTATGTGATTTCAAACTTATAAGCCATGGGAACCAAGTGCAGCCTATTACCTGCATAGGCTCCACTTCAGGGTGTGAGGAGGGTCTCTGCAGAACAATGTCTTTGTTGTACTTGGGGATTCAATGGCTCTTTTCAGAGAAAGGCTGCGGCTGCTTGGCAGCAGATGCCCAGCAGATGGCAGTAGAGGATGCTCCCTGCTCCAAGGATGGTTGGGTAGGGGTAGGATGAGCCTCCTGACTCCCCAGCCAACAAGACTGGACAGCTTTTTATGCCATTTGAAGGAAATGTAACGTGAAATCATACACTCCTTCTTGCTATTACTTTAAATAGTAACACTTTAGAGAAAATAATGTTTTTTTTTTCTAAGTCAAAATTAATCTGTACCCGACTCCCTTTCTGCCTTTAAGGAAAGTCCAAGGAGGGGCTGGCTCCCTTCCCAAAGTCCAAATATCACATAGTCCCAAAGCCTTGTGATGTTCTTCTCTACAGTGCTGGGGTGGGGAGGTGGGGAGGTGGGGAGGTGGGGAGGTGGGGAGGTGGGGAGATGGTTTACCTCCTCCACACACTGCTAAGGCTTGGAGCAGTTTTGCCAGTACATCTGATTTTTGTTCTCCGCTATTCACTGGCAACCTGAAGGAAGTCTTCCTGACTTGCAGCTATAGTATGGATAGAGCAGGCCTTTGGTCCTTTTCAGTTGTAGCAGTGCCAGGTCTGTGTTTTCCAGTCTCTGAGAAACACCAGAGGTGGGCTGGGGGAGTGAGCAGGACATCATCACTACCTGACCACAGCTGAAAGCATAGCTCCCATCCTCTTTAGTGTTTTATGCTCCCTTATATGAAGAGCCATTGCACCTTTGGAAACAAGACAAGGCAGGAAACCAGATACCTCCCCTTTAAGCTGTATTGTTGGTATATTGTTCTTGTGGAATGTATACAGTTCACCCCTGTTCATTCAAATGCTGATTTCTCTATCCTACTATTTGGTTTCAATCTGAACATTGCATTGTGATGTTTATTCTAAGCATCACCTGTATCAAGTTTGTGTAAACATGCTAGCATTTGTTCTCTGTGTTGTCAATAAAATAACCAGCCAATGCTGAGCAATGGAGAGAAAAGGGTGGGACATCCTGGTCCAGAGGGGAGGAGAAAAAAGCAAGCGGTAGAAATAGGAAAGCAGAGATCAGCAGGACAGGACTTGGAACCATGAGGAGAGATGAACTGGACCTAAGATATGACTAAAAGCAAGTATAATGTGGGAAATCTGAATGGGAGAAAACTATGTGGGCTTGCAGGTTTAGGATGGAGTAGCTGTTGCCCAGCATTGTGCTCTAGGTTAATTAAATAAATCCTAGTCTCTGTGTGGTGATTTGGGTTTAGGAATAACCACTGTTTAACTAAAAGATAAGTCAATAATGATTATTTATAACCCATAACACTGTATCTTCAAAAGAACTCCAAAGAATGTTCTATTATTTTTTAAAAGTCAAATAGCTTCTATACTGCAAAATTCCTCAACGTAATATTTCTCTAAGCCTTCATGAAAGTATATGGGAATGGGCTAGATTGAAGAATCCTAAAATATTTTTCTCCTAGAAATCTCACAAGCTTTAATAAGATGTAACTGACAAATGAAAACTGTATATATTCAAGGTATACCACGTTATGATTCGGGGTACATGTATGTGTATTATGACTAACAGAGTCAAATTAACACACAACCACAACGCATTTGTACCTGGTTGTGTGTGCACTTAGAAAGAACACTTCAGATCTACTTTTCTAACAGATTTTAAGAGACACAGTATCACTAACTGCTGTTATCATGCTGTGTATTATCAATTTTATGATTGTAAGGTTTTACTTTTTGGCCAACATCTCCTGACTTCCTGGTCTCTGGCAACCACGGTTCTACTCTACTTCCGTGAGTTTGATGGCTTTATTTTTATTTACAGCTTGATTCCAGTCCCCTCCCTTCCCTCCTCCCAGTCCTACCATCACATCCCTTCCCCCCCATCCCCTTTCTCCTTCTTCTCAGAGAAGGGGAGGCCACCAAGAGGTACCAACTCACCCTGGCATCTGAAGTTGTAGTAGGACTAAGCGCATCTTCTCCCACTGAGGACTGACAAGGCAGCCCAGGGATCCAAAGACAGGTATCAGAGTCAGAGACAGCCCCTGCTCCTATTGTTAGGGGACCCCTATGGTGACCATGCTGCACATCTACTACATACGTGTAGGGGCTCTAGGTTCAGCACACACATGCTCTTTGGTTGGTGGTTCAGTCTCTGTGTGCCCTTGTGGACCCAGGATAGTTTACTCTGTAGGTCTTCTTGTAGTGTCTTTGACTCCTCCCAGCTCCCTCTACCCTTCCCCCTACTCTTCCACAACACTCCTTGACCTCAGCCTACTTATTTCTTGGCTGTGGGTCTCTGCATCTGTTTCCATCAGCTGCTGGATGAAGCCTCTCAGAAGACAGTTATGCTAGGCTCCGGTCTGCTATGCTTGCAGTGTCAGGGGTTGGCTCTGTACCATGGGGTGGGTCTCAGGTTGGGCCAGTCATTGGTTTGCCATTCCCTCAATCTCTGCTCCAACTTAATCCTTACGCTTCTTTTAGGTAAGACAAATTTTGTGTGGAAGGTTATATGTCTGAGTGAGGTAATCCAGACCCAGAAAGATACATATGATAAGTACTCACTTATAAGTAGATACTAGCCATAAAGTACAAGCTAACCATGCTGCAATCTATAGACTCAAAGAGGCCAAGGAGGGCCTAAGAGAGGAAGCTTGAATCTCATTCAGAAGAGGAAATAAAATTGACTTCTGAAGTAGATGTAGGGAGGGAGTTAGGTGGGAAAGGGGATTGGGATCAGGTGTGAGGAGGTGGGGGAGAAAGAACAGAAATCAGTGGGGAGGCTCCTGGGAGTCTGTGGGGGTGACCCTCGCTGAGACTCCTAAGAGCAGGGGTTAAAGAGCCTGGTGAGACTTCCAGTGGAGTTTGATTGTTTCTTATTCCACGTTAAGTGAGCTCTAGCAACATTCATCTTTTCTGGTTTCTTTTTCCCCTTGGTAGCTCATTTTATAGATATGCAAGGTGAAAAACAAGACAGGATAGATTTGTGGAAAACCCTTGCTAGACCTCGTATGTAACTTTTGCCTTAGACTTGTTAGTACTGAGGGTTGCCCAACATTTATCTTTCTCCTTCTTCCTGTGGGAACTGGCCAGGAGGTCATAGTAGCCTCTGCTCAATATATCCTACTACGAATCAATGCCTGTTATAGAAGATCTCCTTAAATGTTCCATGATCCTTACAATGCTACAAACTAATGCTATCCATGTATTAGCTACTTTTGCCACTGTGACAACACCTGGCAGTCAAGAAAGGACAGATTTGTCCTGGCTTGTTCCACATCTAGCAGGAGCTTGGACTGTCCCATGGTGCAGCTGTCACAGTGAACTTCCTGCTGCTGGGCTGGAAATGGACATGTGTGGTTCTTCACAGCCCAGGCTGGTCTAGGCACTGTTTGCCTAGCATAGGGGACAACCAGCTCCCCCCACCCAGCTCTCCTCCCCCATGATCAAAGGTTCCATTTCTCTCAGGAGTGGCTAGAGGGAGCTCAGGTCAAGGCCCTTGTGCTAGGTGAGTCTCCCAGTTCCACCAGGAGAGGCGGTTTTCCATGGGTGAGATTGCTTGTACCAGATTGCAGTGGAAACGCAGGCATTCCAAAAGCCTGTGATGATTCCACACTCCAGATGGAACGCAGTTGGGCTGGAATGCAGGTCTAGGCCCAGTGAGTGCCTCAAAACAGTCCGGCAGGCTCCAGCTGTCCTGGCTGGCAGCCAAGTCCCTAGAGCTCATTGGTAAATTTCTAGGGAGAAGGGGAACACTCCCTTCCCCATAATGAATGATGAGTCTCAGGTGGTCATGGTGAAGGGGTGGAGTGAGTGATTTTTATTTCATAAGTCAAAGACTTATAAACCTTGGGAAAAGTGGGAGGGTTTCCAAGGGTGAATGTGTTCAATTTACTAGGGCTAGGGGTACCAGAGATACCTGAATTACATGTAACAAAACAGCCCTATCATAAGTGGGGAAAGCAATACTTAATTATCCTGTGGTTGGGGGGCGGGAATCTCCAGGTATAGTTAAAGGTCATTGGTTGAAAGCCAAGACACCATAGGGAGGGTATCTCCAGGAATCCCCAGGTGCTCACTAAACAGGTTTCTTATCAGGAAAGGTGGGAACCTGTAATCTTCCCTGAGGACTATGAGATGATCTTCGGGCATCTGGGATTCCCCAAATCAGGCAAAGAGGAAACCTGGCTGAGAAAGAGAGTCCCTTGTCATAGATGGAGCTAAGAGACTATCTGGAAACACCAAACTTCATCCTTAATAGCAGGGTTCCACACTGGCTCATGGTTCCTCATGGGGACAGCACAGTGGGAGAAGATGTTCAGTTCTAAGCGTCGAGGCCTGTGCTTGATGCTTCCCACATCATGGCTGACAGCAAGGAGAGACAGGACCAGAGACAGGACTGTTATAACCCTGAAGACTCACCCCTAGTGGCCTGAATCCTCTGAAGCTGTGCTCCGTGTCCAAAACACCCCACAACCTCCCACTATTGCACCACAGGCTGAGGAGAAGGTTCTGGAGAAATTTTACAGTTGGACTACAACAATGCACGTTAAACAGGTGAGACTTGGCAAGTATGCACAGTTGATCTCCGTAGCTAGTAAGTGGAAGCGATAGGATGTGAAGTAATGTCTATGTGACCCCCGAGCTTCAGAGCCAGTCCTAGTGTCTCTCTAAATCTTTCAGCACTAGATTTAAAATACAGACTCTACATACACACGATCCATCCTAAAATTTTTGATTCACTGAGATATTTTTCAAAAATAAATTATCCAAGCTCTATTATATCAGTCTCTTCGTGCTGTCAATCTAAAGAATGTGAATAAGTTGTCAGGTATGGGGTACTATAGTATCATTAACCACTGTGCTGTTTACTAATCTCCAACACTACAGGGGCAGGGGCAGGGACATGCCAGCCTCCTATACATAACGAGCTGCAAGCCAGCCAGAGCTACACAGTGAGACACTGTCTCAAAAACCAAACCAAACCAAAAGGAACATTAATAATTCTAATTCAAATAACTTGTGTACTACAGGAGAACTATATTATTACTTTTCTTTGTTTTTTTTGTTGTTGTTGTTTTTGTTTTTTGTTTTTTTGTTTTTTTGTTTTTTGGTTTTTCAAGACAAGTGATCTTAGTATAGCTCTGGCTGTCCTGGGAGACCCTGTCTACCAGGCTTCAGGCTGGCCTTGAACACAGAAATCCTCCGGCCTCTGCCTCCCAATGCCTCCCACTGGCATTAAAGGTATGCAACACCACACCTGGTCTATCTTGTTTTTATGTGTCCCATTCTCTAATTTGTCGTAGAGTTCTGATGTGTAGAGGCTGAAAGTCATGTTCCGCCTGTTGGCGGGGATGCTACATTCTGGAACATCAGTGGGTTTAAGGGCTCTGCTGAACTGATGACATAAATGTTTCTAATTTAGCTACCAAATGATTTTCTCCTCTGCTGAGGTTTGAAAGATTTTTCTTCCAAAATTGTCCAATTTCCTGTAGATTGTAATGTGACTATTTTAATCACAGAGCACCACAATTGCTCCATAAAGGTCATCAAATCACAATTCTGAGGCAAGCAGTAGAAAAGCATCATTGAGTTTGATTCATCTTCCATCTACTGTTTTCCTGGGGTTTTGTATTCAAGCTTCTGGATTTTTTTTTTTTAAGTGATGACTTTTTTTTTTTTTTTTTTTTTTTGCAGATTAAGCCATTAAAAAATTGGCTGACATGCTTCTTATCCTTTGAAGTGTTACCTATTATGAAAGTTCTGTTTTTCAGAAGAAGCTTGGATGGGAACTTGGTAATAGTTATATTAGAAGGGAAAAATGGAAAGATACGGGAATGCAAAACCTTAAAGAGGCAGATACAGCGATTAGAACAGGAAGTGGTGGGATCCACTGCAGAGGGATCAGAACATCTCACAGCTCATCACAGATGATTAGGTTGAGAAGGGCTTCCGGCTATAATCCAGTCTGCATCTTCAGGCAGGGTTTAGGAAAAGAAAAACAACAACAACAACAACAAACTGTCCTTTTATGGAGAACCTGAACTGTGATCAGCAACCCTTCCTTAAATATCTGCAGAAGGAAGGGCAGAGGAGACCACCAAGTGGATGTAAGTCATGATAGATCTTGAGTCAGCCCGTCTTATAAGATGCTAGAAGACTGGTGGGAAGATGATAAAAGAAGGAGGCACAAGAGAAACAGGTTGAGAGAGGGTAGCGATGGTTGAGGCCTTCAGTGAGCTGCGTCTTTCAGGCAGCTTTGGATGTGGTATCACGTGGGCTGGGTCTCTCTATTTCTGTAAGGCAAGTTTGATGTTATTGATCCCCACCTACTTTCTCATTTCCGTTTGTATCCTGACAGTAAATTCTACCTTTTTCTGAAGAAAATAGAGGTTTTGCCATTTCTCTGATTAACATGTCCAATACTCTTTTAAAACAGTACTTGTCCAGTCAAAATTCTTTTCTTGATGAGCTCAGGAAGTACCAAGAATATATCAGAAGGTTAGTTCTGAACCTACCTACTAGCAGAAAGGACAGACAGTTTATACATTTCCACTCTCTGAGAGGAACTTATGTTAACAGGCAAAAAAGCTGAGTCAAAGGAAGAGACAATGAAGGATATGCTAGGATTCTTTCTTATCCAATCAAGAAGGATCCTTTCTGTAGAGAATTACTCATGTTGGCAATCACAAAATGCTTCTTTAGCAAAGTCTGTTTTCCATGTACAGGAAGTTAAAACCACTAGGAAGAGCTATATTTTTCCCAAGGTTAGCACTTGGTGGAGCTTCAGTCTGCAGCCAGAGTCCAGCCAAGCACCCACAAATGGGATGAAGTGAGGTGCTCTCTCTCACCTGTTCAGGGAAGAAAGGGTTTTGAGAATATGTTAATTCAAAAGCCAGGCTAGTGGGATGGCTTCCCCAGTTTGCTGCCAAACCTGAGCATCTGAGTTCAATCCCCAGGACCTACACAATTGAAAGAAGACTGTTGCAAGCTGTCCTCAGACTGCTGCATGTACATGCTGTAGCCTCATCTGCCTCCAACAAACAAAACATAATAACTCAAAGAACACCTCCACCAGCAGCTTTGTGAGTTGGCATCAAATCCTTTATCTCTTGCTTCTTGACACATAAAGTGGAAATAACAATATTGCTATGTGCATAGCACTTTTACTATAGTATAGTACTTAACACATAACAGTAGTCAGAGACCTGTATCTAGTTTTTATTCTTTTCTTATTAGCTAGTATTCCATAAATGTGCTTTTTTAAACTTAAATTTAATTTTATTGTTTTAAATTTTAATTAATTATTTTAAAATACTTTTTTATTTTTTTAACCATAAAATGTATTTTGATCACAGTTATGCTCTCTCCTCCAACTCCTCTCCCTATCCATTCAACTTTGTGTCATTAAAAAAAAAATCAAAACCAATGAGTGCTGCACAAATAGTCTTAGATGTGTGGTCTTCTACTGGAGAGAGATCTATTACCAGGGCTTCACTGTGAGAAAAATCTATTTCTGTCTCTCCCAGCAGCTATAAATGGCAAACAGTTCCATGCCTTAGGGTGGGACTGTACGTCCGGTTCTTTCATTTTTCTGGGATTTGGTCTCACTTGGGTTTTCACAGGTCTTTGCATATATGCTGTGGTAACTGCTTTGAATTCATATGTGCAGTTGCTATGTCTAGAAGAGAATGTTTTCTTGCAGTCACTCACTACCCCAGGATCATACCTTCTGTCTGGTCTCTCTTCTGTAATGATTCCTGAGTCTTGAGAGAGGAGATGTAGTAGTCTCTTATTCTCTGTACCTTATCTAATTGTGGATAACTGCACTAATCAGCATCTGCTGCAAATAGATACTTCTCAGATGAGGAATGAGAGATGAGTTGAACTATGTATATAATGTTAAGTCAGCAAGAGTCAGTTAATACTATGTTCATTTAGCAGAATAAAGCAGTAGCTTCTCCCTTAGGGCCTATGACTTACCTGGCCATAGGATCTTAGTTGGAAAATGATTTTAGGTTTGGATTCATCCTGTGGAATGGGACTTAGAGCTAATGAAAAAGCAGTTGGTTATTCCCATGGCATTAGTGTCAGTATTTTACTAGTGGGTGAATCTTGCCAGGCTTGCCATTGGAGCTAGAAGGGTTCATAGCTGGGTATGATGGGTGATTACCTTTCACCTCTAGTAGCTTGCGTGGCACCTGCAAAGCCACCCTTAAAGCTATCCAGTAGGGAATAAAGCTTCCAGGTTAGTACCAGTTTGATTTCGCCAGGTGGCATCTTTAGCAAAATAGGGTCATATTGTCAAGTTCCAGAAGGTAACCAAGAAAAATGACAATAGTCTGTATTGTTTGGGGCCATGGATCCTCATGGCCAACAACTTCAAAAGAAATGTCTTCATCACCTTTCTATTGCTGTGAAGAGACACCACGACCGAGAGACTTATAAAGGGAAGCATTTAATTTGGGACTTGCCTACAGATTCGGATGCTGAGTCTCTGACCACTGTGGCGAGGAGCACAGCGGCACACGGGCATGGTGCTGGAGCAGTAGCTGATTCACAAGCTGCAGGTGAAGAGAGAGACACAGGGCCTATTACGGGTTTTTGAAACTTCAGAGGCTGCCCCTCTGAAGTGTGTGTGTCACACACCTCTTCCCACGGGGCATTCCTTCTAATCCTTCCCAAACAGGTCTACCGACGGCAAGCAAGCGTTTAACTCTCTGAGCCTACGGGGCCATTCTCATTCAAACCATCACAAGATTTAGCTTACACCTGGTACTGTTTTCAGTTTGTTTTGTTACCCTTTGGTGTTCAGTAGGGGCCCTATTCCCCTGTTACAGGGAAACTCCATTGTAACTCCTGTGTATGTGCCTGCTTGCCTGTGTGTGCACATGTATGTGTGTGTGTGTCCGTGTGTCCCTCCACCTACTTCCTCTTCTACTCTTCTCTCCATACTTGACCCCTTCTTGTTCCATTACTCCCTCTTAACCCTTTACACCAGCAAATTCTAGCTCACCTCCCTTCCACGGGCACTGACTTCTACTTTTTAGCTTGGTAAAGTTGTTCCAACTGCCTCCTGAGGACATTTGTTTGTTGGCCGCCCTCTTATGATTGCACACGTGAGAGCTCTGCACAAAGTTCTTGCTCAACATTTCAGCATCGGTACCTTCTCCCTGTGTTCTCCCACTTTCCCTCATACCCTAAGAAAAGTAGACGGGCTGGTGCTGAGCCTAATATCCACGCGGTAAAGAACGTGTTGAAACACCGCTAATTTTTATATCGATATGTATTATTTTCCTACCTGCAAGTGACTGTAACTTATGCAAATTCTTAGAGACTGTGGTCAGACTACTCACAATTTTTAACAGCGTAAGTGATCACCTCCTTGAGATATTAATATTCTTACCTGAGTGACTCTCCAGCTCTCAGTCTCAAATGGGAAATCTGTATCAACCCCCCTTTTCTCCACCACAAGGGAACATTGTAAAAGAAGATATGGAAAGGGCGTAAGAGATAAAGGATGGGTTGGATGGCTGTGAAACACTATCTTCTAGACATGGCATGATGAAGCACTCGGGAATTAATTCACTGCGTCTGTGATTACCTGAACAAGATGAAGCCAACGAGATCAGACAACCTTTGAACAGGCAGCTCTAAGTCTCAGTGCTTACTTGTTTATTTATTTATTTTTGGTAAGGAAATGGTATGAATGGAGAGGGGGAATGTTGGGAGCGCCTATGATTAAGCAACATTGCTTACCCATGTAAAACTGTCAAAGAACGAATAAAAGACGTTCCATTTAAAAACTATTCACACTCAAACAGTTGACCTTACCTTTTGACATCAGTAAGGAAGATCTCTCAAAGAATATTATGTAAACATTCCTCTCACATCAGGGTTTTTATCTCTTCTGGTTATTGCTAAGATAATTTATTTATATCGTGATGATTGTGATTCCAGATTTAGTCAATTTTTTTGGGGTGCTGAGGATAAAAACCAGGGCCTTTTAAACATGTTAGGCAAAGAGTGTTCTTTAAGCTACACCTCCAGACTCAAGATTTATTCTGTTGAGTGGATCTAGTAAGTTCCTGAACTTTGTTGGGTATATCCTGTGTATGGGAACAAGACCAAATATGGGCCATAGCTCCTCATTCTCTCTGCCATAGCAGAGAGAAGTTAAAAGATGATTTAATCATAGTCATTTTCCATGGGATTCTATTAGAAGGTTGACTAAAACATGACATTTCATGGAAATCATTCCAATTGCTTCTATTAGAAGGCTGACTAAAACATGACATTTCATGGAAATCATTCCAATTGCTTTTGGAAGAATTTTTTTTTTAATTTTGTCAAGTTAATCTCATTCATGAACTGCATATTTTCCTTCTAATTCATGAGAAAATCTCCTTCCAGGGATTAAATACAGAACAAATATATCCCATTTCAGAGCACCGGAGAGACAAATGAGTATATGTTGAAAAAAACTAGTTTTGACTTGATCATTGTTTATTTCTTCATTTGTCTTCGTTGTTAGTTCTTAAAAAATTCTTGTTTATGTTGATTTACTTTCCTCTTTTACACATGATTCTTAGTGCCCCTCCCCCACCATAAACCTCTTTGGAATACAGGACATTAACAATGGAGTCCCGCAGTAGTGACATCTAGTATTCTAATTTTCTAAATTTCATAAAATACATTTATGAATTCTACAACATCGTGTAGACTTTTGTCATTGGTCCAAATTAACTGCTTTCCGCCAGTGTCTAGGACAGCTAAAACAACCTCAGGGTGGTGACATTTTCTCTAGGGTCATCTTGTCATAGTACCCCTTTAGGCAGAATCATTGGGTAGGTCTTTTAAGTTAGCTGCATATTAATTAGGTTAATTTGTGACCGAGTTGGAGGACTGAATAAAATAAACACGTATTTTGTAAAGTGCACCGAATAATCTCTCATGCAAGAACTCATCCATTTTATAAAAGGTTATTTCTGTCCTCGGACTTCCCACATGTAATGGGGGAGAATTGTATAGAATGCACACACTGTGGCGTTCACTCTCGAAAGTGCTGAGAGAATGAGGTGTTCAACAGAGCTTAGAGCAGTGGCCAGCACCCGCAATATCATACACTTACGGACCCTTTCTTCTTCCCTGTCTAACCGGTTCTAGTTCCTTCCTCTTATCATCTTGCACATTGGTAATCTGTACCTCGCTCACTCTTGGCTCTGCTCTCAGCGTCACCCTAAAGCAGACATGGTGAGTAATGGCATACATTACTTTTCAATATCGGAAAGAAGTGTGGGACAGGAAGTACACGTTGTGCTGTTCTCTAGGAGGCAGAAAAAACACTGTTTGAAGATCTCATAATTTTAATTATAAATAAAGACCCAAATGACCTTGGCTCACTTTCAACAACAATCTAGCTTTAAAAAGATAAATAAAATGGTGTTTAACACCATGAGTCCTAGATCTATTTGGACTTTCAAATTTTAACTCATTAATAAATTGATCTCAAATAATAGGTTCAATTCCTTTTATTTTATTTTATTTTTTTAGCAGCTATGAAACTGTTCAAAGGAGGGTCTAACCATGAGAAAATGCCTCAGTAAGAATCATCGTTTATATCTCACTTTTGGTCTCATAGCTTACAAATTCCTTAGCTCATTGATGATTTATTATGGGGTTATTGTTATGAAAGTTGGCTACCATTTACGTGAAATTCATCTATAGAATTTAAGAATTCCAGAATGTTCTTTGCGTTGGTCCTTCGATGTCTGAAGGACTAGGCTTTCCAACATTCAGGTATGTTCAGAACTCAAACAGGCTCCTCAACTATCTCTAAGTCTTCTACCTTCCAGGTAAAAGAAACAATTACCCAAGGTCAGGCAAGTGCAAAAGACCAGACCTGAGCTTTCTTTCTGTCTTCAGTTGCCATTGGGCCACTTAAAGGTAGTTCTAGATAAGCATATGGTGTGCTGGTTCATGAGAACATACTGCTGTTAAATTGCAAGGCTCTGACAGCTCCCCTCTGTTGCCTACCAGAAGTAGTTGATGCATCTCTTGCTGAAGCTACCACACACCTTCAAAGAGAAGTCATGCTGGACTTGAACTGGATGCTCTCACTCTGCCAGCTAGCTTTCATAGTCCTAGGAGGTGCTACCCAGGATGATGGCTATTCTCGATTGTCAGCCTGACTACAGACAGAATTAACTAAAACCCAAATGGCCTGCCACACCTGTGAGGGAGTTTCGCATAACTGGATCGTGAAGGTAGGAAGACCCACTTGAAATCCAGATCACTTAAGATCAGAGCACCCAACCTAATTCTGGGCCACACCTGGCAACCTATGTAAAGAATTAGGATTAAAAAAAAAGCTTTCACTTTTTGCCTGCTCACCCTCAGTTTTGTTTCAATGTAAATCTCTGTATTTGGGATCCAACACATATTGAAGACCAGCTGAGACACCCAGCCTCATGTATTGAGCAACTATTGTTTGCTTGGACTAAGGCATGCTAACAAATCTCATATATGGGCTATATATTTATTCTATTCCCTCCAGGGAACCCTGATCAGTACAAAGGGAAAAAGCATTAATAGTGTTAACCAGCTGTGAACTCTATGAATTACAAGGTTAACCTGCCAGAGAGTATGAGCCTTCAGCTGGGCCTTCTGCAAGGGCGATTAACCGACTAGAGCCTCGGTGATTGTGGAGAGGTCCAGAACTAACATTTATCTTGGGCTATCTTTAGCTCCTTAAAGGAGCTAGAGGAGTTAGGTCTGTGTGTGAACTAACTTCCTGTGACTAACACATAAAACTTGTTGGAATGTATTAACGTCACAAACCCTCAGTTTCCACTAACTACAAGAATAAGAGTGTCATCAGATAGCCAATGAGGTCTATAGCTCCAACTTAATTGTTTTCACCAATGTGTTTTAAAAAAATGCCTTGATTTACTCCTTTCTTTGTTTTACTACTGCGTGTTACCATGTCGGAACATGGAATTTTGGGTAATCTAAATCAATGGTCCCAGACTATAGTTGTTCAAATTTGTTTAGCTTCAGAATAAACTATTTCTTATTCCCTTCACAATTAGAGTTGTGTTTTTGTGTTAATAAGGGCAACCGACCAATCTTTGAGGCCCACTCCACAGGAAGGAATTCATGCCTGGTACTGAAAACAAAAACAAAAACAAAAACCTCATGAGAGCAGGTCTTGGGCCCTAGGTGGAAAATTTCTATTGTGTAGCTAAATTGACATGAGCTTAAATTGCCTTCTAAATATTTATTTCTATAAATAAATTATACCCATTGACAAATGCTAATCTTAGCCTTAATCAGAGAAAGCTTTCTTTCCAGCGAGCAGAAGTGAATGCAGAGAACCAGGCAGTACTAGGTGCTGAGAAAAAGTGATGGTTGAGTGCTTGGCCTTAAACAGGGCATTTATGTCACCCCTGGCAAGGCTCAGGGAACACTGGAAATGAGAGAAGGAAAGGATGCAAGAGTTGGGAGGGAGATGAGGCTGAAGGCTCTGAAATGCTACCGTCTAGGGATGGCTGCCATCGTGATCATGATCCCACAGCAGCTGAGGTTGCCTTCCTGGACTTACACAAGGCTGGGCCTGTCATTTGTCCATCATGGATGAGGAAAGAGCCCCAAGAGCCCCATCCCTTCTGCTGAATTATCTGCTACTCGTAGATTCTGGAGGAGAGACAGTCATTGTCTTCAGAGCTGTGCCCATGGGTGAGTTCACCAAGCTCCAATGGACAGTTCCAAACCCACAATCATACAAATGGTCCTGATTAAAATCAATAGGTCATAAAACAAAACAGAAGACATGAATGTGAGAAAGAGACTTGAAGGCAAAAACGGGCTTGGCAGGGATAGGAGAAAAGAAGACAGAATAAGAGGTAAGAGTAACCAGAATGTGTTATACTCAAGTATGAAACTCAGAAAACCGAATTTAATAAAAAATTATTCTATAAAAAGGGAGGTCGGAGCTTTGGTATGTATATTATTAAGGTTATTCAGAAGAACCCGTTGCTTTTACAATCTATATGCAAATAATCAGAAAACAACAAAAAGTGATATAACTGTTGATTGTTTATTTACAGGGACAAATGCCCACACACCATAAAACATGAGGAAGACTTTGTCAATTTTCTTAATTTACAATAAATCTTAAAAGTTAGGGATTTTTTTTCCAAGTCTTTGTTATGGCTTGAACTCAATGTTAGGTGATAATATTGTTGGGATTTCATGGGGAGGGGGCAGGTTCTCTGTCATAGGTAGAAGATACTCTTTCATAGCAGACTAAACAAGACTTGCATACTGTCCAGCAGCTGACAGTGGTGTGGACAGGGAAAACCTCAGAGGGACCCATCTGCAGATGGAGAATTACAGGTGACCAGTGACTACAGAAAGAGGAAGAATCAGGCTCCCCCAGGGGTGAGCCCCTTGGTAGGGTCTCCCCAGAGGCCAGCCTTTTACATATTCATTTAGAATTGAGCAATACTGCATCGACTCTGAAGAATGGCATGTGTTATGTGTGTGTATCTCAATAACAAGGAGAGAGGTCTTTAGAGGGAGTAGATAGGGATAGGGACAAAAATTTTTGAATACAGTGTGCATTTAGGAAATTCTATTTCAAAACCTGTTCTAGTGTTACATTATAAACATTCATATGAATTTTGGAGGATCTGAAGGGAATTGTTTACCTGGAGGTCATTTGAGGGATACCAGGAAAACATTACTGGTGTCCCATTTTTTTTTCTCCTTTGTCTTCTTGGTGCCTAAAATGTTTGCCTTTGGTTTTTGCCTTTTGGATCATGCTGAGGGTGGACAGCTAAAGAGATGTCGACGGTTTCCAAGGCCTCAGTCGCTTCAGTTACTTATGAAAATAGAGGTCTGTCTGTCTCACAGGAACAAATACATTCAAAAGAGATATGCATCTCCTCTATAGTTATCAGACTATTGAAAGAAATGGATCACCCACTAAATAGAATTTCTCCAGGAGTATCTTGCTGGGAGGAGAAAGTGCTCACGCCCTGGGGGACAAGCAGAGAAGGAGTTCTTGTCAGCTAGAAGAGAAACTTGTCTCCTGGAGGAAGACTTACAGCTTGTTAGAGGATGATGCGGGCAGAGACCGACTTTGCAGGAGAGACTGGAGCCGAGACAGCGATGGGCAGGACCCCTTCCCAAGGTGACCGCATGGGTCAATCCCCTTTTATTGTTTTCTACTGTTGATTTGGCTCTCTCTATTCACTTACCAAAGATGAGTGGCTGAATCTGTTCTGCTACCCACAGATTGCATGTGACCATAAATCTGGGGACAGTCTGGTAAATGGGACATAGGGAGCCACGTGGAGGAACCTCTATCTTGGTGGCAAAAGTAAAATGCATTTTAAAAGTCAGAAACATTCACAGAACTCAGTAGAAAATTCTGAACAATACTGGAGGAAGATCAGAGGTTCAGGCCCTTCCTAAGCTAGGCGGTAGGTTTAAGGCCAGCCCGAAACACTTAAGACCCTCTCTCCAAAGGAAAGCATAAATAAGGACCCGGGTTACAATCCAGTGGCAGAATGCCTGCCTCTAGCAGTGTAAGACCCTAGATAGACTCCTTAGTATCATAATGATGATATCAGAAAACAAAACTAAAGCAATCAAACCCAGTTCTAACCTTTTCAGTGAGGTGCAGGTTATCACGTACAGATGCGACCTGAGGTAGCCACCTCTGTCAGCCAGGGCAGGGCCCAGAAGCTCCATCCTAGAGACACGACAGTGAGGTACAGAGCGTTGAGGGTGACTCAAGCTCATCACCAGCGTACGGGAGAAGCAAAGAGGGAAACTGGAGTGTGTAGCTTCTGAAATATACTTCCCCCACTTGGGTGAAGTTGGGAGAAATGTTTATGGGTTGGAGTCAGGTGCCCCTGGCTTGAACTGCTACTTTTCTTGTTGGCTGTGTGGCTTTGGACATGCCACTAACTGAACCTCAGTTTTCTCATCCTCAAAAAGGACTATTCCCACCTTTGGGTTCACTGTGAAGGAGTCCATTTATGTAAAATAAGCAAAACAGACAGCTTAACACCTGGGGTATAGCAGGTATGGGCTCAACACAGGCGGTATGACAGCCTGGGGGGGGGGGGACAAAAAAACCAAACAAGCCCTGTTTGCAATCATTTCTACAATGTCTTCATTTTTGAGTTTTTTTTTGGAAACAGGGTGTCATGTAGCTCAGGCTGTCCTTGAAATCTGTAGGCATCCACCCCCCTCCCCGGTCTCCTCCCGAGTGCTGGGTTATATGTAGGTACCACAAAGCCCTGCCTTTTTCTATGTTTAAAGATGAAGCGATGACTCCAGTGACTTTCTGGCATATTTAATGACAATGCTCTACGTCCTTGGTCAACTGTGACTCCTGTGAGGGAGTGTGTATGTTTGTGCATACACGGCAATGCCCCTTGCATGTGCACACCCGTGTGAATGCCTCTATATTTTTTGGCTGTGTCAGCAGGATGCAGAGAATCCATCTTTTGTACATGACTGGAAGCTGACTCAGGACCATTAAGCTGATGAAGTCAGCTGTAGCTTCGGGAGATGGCTCCAGAAGCACAGGCTTTTACTCTCCGACTATCCTCAGCTTGAAGACCTGGAAGGTTTTGGGCAATTTCTTTTAGCAAACACAGCTATCAACTCACTGGTATTTTTTTTTTAATATATACTTTATTTGCAATTAATCATTCATTCTTGAAATATTTTAGAATAGATTAAAATCAGTACATAAAATAAATCTTCACTGTATTTGTTACATATGGCACAGAATAACTTAACACTTTATAAATATGTTTCTTCAGTGCACAAAATAGGACAAGAACCCTTTTGCTTAAAAGCAGCCTTGGGGAGCGATTTGATTGGACTACGGTAGCGTTTTTTTCAAAACCGACCACGAGATGGCGGTGTAGCCAAATAGATCATGTAAGCTTTTCCTGAGTTTTCCTCACTTACGGTGTTGAATCCCTTAAGTCTAGGAGACTATCATTCAACTTAAAGAAGAGTGACGTCTGTTACTCTTTTAATAGCACTGGCTAGAAATGAATCCTTCCATCGCGGATCCATAAATCACTTGGTGGTTATTTATTTATTTTTCCCTACTGGGGAGGAGTGTATCTAAAAGCCATAGGGGTCGGAAGTACCCAGAGTAAAGAGAAGCTTAAAGTTATCACTCAACTAAAGATTAATAAACTGAATAGAGGCTATTGTTTTCAACACCCTGATAGGATTGTGTTAAAATCTTTCCATATAATTAAAGCAGCTTCCAGTTTATTTAAAGTGTATCTCTTGTTACACAGTAACCCTCCTTTGTCAGTCACGGAAGGTCGTAGGAATATTAGAACATGAACTCACATTTAGATCAACGTGATTCAAACATGCACATGTGTCTGTTCTCACCGACTCGCTCTTCTTCATATAAATATATAAATATTGAATAAAGTGCATGGGAACATGTCTGTACATATATACAGGTACATATTTTCTTATATACACTTTAATAGATACTTACAGAGAGAAAAGCCACGTACACACTGGTAATATATGTGTAATCAAAAAGACACCTTTCAGGCAGTATTCATGTTCGTTCTGACGAAGATTAAGTTTATGGGATGGAACCTGTAATTTTTTCCTTAATACATATTGGCATGTGCAGAGTTTTAAACTAAGGCAACCACATTAGAGCAAATTTCTTAACACTTCCGTTTTTCCAGTCAATATGGCCTGGTCCTCAGGGACTAACTTCTTTCAAATACAATCTCAGAGCTAGTGACACGTTATAAATTTTAGGTCTGAAGCAATTGACGGTCTTTCTAAGTGGCCCTAGAGACATACTTAGGGGAAAATAAAATCTTAATTTCCAACTTACATAATGAAGCTTTCTACATTCTTTAATTTCTAAACCTGTAACACTTCCCAAAAGCTTACAGTAAAACACCTTTGTTTTCAATAAAATAAGGGTTTCAGCATTTTACCCTGTGTCTATCGTCTGACCTGACAGAGATGTGCAACTCACTCTTGTATATCACAGTGTCAAGGTGGACTAACTTTAGCTGACCTTTGTTAGTCAGTAATAGCCTTTTCTACAAAATATTGTGGTAACCGATATTTGCTTTCTAACTGGGAGCTAGTGTCTATCAGAGTAAAAGGAATGTAGTTTTAGTGGGAAGGAACAAGAATATTGCTTTAGATCTTGGTAGTCATGAATTGGATCCAGTCTGAGGTGCTTATTTCTGTGTGTTAGGTACCGTCCTTGATCCAACTGATATTTTCCCATTTCCTTGCTTGCCTGGCATAGGTCTATAACCAGTGAGAAAAACTGAGAAAAAAAATTCTCAAGAGTTGCTACAAAGCCTTTTCTGAATCTGGTAAGAAAGGAATTGAACCGATTGATTCTCAAAATAAATCTGTTCATACTTTTTGACAACAACCAATTAAGTTGTCTTTTTTTTTTTTTTTTTACTGCAAAGATCTTACACATTTATTTTTATATCCCTAAGAAACTGCTCCGCTCATAAGACAGAGTCAAACAGATTACTGTGGAAGGAAGCTAAGCTAACCCCTTCTAAGGAAATAATAGAAACACATTAATCTGAAAGTATCATTTTTTTTTTTTTTAAAAAGCCTATATTTATCTATTTCGTTTTGGAGACAGGGTCTCATGCAGTCCACACTGGCCACATACTTGATAGATAGCCGAGAATTCTTTTGAATTTCTGGTCCTCCCACCTGCATCTCCCGAGCACTAGGATGACCGGCATGCACCTTGGTGCCCTGTTGATGCAGTGCTGGGGGTCCGAGCCGGGACTTCCCGCGGGTGAGGCAAGCACGCTGGTCAACGGAGCTCCATCCCCAGCCCTTTAAAAACCTCGGTTTTACCTGATAAACGTCAATAGGAAAGTCACTTGAAGTCTACAGAAATAGCCTAAGAAGCTACTGCTAACAGCGAGAAACCTGAGTTTATTGCTCGGCCCTGACAGTCAACTCGTCGTACTGGTCACTGCTCAAAGGGCGCATGCGCAACGCAGTCGTTCGGTAGTGCGGTACCAGTACACCTCCAGGATGCTGTTTCTCTGAAGCAAGTTCTGGAACTGTACTTGAAAAAGGGAAATTATCCTTTGATAGTTTACAGAGAAGAAAATATGCGAAACAAGACCACATTGCAAATTCAGGTAAAGCCCAAGAAGTGGAAGAGAAAGCAGCCTGTTACGGAATAACATTTAAAACCCTCCGCATCTGAGAATTAACGACAGATGCAGCAAATGCCGGCAATCCTGTGAACACTTCAAAATGGCATCCATGGAAAAGCAAGAATGAAAAATATTGTCAAGTATTTCAATGAATTATATCAGCAATACAAATTTCATAATACTGTCTATTTTTTTTCTTTTCAAAATATGTGTCAGGGTGAATTTGAAACTCTTTCTTTTTTCTTTTTTTTTTTTTTAAAAAAAGAGGCTAATTCATTATTTCTAGCTATTTTTATATACAACAATTTATAGATCGCCAACTCACTCCCATGCCGCCCATCAACAACGTGGCAGCAAGGTTTCTATTTGATAATAGAAGGCGATTAGATTGATGTTATGCCTCCTTACAATTGCACAATAAAGGCCAATGATTTTAAAGCTCTCATTGACAATGTTAAAAGTGTCCTAACGCTCCTGTTACAAGTGCTGTCAGGACACTGTCCCAGTGCACACTTTGTGACTCGCTCCTCTGAACACACAGAACACAGCGAGGCGCAGAAACACTGTTGACTCCCTGGAGTAGTCCAATTTATCCCAGTGTCCTCTCTCCCTGCCCCCACACACGGGTACAGACTTGTTCAAGCGGCCTCGGCAGTTGGTCACAGCCTCCCGTCCATCACACACAGCTAACTTTTTCATTCACAGTTTCCAGGTTGTCTGTACAAGTCTCCTCTGAGTGCTCCTTTCCCAGCGAAACCATAGAGCAGTCGTTACCTGTCGGCTCGGTGTCTTCCTGTGAGTTCTTGTTTTGGCCCGCCTGGAGTTCACTAGACTTGTAGGCCAATGCTGGTATGGTGTTCACTAAAATTAGCTGCAGTGGCTTTCTGTTCTCCTTATACTGACACTGGATGTACCGTGAGAAGGCAGACCTGTACGTCTTGTTGAACAGTGTGTAGACCAGTGGATTGACAGCTGAGGAGAGGTAGCCGATCCAGACAAACACATTGAGCAGGGCTCCGATGACGTCTTCGTTGCAGGACTCTTTACAGATGACGGCCATGATATTGGTGATGAAGAACGGGCACCACATCACGACGAACAGGAAGAACACGATGCCCAGCACCTTGCACGCTTTCTGCTCGTTGCTGATGGACTGCATCGTCCTCCTGCCTGCGTAGGAGCCTGTCTCCCTGTGGATCGACCGTTGGAAGAGCTTTTCTGAGGACAGAGAACTCTGAGGGAGGAAGCTGAAGGAGGCTAGTTTGGCCCGAGTGCTGAGGTCACTCACACACAAGGTGGCCTCTTTCTGAAGTGACTTGATCGTGAGGAAGTAGGTGATCACCATGATGGTTAGGGGGATGAAAAACGACACGAAAGAGCCTATCAGGACAAAGTTGTCATCGGCGAGCAGGCAGCTCCCCTCCTTAAAGACCTTCGAGTCATCCTGGAGTCCAAAGACTGGGATTGGCATGGAGATACCTGGAAGAGGATGAAAAGTGAGACAGATGATCAAGGAACTGAGTATATGATGGTGTGAGCATCACCACATAATCCTGGCTGGTCAAAGAATTGACCAGCTTACTTCAAGAGTTCAAACATATTATTGTCAAGTGTGTGAGTTAGAAACAGAATGCTACAGTACATGGAAATATGAGCTTACAGCCAGTCAGGTGGTACACAGCTCAGGCAGAGGAGGACAGCAGTGAGGAAATGTCACACCGTTGGCTCTGATCACGCTAATTTCTCCCCATGGTGACTGGACCCTACTCAGTGAAGTTTAGCTTGACCGTGATGTGATGTTTTGTTCTCGTTTTGGAGTTCAGGAGGTTTGAGGGAGGCTGTCTAGGCCAAAGCAATCATGATATACTTCTTAGTCTATGTTATTTTTTTTTCTATCACAAAGGCAGAATCAGGAGGATGGGGAAGGAGAAGAAACAACTGTACAGAGCAGATCAAGTCTGCTTCTCCCACCAAAGGGTAAACATTCTGAGAAAAGAAAGCTGTTTCCTTCCTGCACTTGCTTGTTTTTTCAGCTTCCTGAGTTGCATGACAGAGGATGCTTGGTCGAGCTTTCAGCCACTCTGTAGTCTAAGATGCGGCCCTAAGATGCAGCTCATCCCAGAGTCAGGGGTCACTGTTGAACTCTTGCCTTGCCATTCCTTTGAGAATGTGTAATACAAATGCAGCAGCAGCAGCAACAACAACAAAACAAGAGAAAAACAGCCAAACTCTGCATGGTCAGAACAGAGTTTGGCTCTCCTCAAACACAGGTGTGACTGTCCTAACATTCCGATGGTGGGAGGGAAAATATTTGACAAGAGTATCTCTCTGTCTGGTCCCCCAAGGGGTGTGTGTGTGTGTGTGTGTGCGCGTGTGTGTGCCTACTCACAGTCTGGGCCCATGTGGGAGCCAGAGACTGACATCTTTAGTTACTTCTCTACCTTACATTTTGAGACAGTGTCTCTCATTGAATCAAGAGCTTGCAATCTCAGCTAGCTTGGATGGCCAGTGAGGCCCCAGGATCCGTGTGGCTCCGCCCTGCCCCTCCCTCTTGCTGCCATGCCCAGGATTTTACATAAGTGCTTAGTATTCAAACTTGGGCACTCATGTTTGCCTGGTGTGTTCTTTGCTCCCTGAGCTGTTATCCCAGCCTTACAAGACTCATTCTAAGTACCATTTGCTGGTAACTCCACAGGCTTCAGTGATGACATTTGTCCCTTGTCTATGCAAGGTCATCCCAGTTCTTGTTTTTGTTTTATCCTGTTCTGTCTCCTGGGAGGTGAACGTAAATGACATTAGGGATACTTACTGGTAAAGGACCCTTCATTCCTGTGTATTGTTGGGAACATCCTCTGAGCTAAGAGTTGTGACTGTAAGGGAACCATCCTTTGAGACTGTCTGATGCCTCACCGAATTTCAGTAACTTTAGAAAAGATAACCTATGATTTCTAAGAAGTGTGCTTTTGTGTTTTTTTTTTTTTGGCCAACATTTGAACTCACATCTGTGAGAGATGTTTCTTGTACTCATATCCACGAGAGATATTTCTAGTACTCATCCAGTCTTATTATTATACAGACTCCCTGCTTACTTCATCAGAATGGACACGCTGGACATCCATTTCAGATGGACATAGATGTGACTCATGGCTATGGTTCTGGGCTTCTGGGGTGATGTTCAGTTCTTTTATGGTATGAGGTTGGTGCCAATATGCCTTCATGAATGGAGCAAGGATGAAAGGGATCAAATATGTAGAACACCAGGATGGTGCCTGGCTCAAGAGAGATCATATAACACACGGCAAAGCAGGTGGGAATAATTTTCTTTGTGGAATTTTCAGGAAAAGATACCAACATTATTTTGTTCTGTTTTGTTCAGTTTTTCTATGTTAGCCCTTACATAATAGAGTTCATAAACCCAAAGAAACAAATAGTGTTTTGGCTGTTCACTATTGGCTACGTGAAGATGATGTAATTATTAGCTTCTGCCAGGGTCATGGGAGGTCTCAATCAATTTTAATTTGGTACAGCTAGCACTGTTGATTACTTTTCTGATGTGATGAATTACAGCCATTACTATTAGTCATGATGCATATAAACAAAATATCAACTGTCCAAAAAGGTGTATGATTTTGTTATTAAACTCTTGGGTGTTCATTTCTTGATTAATGCAAAGAAAGTTTCTACCTTGAAAGCCTTTTTGCCCTATTATTTATGACCTGGTAATTTATAATGGGTGGCCATTTTCACTTAACTAGGACAGCCTAAAACACCCAATCCTTTAATTATTTGGAATTTGGAATTATGTCTTGGGTTGGAGAATCACGCTAACTAGACAGCCGCTGAGGGGTGTTTTGATTTCTGCAGCCATGGAAGGAAGGGGTGATGGAACCATTCCTGCAGACACATAGATTCTCCCTCTAAAATGTCTGAGATAAAGAACTACCTGCAGGAAGGCATGGCAGGAGGTCATAGGCAGGATCATTTTGTGCTTCAGAGGGGACACCTTGATTTGAATGGGGGAGAGTCAAGTTCACGGGTCTTTGAATGACCCACTTCTCCATCTAACTACTATCTAGCCACTGCTGTATACCACTTGTTTTCAGTGTTTCTTCTTGAGTACGTGGTCAGCAAATGTTTGTAGAAAGACTGGTAGGAGTGCTCAAGCAACACTCTAGAAAGAGGGAAAGACATTTTTGTCAAAGAACAAAAGCATGGAGCTAGGGCTTTGTGTGTACAATGAAGAGGTTCAGAAGCACACTCCTGCCAAGAAAAATGAAGAGCACTGGCTGATAGCCAAGAGTATGGCCACAGTCATCTCAAGTGCATTAATTTTCTGGCTGCTTTGTTTGATAATAGTGGCTTTTGGAGACCTGACATCTCCTCTCACTTGAAATTTCTGCATATTAAGCATTTTGCTTTATGAACAAACAGACGGTGGCTTGAACTACGTGACTCTGCATTTTGTTTAATACTTTTTTTTTTCCTGAGGAGTAGAAAACAGCAATCAAAATTCACTAAAGGTACTGGATCTTCCGTGCACATTTTTCATTCCTTTGCATTAAAATTCAGACAGTGAAGTGAACGGGGAATCACGGACGCTGAGAACACGAGGGCTTCGTGAGCTCAGTGCCCTGCTTGCTGTGCACAAGAAGCTCACACCTCTGGTTAGCATCATACCATGGGCAAAAGGATCGTAATTCCCAACTTCCAGATGTCATAAACAGGCTTTCCTTTTACTCCTCCACCTTGACAGTTAAGGATCTTGGAACTAATGGCTCTTTTGTGGCAATTATTTTTTCTTCCAATCAAGAAGCTTGAAATAGTAGATAGCAAGGGTCTCCTGGGAAGTGAAACACTGACAGTCAGTGTTGGGGGGGGGCAGGGGCTTTCAGTGTATAGAGAGCTGAGAAGATAGAAACAGATATTTCATGACCCTGAGGAAAGTTCTGAGTCGTAAGTTTCAATTTCCCTCCGATTTTTACCTTTTCTGTACATTTGAACACTTGTCTTAAAAAAAAAAAGGGGGGGGGGGATTTACTAGCAGTTGAACAGAAATCACCATATAAGCCAATGCTACAGGATAATCTTCAAGCTGCAGGGAGAGGGAAATTGAAGGTGGATGGGGAAACTGGAAATGACACTCACCAACCTATCGGCTCCAACACATGGCAACATTTCACGATAATTTACACACATGCGTTCACTCTACATTGCCCTTTTCCACAGACTGGATAAACATTACCCAGGTGTTCTTAAGGGTTGATAAGAATTTCACCTTAGAGGAAAATTGGCCCTAGCAAGCTTACACAACTTTTCTTTAAAGAACTGCATAGAAATTTAGGGACAGAATTAAGACTTATACTAGCCTCTTAATTTTTATGGCCGATTGTTAAAAACCGATTGTGTCTTCTTTTTATAGTGGTTATAAAATCTATAACTATATCTGAGCTCATTAATGTTGGTCTCAGACAGCTCCCCAAACCTTTAACTGGCATAGATACATATTTATATATAGTCTCTGAGAAAGAGAGAACTTTCATTAGGTTATCTGAAAACTTTTATCAGCCAGTATTGTTAATTACCCTGAATTTCACTGATGTTGCACACACACATCCATGTACATATCCATTCGTATACCTACATACCCGTACATACAGACACATATTATACATACATACACACACACACATACACACACACACACACACACACACACACACACACACACACTTATGCACACACCCCTCTTCAAAGACTCTCTGAACTTTGAATCTTTCTTCATTCTTAATCTCATAGTAAGTTTCCTCCAATGTGACATTACACTTTTTGAGGCCAGAAATTAGGAAGAAAATGTAAATTCCTCCCTTGGTCTCCATCCCATTTAACAGTTGCCTTCAACTTTGGTTGCACATTAGGATCACCCAGGAAACTTTAAGAAATGATGGTGCCTGGGCTTCATTCCCAGACCAATACATGGACTTTGAGAAATACGAATGACTAGGTTCTGCCCTGACATTGGAACAAAAATGGTGCCAGTGACCCTCAGAGAGAAGTGTGTGAAGCAGAGGTTGGCACTACTTGCCCATCATAGATTCTTGGTTCAGTGGCCCCTGGCTCTACCGGTCCCCCTGTAGCAAAGAGGCTGTGCTTGAAAACTCTGTGACGGTCTCCCACTAAATGGTAGCTTGAATTCTGACTTGGAGATGCAGACAGTGACTGTCACTTCAAGACCCAGAAGCCCATCCACATGCTTCTTGTTCCAGGAAAGATTTATTTATAGTTGTCATTTTTGCTCCTTGAAAATGTAAGTGTCTGAATCATATCATGTGGTTGAAAGCATTGACATTTATTATTAAAAACTAATTGGTTATTTTTATGGGGTGGGTATGCCACATCATGAGTGTGTGGCAATCAGAGAAGAATTCTGTGGAGTCGGTGAAATGAATTTTGACCTTGATTTGTTGTTGAAGCCACAGTAATGAAGGGACTTTGGATGATGGCTATATAAGTTAATCTGGCTTAATTATTCTGTATCATATACATGTATCAAACATTATACCTCATATCTATATATTCAGTTGTGATCTTGTATCAAAACATTAATACTAAAACTCAAAATTTTGTATACTATACTTTCCTTTTAAATAAGCATAGAGATGTGCATGTCATCCAGCATTACTAGGTGTTCGTTTCTCAGTTGAGGATTTAGTGTTATTTAGACAAAGGCCATGCCTGGCCCGCATTGTCTAACCCCATCTTTTATTATTGACTCTCTGAATTCCTATTGGGGACAGGTTTCTTGAGTAAGTTTTGCATGTGATACATCTAGTTTTGGCACCTCTGGTCTACAAGGTATGGGTAGAAACAGCGCTGGTGTCTGCAAGGCTAGGGTGTGGCAGCTATGTGTACACACAACCCAGGTCTATGGGAAGTCAAACCTACCTGTGGGTTAAACACACCAAACTGTAGAGAACCCACAATGTCTCCATGCTCAAGCAATTACCAATCATTCAGCTCACCCTAGAAGGTCTTTGCAATTTGGTCTTCATGGAATTATGCACCATTCTTAAGTTTTCACATAATTGTGTGGCCTTCTCTCGCTGACTCCTCTTCACCATGTCTTGAGCTATTCAGAACAGTGTTGCAAACTGCCTTTTCAGTTAGTTGCATAGTGATCTGAGATGTTCTCAAGACCTGCCTCCTCTCAAAAGTATCTCCTCCCAGTGACTTGGTTGAGATATGGCAGTGTGCTGTTGTTAGCATGAGATGTCCCTTTTATTGTATCTAGAATACACTGCAGAGTTGGCTTCTACCCAAATTCAAGTGGCAGTGGATAAAGGTAGGTCCATGTGGGCCTTGGCTGTCATGAGAGAGAAGCCATGGGGAATAACTTAGGGAGTGCCAGCCTGACAGTGAGTTGATAAATACACCCTGGCATCTTACTAAAAGTGGAGAGCATCCAAGGGCACTGGAAATAGTAACAGAGGATACAGAGACTCATCCCATTTGCCCTCTGATTCAATTCTGATGATGCCTACTTCTCCAAATGTTTCACAAACCACTTTTTGTCATTCCTAAGCTAAGCAGGGGCTTGGGTAAGGCAGGGGGTTGGGTGGGCAGGTGGGCAACTTGTCTCGTGGGTGCACTTGCATAGAAAGCTCACTTTTTGTTTTCTATGTCTACCAGATATGCTTCGGAGGGAGACTGTATTCCCCGACCCCCTCCTACGTTTCTTTCAAGATGTATCTCAAGGCATATCCTTTGTGAAGACTTTCCAAATCATTCTCTCTCCAGTAAGAACTCCTTCCTAACTCTGCAATTGACTCCATAATCACTTACATGGTGCTTCCAACACCTTAGCATTTTTCTTTTCTGTAGAAATATCATTATACCCGTGGGGTGGTGATTATGATTAGTAGCAGAGATGCTTTTTCTTAAAAACTTCTTATAAGTTCAGACCTCAGGTAAATGTCTGTGGGACTAGGGAGTAAGCGCACGAAGGGGCGGGGTGGGAGAAGGGTTGGGAATTATAACACGTTCTGTAGACACATCTCGGCATTGCTGAACAATGTCATAAAGGTAGAAGAAAGCAAAGTGGACATTGATGTGAGACAGGAGAGCTGCCCACAGGACGAGGCAGCCCAGAGCAGACTCCTGGGACAGCTGAAACCACAGGGGGTGATGGGAGGGTGCAGACAATCTCTGCTTTATTTCTTACTATTCTGATTCCTGCCCTGGGATCGGGCCTGTTATTCTGTTTAAAGCTGCTTCTCAAGTAAAGTTATTACTGGGAATCTAGAGAATGGCGTAGTGAGGAAAGACAGTATTTAAGACAGGAGACTGTATTTAAAGATAGTGTTTAAAACAGAAGTTTGTCTCCTGACTGCTCCTCACTGGCTGGGTGACCTTAGGCTGTGTACTTTTAATGACTCAGCCTGCAATGTTGTGATGGAGATTAGGGAGAGAGATCTGCCCTAATTTTCGAGCAGGACTTTGATGAGGAAATGGTGATAAACTGGTGTAGAATTATTTTGTAAACTTCTGAGATTTATTTAAATGAAACAAATTACGATTGCCTTTATGGTGGGTGAGGTTCTGTAGATAATACTAAGGGCATATGCAAAGCTTCAGGAAGCCCGAGATCTCATAGGGAGAATTAAATCATGTGCATACATGATTTATTAAGGAGGTGGTATGGGAGAAAATGCAATCGGGGACGAGACAGAAGATGTGGGTGAGCACAGCTGAATGATGGTGGGGTGTGATGCTCGGAGCTCGTTCACATTTCTGGGAGAGAATCAGGTAGGAAACAGCTGCTGAGCTGGCCCTGTGGCTGGATGACATCTGGATGGGACTCTCAACCAAAGCAGGGTCCGGGAGGGGGTCTGTGTGCATCCTGATGAACACCTGGCCTTGTGCATCCCAGGAGGCAGGCAGCTGGTGCTGTGTATCTTGGCAAAGGTGTACCTGGCCCCACTGTGGGCTAGGGCAATCTCTAGTTTACTGTGCAACTAACTGAAGGCTCAGAAGCTAACACACATTTTCTTGATTTGTTTCTGGTTCTGGTTTTTTGTTTTTTGTTTTTTTTTCCCTGAAGCCAAATTCAACGTTCTGCCAATGCTTGTCAAGTTTGTCCCTCCTGAGCTACAAACCGAGTTCCGTACTCACATCTTTTCTTATTATAGACACTGAGTAGGTCCACCATCTGGGTCAGCAATCAGTTGTGGTCATTTATCCATCCGTCATATATTTAATTGGATCCCCACTGAATGAGGTACTTTAGGAGTTCAAGAGGAAGAAGGGGCTTTACTATAATCAGTTACTTCATAATCCAAGACCTTTCCCTGTCATCTATCTCAAAGAGACCGTGGGAGGGAGAGGAGACAGTAGGCAGTGCCAGGGTTATCACCAGCATCATACTGAAAAAAAAGGAAGGAAGGAAGGAAGGAAGGAAGGAAGGAAGGAAGGAAGGAAGGAAATGATGCATTCAAGGAAATATGCATTTCCCTTGAACTTTATTGTTGCTGAAGGGTATTATAATGTACAGTAGCAGTTCTGGAACATTTGGTCTCAAGGCTTATTTACACATTAAAAAAGATCATTCAAGGGTCCAGAAAGCTTTTGTTTTGGGGAGTTTTGGGTATCTATTGTTTCGGAAATTCGAAAGAGCATTTTAAAGGCAATTATTTACCGACTCATTTAATAATAATATATTACATATTAACGTGAGTAGCATATTTTAAACAAAAAGCCCCTGCATTTCCCCCAAACAAATTTGAAGTGGCACTATTGCATAGAACAGGGTGCATTGGCATGGCTCCATCTGACTCAGTCTTTTTGTTGTCGCTAATCCTTGTATCTGGAAACTGCACCCGGTCCCCATAAGAGAGGGGAGAAGGCAAATGCCATCTTGAAAATATCACTGACCCCCTTGGACTTCCTGAGAGTGTCCCGGGGATTCCCAAAGACCTGCCGCAAAGCACACTTGAAAGGCACCAGTGTAAGAGAGAAAAGCAATTAGCTAATATCAGAAGAGCCCAGCTCTGTTATTTGAAGCAAGCCCCCTCACTTCTCTGAGTTTCTTCTACGAAATGAGGGTTGTTCAGTGATGTTCCTTCAAAGGACCGCCATCAGGAACAGAAATGAGACTCGCTGTATCATTAGTGGTGACTGTGGTACTAACAGCTGGCAAAGAAAAGAATGCTCCATAGCCCCTCTTAATGCTCAGACAGAATGAACTGTCTGAAATGCCTGCTGTAGGCCAAACCTCCAGCTGCCCTTGTTTGGTTCCAAGAGACATGCTCTCTCCCTTACAACTTAGTTTGGAGATGTGTTCATGGCTCAACTCCTGTTTCTATTAACATCAAACCACTGACCACCCAAGATAGGGGCCCCGCAGAGCAGACTGTGTTCTAAGATGGCTCATTAACAGAAGTGCTGAACATGACCCCTGGGGTGAGAACAGTGGTGTCAACCATCAACACTAAATGATAGGTGCAAAAATGGGTACAACTTAAGAAAACCCATGAGGATTCGAATTCACAGAGCAAGGATCAAAGAGATGTCTATTGTGGGTTCCTCTGTGGACCTTGGGACAGCTGGGAATTTTTTTGGTTGGCGTTGGACTTCATGGGAATTTGTATGAGTGACTCTCTTTCCATGAAGCCCCCAATGGGAGGTCTGCATCGCCTTCTTTGCTAGTCATAGTCTTTGGGTTTAAGAAATGGTAGCTTATTCTGGCTGATGTAGCAGAAACTGCACTTAATAAAGTGAGACTGAGCATGTCAAAGGATGTGGGAGGGCTGGGCTCCAGGCTAAGATCTCAGATGTGAAATTATACCGCACATGCAGTGGGTAGGCGAAGAACATTTACTGCTCTTTGCCCACTCAGTGCTCAGGAGGCCACAAAAGTGCCCCTTCTGTCCTTGGGCCTTAGGGGCTCAGGCCCTGGCAGTCAGTTCTTTAGATATGTGAACCAATACATGATACTAAGTGCTTCAGGCATGTGAGCCAACCAACACCTGGCAAATGCTTCAGCATGTCTGCTCATTTCACTCCTTCCCAAGCCAAAATTTGACCTACTGGCTCCCAGTCTAAGTCTTAGGAAAAGTTGGGAATTAGAGTTCTGAAGACTTTTAGAGATCTTAAGAAGCTCCTCTAAATATCGAACTCACATTGAGAACAGCCATCGCTCTGAAGCGCAGCGGTTGGTGCTCACTTTACTCAACATGAAGTACGATATGCAGCTGTCGTAATGGACAATTTCTGAAGTGCTGATGCTAAAATTTCTGTTGCTCTTCCCCACCATTTCCTACTTTTGTTGGAATTTGCAGTTAGCGTACTGTCAAGTATTTAATACTTTAAAAAAAAATAGAACTAGCAAGATGTCTCAGTTGGTAAATTGCCTACCATACAAGTACAAAAGCCTGAGCTAAGATGCCCAGAGCCTACATGAAAAACAGGCACTAGGCCCTTGGCACATATGTTACAGCTGTGCAGCTTGATCTTCATATGGCACTCCTAACAGTGGGAGCAGGAGCTGTCTCTGACTCTGTTGCCTGCCTTTGGGACCCTTTACCCCTACTGGCTTGCCTTGTCTAGCCTCAATAGAAGAGGAGGTACCTAGTCTTACTGCAACTTGATATGCCATGACTATTGGATATTCATCGAGGCTGGCCCTTTTCTGAAGAAAAACAGAGGAGATGTGGATGGGTGGGGGTAGAGAGGGGAGGTGGGGGGAGGGACTGGAGAGGAAGGAGGGAGGAGCAACTGCTGTTAGGATGTAAAATAAACCAAACAAAAACTAGGCACAATGGCATACATCTGTAACCCCAGAACTGGAAGGTGGGGCAGAGACGAGAAGATCCCTGGAACTCACTGGCCAGCCAGCCTAGCAGAATCTATGACAGACTCCGGTGGTGATGGTGTTGGGTGGTGGTTGATGGGTAAGAAGATCTTCTGGATGAAGACCTCAGTTCAAATCTCTAGCCCCCACCTGAAAGCAGACCTTGGTCATGTATGCCTGTAACACTGGCACAATATTGAAGATGGACTCAAGAGGATCATGGGGGCTTTCTGGCCTCCAGCCTAGCTTCAGTTCCCATGAGAGATCTCGTCTCAGAGGAGTAAGGTGGAGGATGATAAAGCAAGTTGCCCAAGGTCCTTCTCTGACTTCCCCACATTCACATGGCATGCACACCTAGCTGAACACACACACACACACACACACACACACACACACACACACACACACAGAAGCATGCATGCACCCTGTGCACGCACACACTAACAGGTATATAGACCACACACACACACATCAGACAATCTGGAATCACAAACCACTTAATGACAACCATGAACTCAAATGCGTTTGGAGCCAGTGTTAATAACTCAGTAACATGTCTGAGCTTTGGGGTTCCTGGAGGTTGGTTGGGAGACCAGTGCTTGGTAGATGATAATATCTGTACAATCAGGCTCAATTAAAAAGAAAACTGAGACACATTGTATAAGCAAAGCAAAATGTGTCTGTGGGCTAGATACACTTTTCCATTTTGTTATTAGCTTGGCAGGCTTAGAGCTTTAGAGAATTTCTCTTGAATTCTTTTTAATTCACATCCCTCATGGGCTTTTCACCTTGGCCTTACTTTTGGGGTCATTGTCTCTATACCGATAAACTGACACCATTTTTTACCAAGAGGCTCAAAGTGACTTTTTATTTGGTTCCTAAACCCCTGAGATCAGCCAGGCTTGTTCTCGGCTTCATTTCAGATTCATGCCCTTGGGCTCGGAAAACACCGCTTTTCCACAGACAGGTAAATTCTCCATTTGACGCTGCCTTCTGGGGGCACAAAATGTCTCCAACCAGCAACTTTACCTTCTAACCCCAGCTACACTTCAGCACTCCCCTGATGTCTTAGCTGTGTGTGAGCGCCTTGAATTCTAGAAGCTTCTTTATGTTTTTCTCTTTCACCACCTACAAGTTGAGCAATAGGAAAGCTGCTACTCAGGGAAGAGTTTACTACCTGTCTTCTACATTTGTATGTTATACATACATACCCTGACATGTAAGCTCGGGGATTTAGAGGTAGAATTATTTTTTTCTATATCAGAGAAACTTTTCTGGGCTCTATTTTCTACTTGTGCACGCTCTGTCTTCTCCAGTCTAAGTATGCCCTTGGGCTTGCAGAAAGAGGCACTCCCTGACTTGAAGTTAGAAAGCACCTTTGATGGAGTTTATCTGGTGGTTGCCAGGTGGTTTTCTTGTAAGGCATTCCAGGAGAGCTTAATGGTCATCCAAGGAAACAGCTTGCCTTTACATTCGATATTTCATGCAAACAAATACACACGCAGAGGTGAAAAGCAGGGAGGAATGATCCACAGGGTGTTAGGTCATCACAGATGCTCTATGCAACAAGTTGCCTATGAGGCAGGAGGCATTCTTCTCATTTTATGAAGAAGGCACAGATGCCAATACAGTCTCTGGTTCGCCTTAGGGCTAACAAATGAATGAGGTAGGTTGTAAACATGATCTGATCTCCCCACCGCCCCTAACTCAAATGTTTTAGGACATTGGCCTGGTGGATGCTTGTCTTGTCTGGTTTAACTAGGCTGTGGTGTTTATAGGACATTTTTAATAGATTCCTCGACAACCTGAGATTTATTACCATTTTCATGACTTTCATTTTACAGCCAATGCTTCTGCGTGGAGGATTAAGTGTGCTCACTTGTGGGAGCATTGAGATGCGTGTGGAAATTATTCAGGATCTCTTATTACTTAAACGAGGGCAAAGGAACAGAAAGAAGAGTTGGAAAACGGAATCAAACAAAACCTTCACCCCAAGGGAGAGACATGGTCACAGTCAGTAAGATGAAAGTACTGAATGCCTGCGTGGCCTCTCAGCTTTTCATCTCTCTAATGGGCATCCCTACCTTTGCACAACCACAGCCGTGCTATGAGCTGCATCCCGTCACCTATTCCCTCTTTGCCCAGGGAATGACATTGCTTTGTGTGTGTATACTTGGCTCAAGAACCTAGGGGAAACATTTTCATTATGTTCCCCATGAACATGCTAATAATGCTAGGGACCCACGCATCTTCTACCCTTTAGTGCACTTAATGGCCAACAAGGGGCTATCTTTGATACTCCTTGTTGCGTGGATACAGCCTGTCTTTCCATTCCCGTGGCAACGCCTGTACTTCAAGCCTTTCAGACTCGCGCTTGAGCTCCCCCACTGTTCTTACCACTTCCCTTCTGCCTGTGTATCCCTGGGCCTCCATGGTGTGTACCGGCCTTCCTCTCTTCCTCAGCTACCACCACTCACTGCACACACGTACGCAAACACCTTGGCTGTTCATCTAGGTCCAGTGATCCAAAATGTCTCGTGTGCTAGCGTGCCAGAAGAACACACCTCTTCTAAACTTGGACACATACACGTAAATGTGTACATTCATCTTTAAGGGGGTCTGCCTTCCACGGCCCCACCCCCAACATCTTCCCCTCCGTAGGGTAAGTTGGAATAGAGCCAATGCCAGGACAGGTCTAGGACATCAGTTTTCAGGAGTTCACTGACAGTAATTAATAAGAAAGAGTGGAGGAAATGGTAATTAAAAAAAAAATGCTGGCCTGGAAGTTGTGCGTTAAAGGCTTACAGTAAAGTACAATCATTCCTTCACCCTAAGCCCTGGAAGCTATCCCGCATCACCTTCCTTTTCTATGTCTCTTCTGAGGCGCCATGACCTGCTTTTTTTTTTGTGTGTGTGTGTGAAATTAATAGGAAGTTGTTTCTCCTAAACACTTGCACCTGATGTATTTTGTGATAGGCAGAATAATGGTGTCCCAAAGATGCCCTCAGCAGTCTCCTGTATGTCATGTTTCACAGCAAAGAGGAATTAAAATGGTGGGCAGGAATAAAGCATCGAGATCAGTTGATCTTAAAAATAGGTTCCTCTTACTGGACATGGTGGTGTACACCCGTAATCCCAGCAGAGGCAGAAGCAGGCGAATCTCTGGAAATTTGAGGCCAGCCTGGTCTAAAAAGCAACCCCGGCACAGCCAAGGCTACACAGAAAAACCCTGTCTTGAAAAACAAACAAACCAAAAAGGTTTCTGCTTCCTGGACCACCCAGGTGGGCCCAATGTAATCACAGGAGCCTTTAGAAGTGAGAGGGGGAGGCAGGAACATTTGATCAGAGCAGCTCAGGGAGAGGAAGGCCTGCCTGGTCCTGACGGGCTTTGCAGACAGAGCAAGTGCATAGGCCTCGCTTGCATCTCTCCTGCGGTTGGAAGGAGGAAGATTAGTCTCCAGGGAGAGCACTTCTAGCATTACTGCAGGCTAAAGGGTATCATATGCCCAAAATCCAGCCTGGATATCTCTATGGACATCTGCATGAGCTTTGGCTCTAGCTCTAAGTCCCCTAACCCTGTGCTTAGAAGCAGGAGAGAAAGCTCAGAGGCCGGCTGCTGGCTCTTGTTCCACTCTGCGCTATCACTGGTTATTGGATACACATTGGACCGATGACCAACTTGAAAAAGCCAAGCATCTGGCTAAAGCTATGTGGCATCTGAGTCTGCAACTTAGGTAAGGCTGAGGGCTGGGGCATGGATGCCTCTCAGAGCTCCCAGGTGATTGCAAAGTAGCTTGAGTTGAGCTCTTCGTTCACCTGAGACTAGAGAAGATGCTGGGGTCACCACCGCTCTCTCTGCCTGGGGCATCCCTTGGCTGGGCTTTGTGTACCCTTTGCCAGGGCACTGTCTACATTGTGGCTTTCTCAGCAGCCCTCCGCTCGGGTTGCCTATGGTTCCTACAGATGGATTAATGATCTCTGGTTGGTAGACATTCTTTAGTTTTTCTGTTGGCTCTGAGTCTCTCATCTTCCTCCAATGAGGAGGAATCGTCTGTTGTCCCAGCTAGTGTACCGTCAGAATAGGACAAGGGAGCCCTCTCTACTTTTTTATTTATTTTCATTTCATGTGTACAAGTGTTTGTCAAGAGTGTGTCTGTGTTCCACCTGTGTGCCTGATACTCATGGAGGCCAGAAGAGGGCGTTGTATCCCCTGGAACTAGAGTTACAGATGGTTCTGAGTCACCATGTGTTTTGGGGTATTGAACCCAGGTGTTCCGGATGAGAATCAGTGCTCTTGGCTGCCGAGCCATCTCTCCAGGCTTATCTCTTTACTTGTAATCTGGAGAGAAGGGGAATTCTCCAGGTAGTTATGGACATCAGTACTTCTTAATCCCACTGTGGGCCTATAAATTCCTCTGTTCTCTGAGCCATGCCTCCTGCTCCTCCCCCTTAGGATGCTTTGGTAGACATGGTCAGAACTGGCACTATTAGAATTTCCTGTTAGGTGATACAAGAGGCTGAGGCCATCTAGGCAGTCCATTTTCTAGTTGGACCAGTTTGGGACTGATTGTTATAGGAAGGCCTTCTTAGAGGGGCTGGAGGATGATTTTGTAGAAAATACTATCATTTCAGGACCAGTTCTTTCTAGATTGAAAGTTGCCGTAGGATTTTTTGATCTATGGGACTGATGGATGACTCCTGTGCACGGGGACACGGAGGTCTTGGTTATCAGCTAGACATAACTGGGAAAAGGGGAGCCCTAGTTGAGTAATTGCCTCTGTCACATTGGCCTGTGGGGCATTTTCTTGATTAGTGATTGATTTGGAAGGGTCCAGCCCACTGTTTGCAGGGCCAGCCATAGGCAGGTGATCCTGGGTTGTATAAAAAAGCAGGCTGAGAGAGCCTGTGGTCACACTCCTCTCTGGCCTCTGTTCCAGTTCCTGCCTTGACTGCTCTCAGTGATGGACTGTGACCTGTAAACCAAATAAATCCCTTCCCATAAGTTGCTTTTGACCAAGGTGTTTCATTATAGGACCAAAAGCAAACTAGAACAGTAGTAATATAATTAACATTTTTATCACATTTAAGGCAGCAATGGAATAGTGCTTGTGGCCAGATCATCAATCTTGAAAGCTCTTTTCCGGGCTGGGGCTGTCGTGCTTTCTACAGTGAGCTCCAAATCCGAAACTCCAGCAGTGAATATGATCTTACTTGGAAATGGACTGTTTGCAGATGACCAAGATAAAGTCAGGCCGTGGGAGTGGCCCCGATCTAGTCTTATTGATGGGCTTATAAAAAGGGGGTGATCAGAGCCCAGTAAAAGAGCTGCACATGGGCTAATGCTTTGTAAAAATAAAGACAGAGATTATGTGATGATCTAAAAGCCAAGGGGCTCCAAGGACCACCAGCAAACCACTGGAATCTAAGATAAGGGCCTAGAAAGGACCACCGCAGAGGGAAGCGGCCTGGCTGCCACCTTGATCCCAGTCTCCTGCTCTCCAGAGGGAGACAAGAACTATGCTAAAGTAAACTAAGTATGCCAAAGTAGGAACTCCATTGAACCTCTTCTCTACCTTTCAGAAGGGATGCTGTAGATTGGCCAAACTCTGGGACACCTACTCAATCCATAGGTTAAAATACAAGAGATTGATAACCATTCTGACCTTCAGAAATCTCACAGGACTTAACTGATCTTTAGCAAAGAGATCTTTGTAGACATCTTTTTTGGAGCCAGGTATAGGCATGTCTCTTTTGGTTTGCAGCTTCTTAGGGAGTTGGGAAAATAGGAAAGAAATCCCCAAATGGAGACATAATTTTCCTTGCATATTTTTAATGCTTTTGGAATGCTCTTCATTTCATGTAGCCAGCAAACATGTAAACAGACACAGAATCTCCAAAGTCCCCTCCCTAATGAATATGGCAGGCAGGCAGGTTGGAATCTATGAGAATTTTAAGACCTGGGAAAGAGTATTATCCAAAATGCAAAAAATTTCAATCTCAGAATTAATACATTTAAATTTCTGTTAAAAGGTTTCCATCTGTTGGACACATCTACGAGTTGAATATCTAAATTATTTAGCATGGCACATTAATGTATACAATAGGATGTAACTAGGCTCCCCCTCCCCCACCCCCAATGCTTTGTCGCTGCTTATGCACATTGTCTTAGGCTGAGAACAGGACTCAGATATTCTTGGGCCCCTGCCAATACTGTCTCATCCTTTGTGAGAGTACCCAACTGAGATTTTTTTTTCTCTACAGAAACTCATTAAAATAAAAGCAAAGCATCAGTCCCTCATAGATTTACAATCAAACTAATACACTATTTGGAAAAGACGAAGTCAGAGCTTAGGCACCGAGTTCTAACTTTCCAATGAAACTTGAATAAATCTGATTACTTTCACAATTTCCTCACAGAGGCAGGTGGAAAGGGAAAATATTTAAGAAATGTTACTGGAAATGCTGTAAGCTTCAGAAATTCAAGAGGTAGAAAACACAGCAAGGTTTCAAATAGCGAGAGAGCTTTTTAAGTGGATGTGAGGCTCAGTTGTTCCCAAGAGGTGTAGGTCTTTTAAACAGACCTGTGGTGGTTTGAATGAAAATGGCCCCCTTAGGCTCAAAGGGAGTGGTACTATTAGCAGCAAAAGGCCTTGTTGGAGTGGGCGTGGCCTTTTGGGATGGGCGTGGCTTTGAAGTTTCAAGTGTACAAGTCAGCCCCAGTCTCTCTTTTTCCTGCTGCCTACTGATCCAACTAAAGATCTCTCAGCTCCCCCTCCAGCACCGTGTCTGCCTGTGTGCCACCATGCTTCATGCCATGATAATAGTGGACTAAACCTCTGAACTGTAAGCCAGCCTCAGTTAAATGCTTTCCTCTATAAGAGCTGCCATAGTCATGGTGTCTCTTCACAGTGGTAAAACCCCAAGACAGACCCTGAACATACTTTCGAGTCAGTGGCAGTGAATTCTGCAAGACTCCTCAGGTTTCTTGAACGGAGTCCTTAGGTTGAATAGGTTATTGATGCGCCTGAGGGTGGTGGTTATGTATGATTTCACACTTGGATTATATTTCCTTAGAACTTAGATTTAAGAGACATACTGTTATTCAATTTCATAACTGATTCATGGAGGGTATATGTTCGAGGTTGGTTTGATGTGTGTCACTGGCCCTCAAGATCTGGTTACACCTATCCTTGTTTTGTAAACCTGCCTAACACTTACCTGATTGGTTGGTTAGATGGCCTGTATCTGGGCAGGGCAGAATGGGGTAGATGTAGCTAAGGTTCCCTAGCTTGGAGAGGACAGACAGATGGGAGGAGAGACAAAAGGAGGACAGGATAATGGGTTAGTGTGGGAAAAAAAAAAAAAAAAAACACCATGTGGCCTGAGAGGAAAGACTTCAATAATGGCGTGAAAAGGAAGACCCAAATGAAGAATACAAGCAAGTACGATGGGTTTATGGAGGAAAGGTAGACCAGATGAGGAGGGTTGTGGCAGACAGCATAGGGTGGAGGCTGGGAGATAGACGGTGAGGTTATTGAGACAGTGTAAGTGGAGTATGTGCCCTGCCCAAGGTAAATAAGGGAATTATAAAATCTAACAGGTGACTGTGTCGTCTTATTTGTGAGAGCACGTTAGACAACACCGCCATGATAATCTTAGGGCTAATAATAAACATTATGTAGCCCCATCCGCATTTTTTAAAAATTTACTACAACAGGAATATCTTACTGAAAGTGTGTCAGGAATGAGGTTAAATTTTGAGAAATGTAACCCTTGTCCAAACAACAACAGTCTGCAGCTCTGAGTAGCTTACAGGTCAGTAGGAGGCATTTATGTCACTATGATGAACACTGGCATGAGGACAGGACAAGGGATGAGGCACACTGGCATCTTAGACCCAACAGACTGCTGTAACAAAACGGCACCAAGGAGGCCATCTATAAATCATAGACATGTATCTCTTACAGTTCCTAAGGCTAGAAGATCTAAGGTGGAGGCAGCAGCAACTGCATGCCTGATATGGGCTCCTTATATTTCCTCATTTCCTTATATACACACAAAACTATACTTATGGCATCTTCACATGGCAGAAGGGCCAAGACATCTCTCTCAGGCCCCTTCTACAAAGGTGCTAATCCATTCATGAGAGTTCTGTCCTCAGGATTTAATCAACTCTCACCAGTACATGGATGATTAGGTTTCAGTACACAGATTAGGAGAGACACTCAAATGTTCAGGCTGTATCATGCAGGGAGGGCCACTTGACTTGGATATGAGAACTGATTAGGAAAGATTTCTGTGGAAAGTGATAGCCAGGCCTTCCGAAAACACCAAGACTTTATCCAGACAAATTGGATAAATGCCCCAGAGGCAAGAAAGCTCAGCACATAATCAGAACTGAAAGTAATTCGATATGAAGTAAGGGTGCTTGAGAGAGAAATGGGCTCCGACTAAAACGCAAGAGGCACATCTTGAAGGGGTTTGCAAGTCATTTAGAGAAAATTTAACTTTATCCTGGGGGCAATGGGTAGCTCTCAAATGATTTCCGACAGAGAACAGAAATGATGCAATGAATGCCTGGCCATGTGGAGGATGGATTTGGACTAGAGCAGCAAAGAGGCTGCTATAGCAAACAAGGTGGCCAGTTACAGCAGGGCTGGGACAGGAAGTAGAGGGTCTGTCAGATACTGGGAGACGGAACTGACAGAACTTAGAGATCAAGGAGGAATAGGGGCTAAGGAAGAGATTGGGGGTTTCTATCATAAGAACTTGTGAAGGGAGAAACAAGCTTTAAAGGGAAGGTAATGGCTTCATATTGTACATCCTGTGTTAGAAGTAAAGTGTATCTAAATTGACACATGCTGTTTTAGTTAGAGTTTCTATTGTTGTGGTGAAACACTATGACCAAAGCAACTTGGGGGAGAAAAGGGTTTATTCAGTTTACACTTCCACATCTTAGTCCATCACTGAAGGGAGTCAGGACAGGAACTCAAACTGGGAGCAGGAGCTGATGAAGAGTCCATGGAGGGGTGCTGCTCCGTGGAGGGAGCTGACTCCTCATGGCTTGCTTAGACTAGAATCCAGGACCACCAGCCCAGAGATGGGCTGGGTCCTCCTCTATCAATCACAAATTAAGAAAATACCTCACAGCTGGATTTTTTGGAGGCATTTTCTCAATTTAGGTTTCCTTCTTTCAGGGGACTCTAGCTTGTGTCAAGTTGACATACGAGTAGCCAGAACATATGTTTTCTGAGTCCAGAGCAGGAAGGTGCTGGGAATTAATCTAGAATAGGCCTCTCCCTCAGTCAGCTCTTGGGCCTTCAAGAAGAGAGTGTTAAGCTACATCTTGAAGAATTAATGCTAGTGGTTAGGAAGAAAGGAAGGAAAAATGCCTTAGGAAGAAGTGTGTTGATGAAGGAGAGTAAGTGCTGTGAGGAGCTGAAGGTGGTACAGAGGACAGAGAAACAAGGCAGGGCATTCCTTATTGGCCTTGTGCACCATAATGTCTAGGGAAGTTAGAAACTGCCAAGACTGCAAGAGACAGAGACAGAGAGAATATGTGTTTTATAAATTAGACTAGCACAGATATAACCTGTTTGATAAGAATAAAGCCGACCAATTTAGAGAATACAGTATGAATATATTCATTCAAAAGTTCAACTCCCAAACTGGGGTGAAGGCCAGGGAGTGGAGAGGAAGAAATGAATTTGAGAGAAAAGCAGGTGGCAGAAATGAGAGATACAGTACTCAACTAGGTATGGAGGAAGGTGGCAGGGACTGTGTCCGGGCTCTGCTTCGGCCACCTGGTAAGATGGGCAATACCAGCTAGGAGCTAGGGAACCTTAGGTGCAATAAGTCATGACAGACTGGTCACAAACCTTGTTTTTTCATTTCAGTCTGAAGTCATTAGTCTCTAAAACAGTACAATTTGTGTCCCTACAAGAAACAATCATAATCACCTTCATCTGCACTGAGGAATGTGATGTCACTTAACCCCACTCCTGGTAGCATTTTCATGGCTTAGGAATGAGTTCCCTATTTGTGAGGTGTTTTCGGTTTTAGAAAGCAGTAGCACTATTCAACACTGGTGAAACTGATAAGATCCCTCTAGGACTCAGCATTTGCAGGCGCTTCTCTGCAGCAGTGACTTTTAAGTTTCCTCAAGTCTTTGAGATGCCATATGTGGTGGTGGTTTCTCCTCCTCCTCCTCCTTCTCCTCCCAAGAGTCAGTGGGCATGGAAATGGCCAGCAAAGCCTTTCCAGAAAAGTTTCTAAATATGTTCCATCATTGACATTGTGGCACCACATCCTGTTCATTCATAGCACCTCACCTTGCCATTGTTGGCGGCTGTTTTTGTTTTGTTTGTTTGTTTTAACCTGTTCATTGTCTTTCTCACCTACTACATAAGGTCATGGGTGGGGATAAGCAGCGAGTTGTACACCTTCTTAACCTGCTGTGAATCACTGCTCTATAAATACTGACTCTTGGAGAGCTCTTTTTGCAGGCTCTTTTAAACCAACACCATTTTTTTCTGACCACACAGATGGTTAACAGCTCAATTCCTTTTGTTTTCCTTACCAGCCGATGAGGAGAGCCCTGGAATCCATCACTGATCCACAGCTCTCCCTTTGGATTTTCTAGTAACCCACCACTTAAAGCTTCACAACCAGGTCAAGCAGGCTCTTGCCCTGGTGCTAAAGCTCATGTTTGTTCAAGCTGGTGTCTGTGCTGTTCATGCTCATGCTTTGACCACCATCCCTTAACTACCTTCAATTTGTTTTGCTGCACCATGCATGGAAACTTCCACAACAATTAGATCAATGGAAGAAAGGATTCCTAAAATTAACAGTGAACAAGCTCACTTGCATGAAAGGAGAACCATGGTGTGGGGTTACTACAGATAGATGGATAGTTCTGTGTACATGGCTGTGACAGTCAGGAAATACAGGCTCTGGAGAAAGGGCTGAGGGGCTGGAGAATAATCACGCTTGTTCCGTTTTTGAATGGGGGACAATACTTTATTGCTTTCAAAGAAAGTTAAGGCTCACTCAAAAGAGTCTAACTTGAACTGTGTTGATTATGTAATTCTTAAGTGGAGGATCTCACATGAACCTTCCTCTTTAGAGGCCTTAATTGGATTTCAACTGGGCAGAATGGATTCTTAATCAGAGTATATTTTATTTGCTTAAAATGAATATTACTGTAGTTACCCTCTATTTATCAACAGAGTGGTCATTAGGAGCTATCAGTGGGCTGACCTTGACAAATTCCATTACTGAAATAATGAAACCTGATGGGTTAGGGTTATTTGCTAATGGTTCTACATTGCAGAGAGAGAGAGAGAGAGAGAGAAAAGCATGAAGCTGGGGTGAAAGAGAGCTACTTATCCAGGCAGGCTGACCCCAGGGAGAAGGTGAGGGAGGGCCTAATGAAAAGCACGGGAGCTTGATGAAAAACAAATGCCTCTCGGGCAGAATTCCTACAAATGAAATGCAAATTCAGATATATATCTTTTAATCACCGGACTGAAAAGGTTGATTACTTAAAATTAGACTCTCCAGATGTTTTTGTTGGAAGCAGGAGTGGGAGGCTGACTAAGAGGGAAGACAAGAATTTATTCTTTGAAAAAGCTTTCGTTATTTCGTAATAGCCAGCGAGAAACTGAACTGGGACATTGCATCAAGGCCTAGGAGGGAAACCGAAAGGGAAAACCCCAGAACAAGATGGGAGGAAAAAACAAGCTGAAATCCTACCAGTCCTGTAAGTTCTGAGCATTTCTGAAATCTGGAAGCCTGAGTTGACGGATAAAGGAGGTGATTTTTCTTAGTTTCTTCAAAGGTATCCACAGGTTAGCAGCATTTTGCTCACTAACCTATGTTGAGCTTGTCAAAAATTTCCTTCAGAAGCATTAAATTTTCGTCACCTTTAAATATCTGACCCACAGAAAACAACCCAGCTCCTTTTCTTTTCTTTTCTTTTCTTTTCTTTTCTTTTCTTTTCTTTTCTTTTCTTTTCTTTT